>NC_142046.1:31345083-31648947 GCF_982192425.1 Myodes glareolus
AGATGGGAAACGAACACATAACAATCAGCTATCAGCCATGCTTCCAGATGAAGCATACACATACACTTCATCCTCAAGGTCTCTCTTTTTCACAGGAAGACTAAAGAAGAGTTTAAAAGAGAATTTAAAGTTCTTCCCTATATATTGCCTTTCCTCGTCTTCACAATAGATTAGATGTATTCATAATTTTATTCCTATCATCCAAGTGAGGAATGTAAAGATCAGAGAGTAAATTGACAAAGAGAATTTAACTGGAGTCAAAATTCAAGTTCAGGACATGTAGTAATGCAGCTGGTGATAATTCCACTGTGTTGAGTACTCATTTTTTATGCAGTCAGCTCTTCTACATCCACAAGGTTTGTCTGAGGATCCCTTTTGTGGTGGCTTGAATAAGAATGGTCCCCATAGGCTCATAGATTTGAGTGTTTGGTCATCAGGGAGTGGCACTATTTGAGAGATAC
The DNA here is from genome assembly GCF_982192425.1 of Myodes glareolus. Classification (NCBI taxonomy): domain Eukaryota; kingdom Metazoa; phylum Chordata; class Mammalia; order Rodentia; family Cricetidae; genus Myodes; species Myodes glareolus. The sequence continues at coordinate 31,345,545 of NC_142046.1, forward strand.
TAGAAGGAATAATCTTGATAGAGTAGGTAGGATCTGGTTGGAGAAAGTGTGTCACTGGAGGTAGGATTTTGAATTTCAAATGCACAAATCAGTCCCAGAGTCTTTCTCTTTCTGCTGCCTGTGATTCCGAGTATATAACTCGCAGACACTTCTCCAATACCATGTCTGTCCATGTACCACCATGGTCCTACCATGGTGATAATGGACCTCAGGAACTATAAGCAGCCCCAATTAAATGTTTTCCTTTATAAAAGTTGTTGTGGTCACAGTGTCTCTTCACAGCAATAGAATACAAAACTAAGAGATCCATGGATGTTAAAATCATTGGATACTCAAGTCCCGTATACAAAATGAGGTGTGTTTACATCTAATGCATGCACATCCTCCTAAATGACTTAGGTCATTCTAGTTATTCATAATATAAGACATATGCAGTATAAACGCTATGTGAGTAATTTTTATGCAGCATTGTTTAGGAAAGGTCTAAAAAGGACTACATGTTGAACACAGATGAAATTTTTAATACCAAATATTTTCAATATGAGGTTGGTTGAACTTTCAAATACAGAAGACTACTTGTATCCTGATCTGGAACATCAAGATCAGTTTCAAGTACTTACAGACCTCCTCATGGGTAAGAGACATGGGCTCTGCCCTAGCCACTGAGATCTAGAGACAAGTTGTTCCCTCGTACTCATTAGTGTCCACAAGCAATATACTTCCTGTACTTTTCAGTATAAACAGTCATGCCCAAGAAACTCTCTGTCCATTTTGATCCAGCCCTTACAGCATGATCTCTTTAGCCTCTCTCCATCCACTGTGCTGACCCCACTGTGTCTTCTTTCACTGAAACAAAGGCCAGAGTCTCTTCCCCACAGCAGCTGTGAGTGCAGACCACCTTACATTGTTTGCTAGTGCTTTCATTTATCAGTTCATTTCTGAGCTTCATTAGCCCTACTGTCTCCTAGCAGAACCACTCTCACTTATTTAAGTTTCGGGCTTACTAATAGAAGACAAACAAGGTAGCCACATAAATTCCTCCTGTACATTTGATGAAAAGTTGAAAATGAAGGTAATATATTATTCAACGTTTTTACAGGGTCAGCTGATACATTCTTCTGAAAATGAGTCTGAGAAAATGTCATTTTTTTTCTTTAAAAACATCATAACACTTCCTTCCAAGGGTGACGGGAATGATTTAATCACAATTTGCCTTTTGCCTGAATTTTTCTGGATTCTGAACAGTGATCTCTCCCATTTAGTCTGTTTGCCTTTTCTTTTTCTGGGCTGTGATTCTTAAAAAACAACTCAGTGACATATATATTAACATCTCTCAATTTACATGTTGGTTAGATTCCTGGAAAGTGGCAAATGATTCAAAAACACTTAGATCAATGGAAATTTTGCATAATAAAAAGGAGATATATTCTGGTAGTTTTAAAAAATGAAGAATCTGTTCTATTTGTTTCTCTACAATATCAAAATGAACTGTAAATAGTTTATGAAAATATGCAAATATAAAAATATTTATTGATAGAAATACAGTCACATACACACACTCTATGCAATGGATCTACAATAGGTGAAGTATGAAACCATTGGAAATTCTTGTGTTATTGAGTGCTACACACGAAAGTGAAGCATGAAGCTCTTGATCGTAAACAAAGACTGCTCTTTCTTTCCCGGCCTCCCACACCCAAATAATCACACAGAACTATGCTAATTACAACACTGCTTGGCCTATTAGCTCAGGCTTCTTAATTGGCTAACTCTTACTTCTTAAATTAACTCATTTCTATTAATCTGTGTATTACCACAAGACTGTGGGTTTCCAGGTAGGGTTATACTCTGGCATCTTTCTCCTTCAGCAGCTACAAAGTATTCCTTGACTCTGCCTACTCACTCTCTATATCGCTTCCAGTCCTGCTATATTCTGCCCTGCTATAGGTCAAAGAAGCTTTATTCATTAACCAGTAAAAGTAATACATACACAGAAAGACATCTCACATCACATAATGGTCACCAGCTCACATTTATAGGCATCAAAGAACCTAAATATTCATACCACTAGAATCAGCCTGTTTCAATTTCTTTGTGTGCAAGTAGATTCATAACTAATCCTTGTGTAATTGTGTCTGTCTTTTTATTTCCTTGTTAACTTTTACATTTGTCAATAAATTCCAAATTATTTCTAAATGGGATGCCATACACACACACACACACACACACACACACACACACACACACACGTTCAAGTTAGTATTTGCCCAGAGAGCTGATTGTTAAATATTCATAAAATTGTGATTATGACAACTACTGATATATGTGTGTGTGTGTGTGTGTGTGTGTGTGTGTGTGTGTACAGAGAGAGAGAGAGAGAGAGAGAGAGAGAGAGAGAGAAGTCATCACACTATAAAGCAGCAACCCTCCTCAATTCTTCATCTCCTCAGATAACCAATTGTCCAGTTAACCAGCACTCTGTAGGCAAACCTGTTGCTAGTTAGAGAATGGTAAAAATTAATTAGGCCATAGCTATTCTAGGGTTTTTAATTTTAAATATACACTTAATTGCCAGCTATTTTAAAAAGACAAATACTTTGAAGGTAATGCTGTAGATTTTGAACCTTGCATCTATTTTCAAATAGTATTATTTTAATGTTGTCTGTTGTGTTGATTCTTTGATTTATATTCTAAAATCCCAGGAATGCTCTGAATTAGCCTGGGAGTTCTGCACACATCTTGAAGGTTTCCTGGACTAAGGCAAGCTGGATACACTAGTTTGTAGAAATGTAAAGGTCACTAAAGAATACTGTACTTTGTACTGGATCAGTGGGCAAAGCCTTTGAAGTACAACCCTGACAACCTAAGTTCAATCTCACAACCCCATGTAAAGGTTGGAGGTGAGCATCGACTCCACAACGTGGTCCTCTGACCTTCAAGTGCACACCACATTTTACTGTCATTTCTGTTTCTCCAGAAAGCGTGGGCTTTCTTGAATTCATTGTATAGTTTTGACTACTTTTTTACTACTGTTTTTTTTCTTTGACTTTTACATTTGTCTAAATTTTGTTTGGCATTTTACATTCATCTTCCCATTAGAAAAAATATTCTGTAAATACTCTTAACATTTCTTAGGCTAATAAAATACATAAATGTGTAGTGAAACATTTGCTGTGTAGTTTCCCATCAGTTTTCATATACAATGAAAAAATTCTTCCCATTTGTTAACCATTGTTATTTCTTTACTTTAGAGTTTTATTATCTTATTCATGTCCTGTGCTTTATATCTACTGAAATGTCACATATTTGTTTGCATACTTGTTTTAAATAAGAATAATTGACATTTTATTAAAAATGAGCATTATTTTCGTAATGTAATTATATTTACAGTTAGTTATTTATCTTTTAAATGTTTAGGTTGCTTTCTAATTTAGATAAATTAATGAGTCTTTTCTCTAGTCAAGCCAGCATCCGGGAGACTAAGACAGGAAGATAGCACTTTTGAGACCAAGTTGGGCTAAATAGTATGACCCAGGCAGAAAAGTCACACCCAGGAAATCTCAATTATATGGTTGCTTAAACAAGACCTGAACAATAGCACCAGTTGACATGGCAACATGGTAAGAAAATTTTCATGTAACTCTGCAACTAGACAAAGAATGACAGGTAATTAATGGCTGCTGAGAGACAGATATTGGATAACACGAGGTGGTTATCTAATACCAAGTAGTCACCCCTAAAAACATACAAACAAGCAATACTAAAAGTGAACACCAGGCTATATTTATGCATTTATTTGCTTATCGATGAAGTGATAATAAATAAAACAGGCCATAACTTGAAAGGAAGTGACGGGGCATGGCGGGGACAGGAGGTTAGAGAAAGAAGAAAATAGGGTAAATGATGCAATTACATTTTAGTATTTAAATTATATAAAAAAGGAAAAAGTAAAAATATAAGGAAATCAAAAGCCAAAATTCTCTTACCTCTTTGCATTGTTTTTCCTTTGGGATATAACTCTTAAAAGGTTTATAGTAGTCCAGCATCAGAGAAGTAGTAACCTAATTGCTTTGAATTAATGTTTTATACCTAAAACTGAAGGGTTTTTTTTTCAAGTTCATTGGTAGTATTTTTAAAATATCCTACTCTTTTACCAGCCATTAATTCACAACTTCATTCGCTGCCACTGATCTGATGCAACGTGTTCATTACGTTTAAGTTCTCTTTCTTGGCCTTCAGTTCTGTTCATTTGCATTTCTCCATCTCATTTGGAATGAGCACAGATCTACTACAAAAATTTTAGCTTTCTAATTAGCTTCAGAATCTGGCAATGGGGTACCCACTCCTTGTTCTTTAAAATCACCAGGCATTTTCCTCTTTCCATTTTCCACATTAATTTGAGATTATTAACTTTTCCTCACAGCGTGCATGTGTGCACATGCGCACACACACACACAAACACACACACACATCCGAATCTCATGCCAAAAATTGTGTTATACCATAAATCTAGATGACTAGTCATATAAACATTTGAGCACCTGAGAGAAATAAAAAGATACCATCTTCCACCACTCGCCCCCAGATTGGTAGAGATGCAGCATATTAACTAATCCTAGCTGTTAACAGCACTTTCAGTTCAACCAGAACTCGGTTGTCAACATCGAGCCGCATGGCAGAAGCTGAAAGTCAAAATGTAGGTAAATTTATGTTATCTGCTCTCCAAAATATTGGAATAAACCTGAATTTTGAGGGAAACTATTATGTTAATGGGGAAAGTGCATTTTTGTAGGATAGTGAATACTACAGTACTCACATTTGGCGATGTGAGTTAATATCTCAGATATTAATCTGAGAATATAATAATTGATTTTATTTTCAAAAATGTTAAGGAATGTATTCTAATTTCTAAACTAAGACAAATGCTACATTGAAGCCTACAAAATCATATTTTGCTCTGTTTATTATATTTATTCACAAATATACATCTTTACAGAATTGCAATCATATTAAGAAATAATTGTTAGAATTTGAATGTCAATATTCAATTATTTTAGAATGTAATCAGATACAATATAATGTAGAGTACTAAAAACAGTACGTGCATGTGTGTACTTGTGCGTGCATGTATAAAAATGTGAGCATGTGACTGTGTGTACAAGTGTACGTATGCATTTGCATGTGTGTGTTCATACATGTGTGATGTGTATGTCTGTGAATGTATATATGTTTATGTCATGTTTATATGCATTTGTGTGTGCATGTGTTTGCACATTAGTGCATGTGTGTGTTTGTGTGAGTATGTGTGTTTATGTGTCTACATATTTGCATTTGTGTATATCTGTACATGCACACTCATGTATGTGTTTATACCTCATCTGGAAAACTTTTTGCTTTGAAGAACTCAGATACTGATTTAACTGGGGCATTTTTTTTGCCATAACCTCATACAAACTGTGATTATAATTGATATGCAATTAATAATATATGACAAAAAATAATCAATACAATATTTCTACCTAAACCTAGGGTTTTTTATTTAAAGATATAGTTATTTCTATTTAATCAAATGCTGTAAAGCAGCAAACCTTTACGCAATCAGGTGACTCTCCAATTGCAAATTATAATTTCAAGGATGTAACAGTTACATTTTTAATTACTGCAACAAAATACCTGAAAAAAGTAGCGCAAGGAATGGTTTATTTGGAATCACATTTCTAGGGTACAGTCCATCATGAGTTGGAAGTCACGGCGGTAAGAAAGTGAGCCAACTGTTCATACTGCATTTGCAGTCAAAAAGACAAGAACAACCAGAGTTTCTACTCAATTCACTTTCTCCCTTTTATTCAGTCCTGGGACCCCAGTCCATAGCTTAACACCACCCACATTTAAGGTAAATCCTTTTGTCAGTAGTGACAGAAACAGAGGTGCAGTGCTACATTGTCACCTTCAGCAGGTAGAGGAGCTCCCTTAGTCTTTTAAGGAGACCTTGACTGGAGTAAACTAAGATTTGCAGTTTCAATGCAGAAAAGGATTTCAGGACTAGCTGGTTTAAATCAGAACCTGGATTTTATTAAAAATAGGAAGAAGTACTCATGAATAAAAGACACCAAAAGTGTGAATGTGGGCTTCTTAAAAAAGAGTTGCAGTAAAAGACATTTTAAACAAACGCCTTAAGCTTGAAGTTTAAGCAAAAGAAAGATGGTCAGAGAAGGAATGAGATATACCCAGGAATGAGTATGGACTTCCCAAAAGAGATCAACAATCAAGTGTTTAAGAATTAGCTACATATATCATTTTTGAGGACCTTCAGTAACTTCTCAGAGGCTGCTAAGGATTCCTTGATTTTTCTTTCTCTCCCTTTGTGTTAAGTGAGATCAAAGAGTGGGTCTGGAAGAGAGAGAGGATAGATGAAATCAGTGTCCCCTGGTTTACAGAAGCTAGTTGGGGCATTCTCTTTTACTGAAAAGTGAGTTTCCAGTGAGTCCCTTAGAAAACTGCAACTCTTCAAGGAGAAAAGCAAAAAGACCTCAAGTAGTCTTCTTACCATTATTGTGACAGAACTTCATTCTGATTCTTGGATCATGAGATTTCCCACCAAGATTCTGAGGTTAGACGTTTCTTCTCCTTCACCTATCCCCACAATTTTCTCTGTCCTTCTATCAGGCCTCATTTCCACATCAATTAGCCCAGTCTAAAACCCTAATCAGAGATACACTCAGAGGTTTGTCTCCCGAGTGACTCCAGAGCCTGTCAAGTCAACAATCAATGTTAACTATCAAAACAAATGAGAAATCGGGCTCAACGTCACATGGGCAATACGAATTGCTATTCCTTGTCAGTCAAGGTCTCTGATATTCAGTTTCTCTTTTTGTAAGTAGATTATTCTATAAAAGCATCATATCAATTTAAAAGCATAATAATCTATTCTAATGAATGCCAAAAGCATGCATAAATGCTGTAATAAGAGTTCTATTTAATGTCAACAAAAATAGTGGGGAGGGTGGGAAATTGAGTCCTGAATTCCACTGAAAAGTTTCTTCATAGAGTGGTGGAATTAAAAGATATGAAACTGCACTTGAAAAGTTCAAAATGGATTCTGATAGGATCCAGTTGTAAAACACAGGAAAAAGAACTCTGCTTTAAGCTTATATCCAAGAAGTGTAAGGTAAACTGTTATCCCTTGAAGATTTACAGACATAGGTTGCATATACAACTTAGAATGTCTGAATGGTAGAATGCTTGCCTAATAAATGCTAGCATTTGAATTCTTTCCCCTTTAAAGTCCCAAACTTTAAAAGTGGTGTGCATATGACACAATTGTTTTTAACAATAATCACAGATGAATATTGAACACCTAGAAATTATTCAATATTCTGTATCACTGAGATTGCATAAATCTTATAGTCGATCAGAAAGGTAACTATGTGAAGAATTTGTAGCAATTTCTTCTAAACTGAAACATTACATCCTAGAAGAGGTCTCTTATTAAGCACAGGAGACAAAAAAAATAGAGCTCAGAAACTGAGCAACTCACAAGTCCCAGGAAGTCCATGAAACTTACAAGACCCACAAGGCTCTTTCAGATGATGTAATTACTAATGATGGCTAAGAGAAGAAAAGGACCCTTCAACCTGTTCAGTTGTTTGTAAATCATGCATGCATGGAGCTACAGAGATTCAGCTTTCATGAGTGCTCACTCAAGGTGGGTGAACTTTACAGTGAAATAGTTACTGAGTCATCCATACTTCTATAAAGAAGTCATCAGCTATACTCCCCCAGGTAACCTCAATGAATGTTTTGGTTTGCCATATTAGTCTTTGGTGATATAGTTACTTTGATTTGTTATCAGTTCTGATCTGACGAAAACAGATGTTTGCCTGCATCTCACAGAAAAATTTAACAAAACAATGAGGTAAAGGATACATTAATTAGCTTAACTATATAATTTCCAAATGTATATCTTAAACACATACATTTTTACAAAACAGAAAAGATAATAATTTTTAAAGTTTGTCAGAATAAAAATAGAAGGGAGAAAATTGAAAAATTTGAACTTTCTACCTTGAACAATTACATGACTTTTACATAATCATTTATGAAATTTAAAACAAATTAAAACTTCTAAAGTAACAAATTAAAATCTCTAACACTAAAGACCTTTGAAAATGTCATATGACAACCTAGTACCATCAAAGCATCCTAAAATAAACACGTATATAAAAGGAGTTTAAATGAAATTACCCTTATAATATGGCAACAATCTCTTGCCCCAGACACCACTGGCTATCAAATTAAAATGCAAGACTTGGAGGAGGGAGGGAGGGAAAATGTGCTCAAACTCATTGTCTGAAATTCTCAAAAAAAACTAATAAAAACAATTATTAGTACCAGTTATGAGTTACATCTTTTCAAGTCATTGTTTAATGGGATTCCATAAACCTCCCCTCAAACAATATAGGTTATTGCATTGACCTTGGTTATCCTCCAGAACTTGGTGGTGAGACCATATTGCTGAAGACATTATGTGCCTGATTCATAGGACATGGAGAAATCAAGCTAATATCATCCTGGAGCCTTCATCCCTTCTAGCTAGTTTTGGAAGATACTGTGGAGAAGAAAATAGCAATCACCAGTCTTACCCAAATCTGAGCTCTTCTTGAAGCCACATCAATAACCAGCCAAGGAACATATGCCCACTGGTGCAATAGTGGCTGATGATTGTGAGAGCACCCAAGCACTTCCTGAGTGTCTTTAAAGCACATGCCATAACATGCTCCTCATGCCTGGTATTGGTAACTGTGCCAAAATCTGTGGCTGGCTAGATCATGGGCATTAAATGAGACTAAATAAACTCAATGGGTATTAAATTGACAAAGAAAATGAGAGAAAGAGAAAATATGAAGTTGAGAGGGGAGAATAAGGAAGGGGTAGGAGAAATTGTAGAGAAGGAAATTGGGGTTATTTCTTCTAAAGACATATGTGTATATGAATATTAAATTAAATATTTAATCCAAAAGTAAAGCATATACTCCAAAGGGGGAAGTTAAATCTCATTTTGTCTTCCCACATCCTCTTTTTTCCTATCTCACACTCATTTCCAGAAGCAATACAATTTCACAGCTTAAAATATACCACTTAACACCCTTTTTTTCCAAATAACTTCCTTAATACATGGACAAATGTGTAAATGTATGCTTTTAAACATGCAGGAAGCTTTATTATAGAAGCCACTCTGCATCTTACTCTTACACTTAATATGTAATCGGAATTGCCTAGTGTTAATTCTTAAAACAAGATGCATTCTTTTATTTAATAACATTTTATAATACATATGTAAGTCATTGATAATTTAAACATTACCTTAGTGAGGGAATCTTAGAAAATTTCCATTTGATATGCCTAAAAGACTTTTTAAATTATCTATCATCATTTTACATGCATATTTTTGTATGCATGTGGTTCTTATAAATTAGACCAAATAGAAGTGCTGAATACAAATTATGTTTTCATAGATACAAATTTCTTTCAAAAATGTTATGGTTATTAATAACAGCATGGAAAGTGTGATGAAATGTTTCTCATCAAACTATTAAATCTTAGGTATTATCAATATATCTGTATTTGATAATCTTAAGAGTAAACATGGGTTTTCAATTTTTACTTAAACTTTTAACTCAATAACATATGATGTTTACTCTTTTTATTTTTTCCATGACATGCTGTTGTATTTTATATTTATTTTCTTATTTTAATCTTGAACTTTTCTTACGAATTAGAGAAAACAATTTGCTCTAATTGTAAAATTGTAATTTAAAAATGTTATCTGGTCCTGGATAGTGAACACAAGATCTCATGCAAGCCTTGCAAGTAATTTACATTGCCCCGTATCCCAAACTCAAAAGACATTAATAAAATATTTTACCATTCATACTCATAAAAGTAACCACATTGTTCCCTTTTTATTATACTGTATTATATGTGGTAATATTAATTAGGATATTTAGACCTAACACAATATGTGTCATATTAGAAATATGATGCCTTTAATGCTTTCACCATCTCATGTCATATTCTAAGGATTCAATTATGAAAACATTAGCATCAGTGGATGTCTGTTGCTGTTGATTTCAGTAGATATGTTTTTCCTATCTCATGAGATATAAAACTGTATTAATTTATGTAGTGTATCCATAACAATGCAAAGGCAGTTATGACATTATTGGGCGCACTTTTGTGGCGTTGATCTGAGGGATCATTCAGTAATAGAGAGTAGAATTCTGGGCTCTGGCAGATATTAGGTATATCAGTGATCCCTGCTTCTGCCTTGAATCAACCAATTCAGTGTAGTACCTTACTGTCACCAACAGGACTGACTTCCTGCTGTGACTATTAGGAAGTTAGCAGTAATTTTCTCATTTCCTGGAAACTGTAGACATCATGAAATCCAATAGGAGACTTTCTGGAGTGTTGGGCTCCCTTGTCCTGTCAATTAAGGTGTTTCTTGTGTTTTGAGTGGGAAGGTACATAAAAGTGTTTCCTTCAGTTTTGACAATGACTGATTTCCTGTATTAAGTTTCAGATTGAAATACCTAGAATGGGTTTTGTTTCCCTAGCAGACACATAACATTTTAAGATTGTTGGTTAGGAAGAAGTATTAAATTCTTTCAACTGTTTTTTTGGTTTGTTTTGTTTTTGTTTTTGTTTTTTTTACTTCCATGATAATGGCATTTAACTCTGTATTAAATTACAATCATGAATTTTCTGATGTTGAACTCTTCTTGCATTTCTGGTCCATACTTATTGAGTATTTATGTTCAATAAAATTTATTTCGGGATTATGCATTTTCTAACATGTTTCTGAATTTAGGCTATAGTTTATTTAGTACTTTTAATTATTTAGAAATAAATTTACAGGTTTTTATTATTACTCTTGAGAGAAACATTAACGAAAGTTTAGTAAATTTATACAACACATTGTAATACTTAGTGCCTTTTGCAATATTTTGAAACATTATTACTTGAAGATTTTTTTCCTTTGATGAGTTCAACACAATTTTTGACAGTTATTTGTGTCACTGGTTTAAGTGTAGTTCATCAAATATATTTTCTTTCTTTTTTAATTATCAAACAGTTTTTCTAGTTCTTTGTGAGTCAGTTTTGAGCACTTACATATACCATGAAATAAATAATACAGAGATATCATCTATTACATGGCTAAGTAAAATATTGTTTTTATAATTTTTAAATTTTTTCCATTGCAATAATAGGTTCTTTTCAGTTGTTTTATGATAAGTAGTTTTTAGGGAGCTGCTTATGTTTAGTTGGACTTTTTGCTTATTTTAAATTCTATTGAGAAAATTCTCTTTTTGCTTTTACTTATAAATGTATACTTTATTTTAGCATTTCTGCTTAAATCTCAAAAATATATTATGGTATATTTTATTACACTCACTACTACCAAATTACTTTCTTCATTCAGCTTAATTTTATTTAGATTAGTATCTCACTCTAGAAAACTAAGCTTCCATCTTTGTTCTTTTTTTCAATTTTTTTTTACTATTTAGAAGAAGTTAACTGTTTAAGGCAATAGAAGCAACACTGTCTTCACCATTGGGGATCTATTGAAAGACTGTCAGTGAATAGCAGCAAACAAGTGAACTATGACTCCTAATGTATGATACAAAAGTTTCTCCAATTGAGAAGTAAGGATCTAAATCTGCTTAAGAAGTAAGATTTTTAAGAAATATGGACCTGAAAGGGAGAGAGAGTTGACTCAGTATCCAAGAACACTTGAAATTCTTGCAATGAACCCAGGTTCAGTACCTAACACACATATGGAAAAATCACAATTGTCTGTAACTCCAGTTCAGGGAATATCTGACATCTTTTGGCCTTTATGCACACCAGGATGACATGAATACATACATGGAGGCAAACATTCACATGTAAAAATAAAAAGAGATAAATCTTTTCCTAAGTGCAGCCAGAGCACCAACATTTAAACTCCAATTTTACACTGTCTAGCTCTGTTAATTCTGTGAATTCTGGGAGAAAAATCTTCATCAACCCCACATCTGACGGAGGGCTGATCTTCAAAATATATAAAGAACTTAAGGAACTAGACATCAAACTACCGAATACAAATCTAAACAGAGAATTCTCAGTAGAGGAAGCCCCAATGACTAAAATACACTTAATGAATTGTTAAGCATTCTTAACCATCAGGGAACTGCAAATCAAAATCACTCTGAGATACCATCTTACATCTGTTAGAATGGCTAAGATCATAAACACTATTGACACCTTATGCTCGAGAGGGTATGGAATAAGGGGAGGATTACTCCATTGCTGCAGGGAGTGCAAACTTGTGCAGCTGTTTTAGAAATCAGTATAGCACTTTCTCAGAAAATTGGGAACTGATCTACCTCAAGACCCAACCATATCACTCTTGGGCAAATACCCAAAGAATGCAAACTTATACCACCAGGATATTTGCTCAACTATGTTCATAGCAGCATTATGTGTAAAAATCAGAACCTAGAAGCAACCAGTATGTCCCTCAACCCAAGAATGGATAAATAAAATGTGGTACATTTATGCGATGGAGTACTAAAAAGTGGTTTTAAAAAATGACATCTTGAAATTGGCAGGCAAATGGATGGACCTAGGAAAAAAAATCCTGTGTGAGATAACCCAGATCCAGAAAGAAAAACAAAGTATATACTCACTCATAAGTGAATATTGCATATAAAGCAAAGGAAAATCAGCCTACAATACATAATCCCAGAGAAGCAAGGTAACAAGGACGACCCTGAGAGAGATTTACATGAAACACCCCTGGGAAGGGGAAACAGAAAATATCTCCTGAGTATATTGGGAGCATGGAGGGGGAAGAAGAAGAAGAGAGAAGGGGGAAAGAAGGGGGGGGAACATGAGGGTACTGGATGGTTGAGTTGGTGTAAGGACAGAGAGGGAGAACAAGGAAAGAGTTATCTTGATAGAGGGAACTGCTGTGTGACAATGATCTTGTACAGTTTTAATAAAATGCTGGTTGGCCAGTAGCCAGGTAGAAAGTATAGGCAAAGTAAAGGCAGGGTGATAAAAACAGGAGAATTCTGGGACAACAAAAGACTCAGTTTGTAGTTGACACAGAAAGAGCCAGAAACAGAGGAAGCAAGATGAGAACGCCTCACTGAGAAAAGGTACCAAGCCATGTGGTTAGCATAGACAAGAATTATGGGCTAATTTAAGATGTAAGAATTAATTAATTAGAAGCCTGAGCTAAGAGGTCAACTAATTTATAATTAATGTGGACCTCTGTGTGTTTGGGGGGGCACAGAAAGGCTGTGGGATCAGATGGCACAGAAATCTCTGTCAACAAAATGACACTCAACATGGACAGATAAATCCACTTAAAACCTGAGAGAGCTTGGGAAGTAATGCTGGACAAAAAGCAACAGAGTTGAGCATGGCTTCTTGGAAGCAACATTTTCTAAGGTGGGCTCTGATTGCTAAAGTTAAGCACGTCCTATTTAAGAGAGGCTTCCTAACTCAGCTTTAACTGAAAAAACCTTGCAGCTGTTTTAAGAGGACCTGCCCACAAACACTTAAATGTGCTTATGAATAGCCAACAGCATGCTTCTTGGTGGTGGCATGGATCTTGAAATGACATAGAGTTGTGGTAATAAAAATGGCTCTGGCCAGTACCTCTGCCATGAAGCTAGAATCTCAGTAAGCTAAGGAATGGGGTAAATCCAACTGTCAAAGTCATGTCTTTAATCTTAACTATACCACTTAACAAGTTAAAAACTCATGTGATCAGAAAAAGTGAGAGATGCAGTAAAGACAAATTCAGACAGAAAAAAAATAAACCTCTAAATGGTTTACAGTGTGTTTTAAAATATATGTAGGCTTGCGAAAGAAAAGAAAAAGGATAAAGTCCTTAAAATAAAAAAGAAAGAAAGAGAGTAGTTGGGTGGGGTGGCACATACCTTTAATCCCAGCACTTGGGGGGCAGAGACAGGCAGATCTTTGTGAGTTCAAGGACAGCCTGGTCTACAGAGTGAATTCCGGGACAGTCAAAGATACACAGAGAAACCCTGTCTCAAAAAAACAAAAAAAAAATAAAAGTAAAAATAGAATTTAAAATAAAGCCACGTAAAGATGGAAAGTACACAGAGAATCTAGATATTGTATGTTATTGTGCTGATGTTGAATTGTTTGATGGCTGAGGAAGGAGCAACAGCTGCTAAAAGACATTTGATTATAATGCTACTGGATAAATCAAACATACATATTTTGAAAATGCCTTGACTTGGAAATTTAAGTCAAAAGATATGTTACTATGGAGAAGAGGTTTTATTTTTGTTTCCACAGAAAATGAGAAGCTGTGAATCATTCTGAGTATAAAAAAAAATCAGGTTTGATCAAGGAAAACCCACTAAAAAATCTCCAATAGGAGAAGATGGCCCAGATAATCCAACATTTCAGAGAACTTCTGATGGAATTAACCCTGTGTTCTACATTCAGAACAGCCTCAAGACTGCTGTTTGAGATGATCAAGCCTCACAGAATATTCCAGTCAGGATTTGACCATAATTCTAAATTTTCTTTAGTTCCCCATAGGATTATCAACACCCTCAGTCATCAGGAAGTAGTCTGGAAAACTATGCCCACATTCCCCCCCACCAATGGATTATGGATGTTTGTCTTTGTTTAGAGTGCTAGTTACAAGTCGTTATGGATAATGGTCAGGAAAAAGGTAAACAAAGGAAATTGGATTCAGAGTTCTTGTTTTGAAAAAAAGGGGATGGAGAATTGCTGTGGGACAATGGTCTTGTATTGTTTTAATAAAACAGTGATTGGTTAGTATCCAGGCAGGAAGCATAGGCAGGGTGACCAGGCAGGAAACAGAGGTGGGAAAATGAGAACAGAAGAATTCTGGGGAGAGGAAAGACTCAGTCTGCAGTCGACACAGAAGAAGCCAGACACAGAGGAAGCAAGATGAGAATGCCTCATGTATAAAAGGTACCAAGCGACATGGCTAGCACAGACAAGAATTATGGGCTATTTTAAGATGTAAGAATTAGTTAATAAGAAGCCTGAGCTAAAAGACCAACCAGTTTATAATTAATGTAGACCTTTGTTTGTTTCTTTGGGACCAAACCACTGCAGGTCAGGCCAGGACAGAAACCTCTGTCAATAGGGAATCATTATGGGATTAGTAAGAAATCTGGCATTACGGAAATTCCCAGGAATCCACAAGGATAACCCTTAAGACTCTAAGCCGTATTGGAGAGAGTACCTAAACTGACCTTATCCTGTAATCAGATTGATGACTACCTTAATGTCATCACAGAACCTTCATCCAGTAACTGATGGAAGCAGATGTAGGGGTCCATGACTAAGCACTGGGTTGAGCTTCCAGAGTCCATTTGAAGAGAGGAAAGAGTAATAATATGAGAAAAGGATTCAAGTTCACGATAGGGAAACCAACAGAAACAGCTGGCCCAAGCTGATGTCACTGACTCCAAACTGACAGTTGAGGAACCTGCATAGAACTGAGCTAGGCCCTCTGAATGTGGGTGACAGTTGTATGGCTTGGGCAGTTTGTGGGACCACTGAAAGTAGGACCCATATTTATCCATAGTGCATGAATTGACTTTTTAAAGCCCATTCCCTATGGGAGGATAACTTGTTCTGCCTAGATACAGGGAGAGGACATTGGTCCTGCCTCAAGGTGATGTGACAGACTTTGTTGACTTCCATGAAGTCAACATGAAGAGGCCTTACCCTCTCTGGGGAGTGGATGGGGTAGGGTATAGAGAGGGTGGGAAGAGTGAAAGGAGGAGAGGGAGAGAGAACTGGGATTAGTATGTTAAATTAAAAAAAGATTCTTTAAAAAATGTGCTAAATATTATACAATCTTCCACCAGAAAATTTATTTCCATCTAGTATCCCCTGTATTTGGTGAGAAGTCTCCATAACTAATCTAATTTCTATTCTATATCTTCTTGGGGCTCAATATCCAAGTTAGAATCTAAATGTGGATATTTACTTTCTGAAAAAGAAAGCTGTTTCTAGTGAATATCTTTGTGGTGGCTAGTCTAGGATTTCAACTTGATTATACCTCACTCAGCTGAAACCCCAAAATGGAGGAGCACATCCATGAAGGATTTGGGGCCTAATTTGAAGCGGGAAAAATCTACTTCTAACCCGGATTTTGAGGTAGGAAGATGCACCTTTCATCTAGATCTTTGGAGCTGTGAAAACCCAACTATAATCTGGGCCATGCCTTCTGCTGGAAGCCTACATAGGGACATGGAAGAAGGGAGCTTTTGCTCTCTGCATGCTTGCTCTCACCTCACTAACATATCTATTCCTTCACTGCATTAGAGCCACCTTCTTCAGGATTCTAGTGTATACTGAAGACCAGCTCATGGACTGAAAAACTACTGAGTTCTTGGACATTCCATTCATAGGCACCTGCTGCTGGATTGGTGGAACCACAGTCTGTAAGTCATTCTAATAAATAATATATATATACTATTTATATATAATATTATATATGCAATCTATATAAAAAGGGAATATATTTAAATATATAATGTTGGCCTCAAAAAAGAGAGAGAGCACCAAAAAATAGCCAAAAATAAAGGCTATTTATTCCAAATGACATCTTTTATAAAAGTTTATTTTTTGACAGTTCTATTCATGTATATAGTGAATTTTTACCCATTTCACACCCCCTTTACCTTTCTCAGTGTTCTCTCTCTCTTCTTTTTCCCAAGATTTTCCAATCCTACCTTTCATGTTCTTTTTTGTCTGTGGCACAGTAAGTCTAATTAGGGCTGCTTCCATGAGCATGGGTGGGAGGAGTTGGAACTGGGGCTACCTTTCATTGACTACACCACTGAAGAAAATTATATACCTCCTTCAACAATGATACAATGCCATTAGTCCTTTTCTGCCTATAAGGAAATGTTGGTAGACACAACCATATGCAGTCCTTATGCTGGTAACCTCAGCTTCAGTGAGCTCATTAGTGAAATGGACATGTGTCCAGAAGATGTCCTTCTTGCAGCACAACCCTTTATTATTGGCTCTTACCTTTGTTCCACCCATGCCCACTTCCTCAATGTTCTCTGAGCCTTGGAGGGTCATCAGGCCAAGAACGCCAACACCAATTTTAAACTTTGACAAGTGATGAATCTCTGTTTTACTTGTTGCTACAATTGAATCTTCTCTGTTAAAGGAAGGGACTAGCACAAAGCTCCCAGAATTTAGAAGTTATGTTAATGACATTTCCACCAAATGATACCTTTGAAGTCCTTGAACATTTTTCTGAATGGATGAGAAATTTGTTGAAAGTCACTTGTGTGTTACAAGTGTTAACCCTATAGATACTGAATCATAGAAAAACTCAGAGGCCTTGGGAACTTGGGTTCAGCAATCAGCTATTTATCATCTTGTTAATGGGTGTTAGTCATGGAAATAAACATGGTCATACTTTGTGGAGGTGCACACCTGCTCCACTTATACCCCACTCAGATCTTTATTTTATTGTTGTCAACTCAGGAGCATCATGATCTGCTTGGAGGGGTGTTTTCCACACCACCTTGAGAGCCTTTACACAAATTCTCTGTATGTAAGACTCTGACTCTGACCCTTCCTATTTATCAAAATCTGTAATTATACCAAATAATTTATTTTATCCCATTTTATCATAATTTAAAACACATACAGTCTTTGATTGACTTACAAGTGATTTCCAGTGAATTGGAATAGAAAGAATTTTGTCGAATTAATTACCTTGATTTATTTCACTATTTTTTAAGTGACACCATTGATGATTCATTTACCTGAGAAAATAATTGCTTCTGCTCCACATAGCCAAGGTCAGATGTTCAATGTATTTCAGTTAACTGAGTATAGGTTCAAATTAAGACATGAATGTAAGAAAGTCATTGTTCTGTTTCTCTGTGCAATAATTTAGCAATAAATATCAAGCAAATTTTAAATATGTGATGATTATTAACAATAAGGGGTACATAATGAAATATCAAAAGTTTAACTCATGGCAAACACTGAGCAATAGAGAAAAGGTCTGTAAGCAGTCAATACAGGACATACTTCTAATAACACTATTATTTTTTAATTAACAGCTGTGCCTTAGAAGGTATAGAGATTCTGGTAAAAATTTATACATATATATAAAGGTCACATCATCAAGTGACCAGGATCAGTTCTCTCTGTTTCTTATGATAGGGTTTACATTGACAACAAAGAAATTTGAAATAAAACTGGTATATAAAGGGAAAGGCAAGTGACACCCACTGTAAGATGCTATCTGAAGCTACTCAGTGGGAAGCATAAAACAGGGTACATGCCATTCTTTCCAGTATTATAACTATGAAGGCAATGAAAGGGGATAAAGAAATGAAATTGAGTTGATAGTAGACATGCTTGTGTTCATGCTAATAAATCTAATATTTTATTTTAAGCACACTGAAATAAAATTCTAATCAAAGTAACTAACAGTGTGAATTTATTTTTCAAGATGTTCTTGAATTTAAAAATTATAGCTGCTACCTAGTAAGAATGGCTTTCATTTATAAATATGGTCTCCATGTGTGTATAAGGCCCAGAAGAAGAGTTCATGATTAAAGAAACATGTTGACCCAGCCATACCACTTTTGGGTATATACCCAAAGGATGCTCAATCATCCCAAAGCACATGTGCTCAACTATGTTCACAACAGCATTGTTTATCATAGCCAGAACCTGGAAACAACCTAAATGCCCTTGGACTGAAGAATGAATAAGGAAAATGTGGTACATTTACACAATGGAGTACTACACAGAAGAAAAAATGATGACATCTTGAAATTTGCAGGCAAATGGATGAATCTAGAAAACATCATACCAAGTGAGGTAACCCAGACCCAGAAAGAAAATATGGTTGTTAAACACAAATCAAAGAAAACCAACCTACAATTCAAAAATTCCAGAGAACCTAGACAACAATGAGGACCATAAGAGAGACATACATAGATGCAATCTACATGGGAAGTTGAAAAAGACAAGATCTCCTGAGTAGTGGGAGCATGGGGACCATGGGAGAGGGTTGAAGGGGAGGGGAGAGGAAGTGAAGGAAGCAGAGAAAAATGTATAGCTCAATTAAATAAATTTTTAAAATGAGGGAAAAAAGAAAAAACATGTTGCCTCAGTGATCTTAGACTTTTTTTTTCTTCAAGGAAATATGTGTTACTCTCATATTACAGCCCCAGGTGAGTTCTGCAAGAAGACTGGATATTCTATATGTGTCAGTTGTCCTCATACTCCACTAAGTAGAGCACAGAAGCACTTGGGGTTCTTTCATCTTAGCAAGAAAGAGTTCAAAGGAAAAAAAAAACATATCAACTTACAAATTACAAATTAACACTATAAAATGTCATTTATCCTCTCCAATACCACAAAAATCACTGCTAAGTAATCATGGTAATTTTCCCACTAAATACAGACTCAGCCTGGAAGTCTTTTCAAGGCAGAATTCTAGGCTACGTCTAATTCTAGGCACTCAAGGTAAATCCTGTTTGATATGATGGCATAAATGCAAATGCTTTTCATGATTAAGCAAAACATATCCATATTTTGACCTGCTGTTTATAAAGGGCTCACCGATCCATTTAGATCAGTGTTCAGAATGACACCAGGGGAATGTTTTAGCTCTATGGGACAACTGAAGTACAGAGATTAAAAACACCCAACAAAGAAGAACCAGGACATGTGTCTAAACATTGGGTTGGGACTTTTGTTTTGGTTTTGGGGTTTGTTTTGTTTTTTTGCTTTGTTTTATTTTGTTGGGTTTTTTTTGGGGGGGGATTGATTTGCTTCTTTTACTGTCATTGTTTGTCGTGATTTTTGTTTTGTTTATTGAGACAGGATCTCACTGTGTAACTGTGGCAAGGCTGGAAGGCACTCACTATAAAAGATCAGTATGACCTTAAATGCACAAAGTTCCAGATGCCCTGCCTTCTAATGCCGGGGTTAAAGATATAAAGCCACTATCCCCAAGGAGCATTTGGTTTATAAATCTGGTACTTCTGCTATTTTCACACACACACACACACACACACACACACACACAGAGAGAGAGAGAGAGAGAGAGAGAGAGAGAGAAAGAGAAAGAGAGAGAGAGAGACACAGACAACAGTATACATAAAAGAAAAGGCAAAATGGGAATGGTTACCAAGTACTGCTTCTAAAATACGAATAGTGAAGGAATATAGTGACTACTACTATTCCTGCTAAATTTCCTGGTGCCTTTGCTGCTGTTTAGTTATCCTATGAAGGCCAGTTCTAGATCATCTGGATTTCCAGATGCCGAGGTCCTTTGAAGATAATACTCAGTTCCACAGTTGGCTCCTCCACTTGGCTCTGGTAACTTTTAGCCTTAAATTAGATGATGACAAAGACATTTTCAACTCATCTTGGCATTGACAACATAGTCATCAGACTGTAATTCGTTGTGAATCTACATTGCGGGCTCCCTGTTATTTGAATAGATCATCTTGTTTATTTATTTCATTTTGTCCCCAAAAGTACTAGTAGTTTTATTCTGTAGATGATGAATGCAAGGCCCAGAGTTTAGATAAACTTTGAACTCAAACAGGATGGAACTATTGGCTTTATCGTCTTCTGATAATGCAACGGTCCCTTTAAGATAAGAAACAAGTTAGCCTACCTGGAGTAAAGATTTCACAAATCCATTCTCAAATTTTTCTAGGTCACCAAGCATACAAGCCTGAGGCTGTTCTCGTAGCACTGCAGATAGCATTTCATGGCCCTAAAGATCCTATAATGAGGGGCAGTTTCTCTCTGGAGGTAGGATTAAAAGACAGGGAAAACTTTTAGGGATGTAAGAAGAAAAAGGAGACTTTCCACTCTGGAATCTTGAAGTATCTTGACAGCTGAGAATCTCAGATTCCTGTTTAATTACACTGGCAGTGAAAACTGCCTACAAAGACATAATATTTCTTGATGAAGAACTATTTTTACATATGGATATTAAATAACAATTGATTAAAATAAGGTCTGAGTAGATGTGAACTTTGTTGAGTACAGGATCATCATCTCCGGATATTTTCTGGCACGTTCTCAGTCAGAAGTTGCTAACTTTCTCCACAGTGCGGACATCCTGTGTTCCCGCATCCCTGTGACCTAGACACTTACTTTACAAATTGTAATCCTTTCATGTGTCTTTCAGGAACCACTGTGCGATCTCGTTTAAAATTTTTGACAGTCTTCTGAAGACAGTTTCTATGACTATTGGAGAGTCAGTGAAGTATGCACTCGATGGGGCGGCCCGCGCTCATGTTCTTAGATGTGCCTCACTTACCCTTAGTGCTTCTCTTTCAAGTAACTTCTGTGCTTAGATTAAACCGACAAATATCCTCTAATAAACTCCAGCGATGCCTTTTGTTCGGTGGTGTACCCCTGGTAAACTGTGCTCCAGTAAATAATGCCCATCCACATTCATGCAAATGATACTAACTAAATCCAGTGACCCCATCCCTCCTTTACCACACACACACACACACACACACACACACACACACATGCATTCGTGCACACACACACACACACACATGCATTCACGCACACACACACACACATACACAGACACATGCACACACATACATGCACACACACACACACAAATCCACACACATGCACACATATGCTCGCTTGCACACACATACGCACCCACACACATACACACACATACACTGACTCAACATGAAAGCGGGATGGGGATTTGCTGGAGAACAGAAGTTCAATGGGAGTGGGAAAGAGATGAAAGAGAACAATGCAGGGAAGTTGAAGCTGGACAAAACACATAATGTGTGACAGTGTCAAGGAATATATAAATAAACATTTTAAAACTAAAAAAGAATGTGAAGACATCTTAAGTACTTTGAAAAGTTATGTAAAATCATGTGCTTAAACTTAATGTTCGCATAAGTAGTATTGTTATGTGAAATAAATTATCTTTAATGCCTGAAGGTTTTATTTGTGTGTGTGGGTGTGTGTGTGTGTACATCAGTATATGACAGTGCACACATGAAGGACAAAGGACAACTAGTAGAAGACAGTTCTCTCCTTCCACCCTGTGGGCCCTGGGCTTGGAAGGCAGGTCCTTAGATCAATAGCAGGTTCCTTTATTCACTGAGCCATCTTACTGACCCAATAAATTATTTTAATGCAACAAAATTTATATTAAGTGCTTACTAATTTATTTTTGAAATGATGTTCAAAAGAAACACTCCTATTTTGCCTCATATTAACATCTCCTAAAATAACATCTCCTTTTTTTGCAAAAAGCTATGAATTCAGTTTATGTGAAAGGGGGTCCCTAATGGATTAAGAGGAAAAGAGGGTGCTACATGCCTATGCCTGTACACAACTGCCGTGAGTTCAACACATGAATATATTCTTCCGTGCCTCTGTGCTCATTTTTTTCCAAAATTAAAAAATTCTAAAATACCAAAATGAGACCCATTCACAATCCTGCTGTCTCTGTATATCTCTCTGCGTGTTTCTATCTCTGTCTCTTACACAAATATATGCATTCATATCTCTCTCACACACACACACACACACACACACACACACACACAAGTATACAAGTGCAAAACCTCCCATTTGGGGCTGTGGAATTACAGCCTTCTCGGTATCAGTGCCAACGTCATGCTCATTTGGGATTACAATCTTGACTTTAGCTTTCAAATTTCTTATTTCTTGCCCAAATGTGAACACTTATACCCTTAGAATGTTTCTAAATGCATGTTTTCTCTCATTGGGAAAACCACCACAATAGCGGTTCATCACATCTGGCATAAATAGCTATTATAAGAGACTTCAAAGTCTCTAAGAATTCTCATTCTAATCTATTTTTGACAATGATTGCTGAATACTTTAGCCAATGTACAGTCCTATTTATGTCTCTCTGTTGTCAATAAACCTGCTCGAGTTACCAAATAATGTTTGTATTTCTCTGACATGACACTGAATGCTTTTATCTTTCTTCAATTTGTTTTAATAGTGTAAAATAATTACATAATTTATCCTTTCCCCCTTGATCTTTTCCAAATTCATGGCCTCTTTTTCATTGATTGTTGTTATATAAATATGTATATACATATATAATACATATATTATATATACACATATATATTCCTAAATACAATATGATCAGCCCATATAATGTCACTTTATATACAATTTCAGGGTTGACTGTTTCCTATTGGATAATCAATTGGTGTGGTCTTCCCTGGGAAGGATGATTCTCCCACACCCAGCATTCCTTAGTTGACTGTAGTTCTTTATGTAGTGTTGAGACCTCATGAAATTTCCCCAGCCCACTTACGCATGTCTATTTTTGTTGTACTTGTTCAGATCATGTTTAGGTAGTTTTATTGGTGAGACTTTACGCTTGTAGCTGCTGACATTACTGGAAGACACAGTCTTAGAGCAAACTCCCTGATCCTCTGCCTCTTACAATCTTTCCACTTTATCCTCTGCACTGTTTCCCGAGTCTTGGCTACAAGAGATGTTTTGTAGAAGCATTCATTGCATTCCACAAATCTATATTTTGATTAATTGTTGTTTTCTGTAATTCTCTTTGCCTGCTGCAAAGAAAGGGTTCTGCAATGTGAGGTGGGGACTACATTCATCTGTAGGTATAAGAACAAACATTTAGAGCATAGCTAGGAATTTATCTTTCATAAAGATGTGGTTGTAGGTTCTCCTCTGAGATCCATGACTTCAC
The DNA here is from genome assembly GCF_982192425.1 of Myodes glareolus. Taxonomy (NCBI): domain Eukaryota; kingdom Metazoa; phylum Chordata; class Mammalia; order Rodentia; family Cricetidae; genus Myodes; species Myodes glareolus. The sequence goes on from NC_142046.1 coordinate 31,369,381, forward strand.
TGGCCATGGATAGTAGATTAGGTTTCCAGTACCAGGCAAGATTTAGTCCATGTTCAGTGGGCAGTGGGTCATCAGTCCAATTAGAGAGCTGTTGGTTACTACCAAGGTGTATATGAAACTAATGCACCCTTAGAGTTACTATGCAATGCTGGTTATTATTGTGGGTCATATGCATCACAGCTGGTTAGGAAGGACCATTGCTTCCCTCTTTTGGAAGCTGAATAGCAAATAACATACCATGAAAGCTAATCCTCAATTACAATTGAGCAAAATCTTAATCATCGAGTACATTCAAACTATTTCTGTTTTATCTTACTTGCTATGAAATCTTAAATATGTTTTTAAATTTAGTTGTTTAGCCTCTCTCTGTGTCTCCATCTCTCATATGTGTGTGTACATATGTGAGGGCATGCACGTGTATGTGTGTGTGTGTGTGTGTGTGTGTGTGTGTGTGTGTGTGTGTGTGTGTGTTCATGCATGTTGCACAGGTCTGAGAACAAACTGAGAGTTCTTTTTCTACCATGTAGGTTCAGAGGATCAAATTCAGATCAGTTCTCTCCTTCTATCATGTGGGCTCAAGGGGCAGAACTCAAGTTGCCAGGCTCACCAGGAAATACCTTACATGCTGAGTCATCACCTAACTGCACTCTTAAGGAAATTGATTCAGTCATTCAAATCTCAATGATAACAAAATAATATGCAAAAATATATGGTTCTATGGAAAAGTTAAGTGAGATAAGATACATAAAAGCTTTTTATGAACAAATAAACATAAGGACTTGTACTTGGAAAAGCTTTTTATATATACTCCATGTGGGCACTCGAACACTCCATTTCCAAGGGTCCTTCCCTAAATCACCAAGTTCTCACAATTCTTCCACCCTGACCTTTTAACTGCTCCTGATTTGAAGTGTTTGTTACAGTCTGTGGTGTACCACCACCATTGCTGACTGGAAGAACCCAGGACAGGGTCCCTCAACTGTGCCTTCCAAAGTACACGGGAAATGTCTTCCTCACAGCCAGAAATTTAATGGAGAACCCATTTCAGCACTGCAATATAAGAAGAGAGAGGAACAGCCTGAGGTTTCAAACAATCAACCTTAATATATCCAGTAACCTTACAGAAATTATCAAATTATAGAGTTGTTAATAAGGTGATTCAGCCAATGGGCACTCTAGAGTCTGACAATCCTTCGCCTTCTCTATTGCCTAAAGGATTATTTAAAAGATTGCTTCCTCAATATATCTTTACAAGAAAGAGACAGAAAAAAAATTGCCTTTAGGGTGTCTACTTATAATAATTCTCAGTCTGCTAAGAGGTATCAATAGAATGTTCTCCCACAAGTAATGTTAAATATCCCCATCTTGTGCCAATGTTTTGTACAACAGCAGTTGGAAATGATTCATAAACAATCTCCTCAATCTACAGAGTACCATTACATGGATGACATTTTACTAGGTGATTCAAATGTAGATATTTTAGAAAAAAAAATGTTTGAAGAAGTAAAGAAAAATTTGTCTTGCTGAATTTACAAATTGCTCCTAAAAAAATACCAAGAGAAGATTTATTAATTATTTAGGATATAAAATGGGTCTCCTAATATTATATCCCAAAAGATGCAATTTAGAAGAGATCTATTGTAGACTCTTAATGACTTTTAAGGACTACTAGGAGACATTTCCAATCTATGGCCCACAATTGGGATTAAAAATGATGAACTGAGTAATTTTTTCAGAACCTTAGATGGAGACAAGAATTTAAATAGTCCCAGGGAAATATCAGCTAAAGCTGAGAGAGAATTATCTTAGATTGAAGAGAAATTACAGAAGACACATGGGGATCATGTAGATCCAAGTCTTAACTACGTTCTGGTCATGTTACCCTCCAAACATCCCCCCACAGGGATTTTAATGCAGGTGGCAGATATTATCTTAAGATGGATCTTTTACCACATAAACAGAGTAAAAAATTTAAAACATATGTGTAATAGGTCTCCAAGTTGATTCTAAAATGAAAATTGAGATTTCATCAATTAGCAGGAATACACCAAGCAGAAATTGTTGTACCTTTTACTAATGATAAAATTGACAAAATATGCACATAACATGAACCTTGGAAAGAGTTTATAGTAATTATTTGGGAGATATTAAAAACAAATATTTCCAAAGCCAGAGAATTAAATTTACACAGAGAACTAATTGGATTCTTCCTTGCATTTTAGGGAAAACCCCAAAATCTGGAGGTCCTTCATTTTACACTTATGTAAATAAATCAAGAACACAAGTTACAAATCAGAAAATTTAATTAAAGTGGTTGAAAACCCATATGATTCTGTTCAAAAGTCAAAATTATGTACTATTTTTAAGGTGTTAATAGATTTTAAGGAACCTCTCAACATAGTTACTGATTTAAAAAAAGGCAGAAAAATATTGTTTTGCATATTGAAACAGGTAATACAGAATTGACTTTATTATTTATTCAATTACAAGAAATAGGCAGGAGTATGAATCATCCTGTATATATAACACACATCCAATACCATACAGGTCTGCCAGGCCATTTAGCACAAGGTCATGAAGGAACTGATGAACTACTGATAGTAAATCTGCTGGAGACCTCAGAATTTCATAGAAAACATCATGTCTAATAACAAAGGTTTGAAAAAAGATTTTTCCATCACTTGGAAATAGCCAAGGAAACTATAAGGAAATGTCCTACTTATTCTTTATATAACCAAATTCCACTACATGGCAGGAATTAATCCAAAGGATACTCAAAGGAATGAAATCTGACAGATGAATGTGTTTCATTGTGTAGAATTTGGAAAATTTAAATATGTATACCACACCACTGATACTTATTTAGGATTTTAATGGGTAACTGTTTTGAGTTCAGAAAAACTGATTTGGTAATCATACCTTTGCTAGAAGTTACGGCTATCATGGCTATACCTGTACAAATTAAGAGTGTCAATACTCCAGCATATGTCTCTAGCAAAATGAAACAGTTTTTTGCTTATTTACAGAATACAGGTATACCACACAATCCTACAGGGTGTACAGTTATGGAAAAAATCAATCAAACTCTACAGGATATGCTAAATAAGCAGAAAGGAGTAATAAACAGTCCCAGAAATAAACTGCATAATAGTTTATTAATTTTGAATTTTCCAAATGCTAATGAGAAAGGAACAGCTGCAGAGAGAGAAAAAACTATGGAATTAAATCAGCCAATATATTGTAAAGATGTGCTGACCTCAGAATGAAAACCAGGTTATATTGTGTTCACAAGAAAATAAAAGCAATGCATACCATCAAAATTGATAAAGATTAGATTTGAACAAAAAAGACCTATTAATCGAAAGAGGTGGTAGTTCATCAAACAGCATGGCCATTCAATCTAAACTAACTTTATAACTAACAACTGCTTTTCATTTGAACAGATGTAACTTGTCATAAAGGAACCTCCCAAAAAATTGAAGTTGGGGAAGAACTTTGCTATTGTCTCTTCAGGAGAATAAAGGCATCCAACTAATAAATCTGAAGATCACTGACAAATGAAACATCTGAAGAAAAGTGACAAATCACCCAGAAAAAAGGTGTCCCAAGAAAAGGGGTAAATTGGGCTATTGGTATATCACATTTCCAAAAGGATAAAATTTCATAAATCTTCCCAAATGTTTGTTTCTGTTGTCCTCTACAGGCATATGATGTAAATGGTCTTTTTGTAATCCCAGTCCAGTTAAAATTTAAAGCTGGCTTTGGAGTTGGAGTACGGCTTTCTCCTTATCTAAACCCAAGCATGCTTGTTAAAGTAAAATCCAAAATCTCTGTTTCCTATCAGAAAAGTCACCTGATATAGGACAGAAAAAAAATAAGGGAATATTTTATTGCTACTAATCTCATAATCTTTGGTTTTATTTTAACTCTTTAACAGATTTTCTTAAGGTATAATATTATCTTAAAATTTATAAGTTATATATATATATATGCATTTCAAACTTTTTGTCATAATAGTGATCGTCATACAAAGTACTAACTTATTCTAGAAAGAAAGCTTCATCAAGCTTCCTATTTATGATTTCAGGTTTGAGTCTCTATTGGGTAACTAGAAATTAAGTTTTTGTACTCTGACTGCACATAACAAAGTGTGACCCTTGAAGCTCTTTGAGGTCTGCTGCATATTCCATTCAAAAGATTTAAGATTTCTGCAGTGAACTAAGACCATGCCTAACAGTGACCTTGAAGTCTCCAATATGAGAATGAGACACTACAATGACAATACCATCAGGACTATGGTAATTTCAATAGAATGAGAAGAATCAGCTTTGGGCTACAAACTGCTCAGGACAATTTTGGGTGGCTAGCTGAGATGATCCAGCCTCACAGACTATTCTATCCAGAACTTGAGACAAGCCCTGTACTTTTCTATTATGCAGAGACAGGACAACAAATGATACAGCTACCTCTTCCAGGAGAAAAATTTGGGTTAATTAACAAGTCCTGGAAGAGGTAGTTGTATCATTTGTCTAAGAAAATAAAAGTTTTTTGCTTATTATAATATAAAGCATATTATAGGTATACCAAATAATTATACAGATCAGGCGGTTATAGAAAGGTCAATTCGAACTATAAGGATGGGCTAAACAAACAGAAAAGGATGAAAAATACCCCCAGAGATGGATTGCATAATGCTTTATTAACCTTGAATTTTCTTATCACTAATGAGAAAGGAATAACAGTAGCAGAGAAACATTGGATAAAAGAAAAAAAAAACTTCTGAATTCAACCATCTGGTGTATTTCAAGGATGTGCTGACCTCACAATGAAAACCAGGAGATGTACTATGTTGGGGAAGGGGTTTCGCTCTTTTGTCCACAGGAGGAGGAAAAACTATGGATACTATCAAAATTAATAAAGATTCGGTTTGAAAAAGATAAACCTCTCGAGACAAAGAAATTACAGCTCATCCACAGAGGAGACAATCATACAGGTGATAAGAAAGTCTCATAAGGGTTGTAGCAGAGTTCTGTTTTCATCTTTGCAGGAAAATACTCATCTTCAAAGAGTCAAGAGACCTTGGACCTCTAGATGCCTAAAGATGAAAACAAAGTTATCAAGAAAAAATCAACAAGCAGAGAGAAAACTGACTTATGATGCTGTATATTCTGCATGGTAAAATTTGATTAACTGCACATGTATCCATCTCTAATTAAAAATTAGAGCTGGCTTTGGAGTTGGATGATGGCTCTATCCTTCTCTAAATCCAAGCATGTTGTTAAAACAAATTCAGACTTTCTGTCTCATGTCAAGAGCCATCTGGTATGGGACAGAAAGAAGATAGATTTTTAAGGAAATATTTTACTTTTCTCCTTGCCCATTTTGTCTATATCATATCTTTTGTTGAATATATGTCTATACAAATAATGTTTAAGTTTTCAACAATGAACAGTAGATTTTCCTGCAGTAATCTTTGAAGCTTCGAGGAAGAAGATGAGGCCCCACAATAACGACTCCACCTGTTTGATATGATGTCATGATACTGATAGTGCTACTATAAGACTGGTTTGGGGGTACCAGCTGTGGAAATGGTGCACCTTCTTACAACGTTCTGGCCAGAGCTCCAAATAAGAAGTTCAAAGAAACAAACAAACAAAAAACCCTAATTGCTACTCAGAGATTATTTGCAATTATACAAAACAGCAATCTTCAAACTTAACCATCATTTTACTTTTATAAGATCCCATAGAGAAAACATCATCCCCATGACTGCTGGAAGCAACTCTAGAAGATGATGTCCCCTCTCCCAGCAAAGTTTGTCCTCAGGGTTAAGGACATCATTTCGGGGTTGATAATTACTCATATAGGGTTGGGGTTTGGGGTGGAAATTATGTAGGCCCAGAGACAAAAAAAAAAGGAAAAAGAAAAAGAAGAAGGAGGAGGAGGAAGAGGAGGAGGAGGAGGAGGAGGAGGAGGAGGAGGAGGAAGGAAAATTGATCTGGATAATAGGAAATTTAATGTGAACTTATTCACATTAATAATAATAGTGAGTAACAGCATGAATACTTCTGAGCTATTATTTATTGATAATTTACATTGGTATAGTTTCTTGTATAGTGATACAAATTCCACTTATATTTGTTATTAATGTTTACAATATTTGTATACCTATTCAAAGTTATTTTGTCATATTCTATGCATGTATGTTTCTACCTCTGTTTAAGATGTTTTGTATATTGATATAATTTTAGGATATATTTATCAAATTGTATTATATAATTCTACCTCTGATCAAGATGTTCATACATTGTTTGCATTTTGAAGTAATTGTCCTCCTTTACTGCACAGTTGTTTAAAGAGTGTTTAATATTCTGATATGAAGTATTAATCTTTTAAGTTTTGTAGGTATTAAGTATTATAGGTCAATAGTCATTCGTGTTTGTTATACTTTTAGTCGAATTAAATTAGGTTCTTTAGATACATAGAGATTGCATTCTGCACAGATAGGTAACCTTCAACCACCAGTCTATTCCCAAGAGAGTGTTAAGCACCAAAGACACTTCACTTGGAGTTTGTCTTCTTCTTGGCACAAATGGCCTTTGGGCAAGAAACTGCTCATGCCTTGACCACTGACAAAGTGCACAATGTCTGAACTGGACAAGCAGGACTCAAGAAAAAAGACTGTCAAATCTTGCCAACACAGGATAAGACAGTTTTGAAAATTTTCCTACCTTTGAAAATTGTTTGTTAGTTACTCTAGGTCTTAACCAGAGTTGGTTGCTTCAACATTACAAATGAGACTTTGGGTGATTGCTCAGGAAGCCCGTCATCTATGCACATTGTGGAAGTGGCTTGATTGAACTTCCTGCCTACTCAAGTAATATTATCTCCTTTCTCAGGCCTTTGATGGAGTTGAAGATTTGACAGTCATATAATACTAGATACTGTTCTCTGATGATCTAGCCAAGCCATTTCCAATAAAAGACTTAGACTCCTGAGGATAGAATGTTTATTAAAATATTTAGCATACATTCTTTGCTTAATATTGTTTATGCTAGTTGTAATTCTAATCTTATATTTGATATCTGTTCGTAGTGTATATACTTTTGTATTGGGTTTGGAACTCTCTTATTTAAATAAAGGTGGGAGGTGCTGTGGGAGCTCCTTCTGGTCTCTCAACCAAGAGTCTTTAAGATACCAGCCCACTTGTATGTGGTGTCTTATACTATAAATGTAGCTGTAAAGTATGCACTTACTCTCTTTGTTTACAGCTTTTGCTTCTCTCTGCAAGACTCTGTTCCTATTCATGCAGAGGACTGTGATCTAGGACAGTGATCTGAGTCTCCCCTAAATAAGTAACCCTTTATTATATGTAATTCTGAACTATTGTGGGATTATTTTATATCTTCCACCATCAGTTATGGATATTTGTCATTGTTCAGCGGGATTGGTTACAAGCTGTTATTGATAATGATCAGAAAAAAAAACCTGAACAAATGACTGTAGATATAGGGGTTTTACTTTGATAAAAATGGAGATAGATATGACAGGATAAAAGGTAGATTATTGAGTCTACTCTGAATAAAGGGGGGATATAGAAATAGAACAAAAAGGCAAATTTTTTAATTTACTTTTAAACCAAAAAAGCAACTACTAGTTTTAAATATTGTACATTGATATGGATTTTTGTATAATGATACAAATTTAAGATTATTTTTGTTAGAACACACTGTATATACATTTCTAATCTTGTTCAAGGTATTGTACCTATGCAACTCATTTAACAGTGTAATGCAAATTTCTAGTCCTTGAAAGATATTATTTCTAACCATCTAAGATAATAAGAATATGCAGGTTAGTAACTAGTCACCTATGACAATCAAATTTGTAGTCATATTAGGTATGTTTTCAAGATCAAATAGAGATATATTTTAGATAAACAGGTCACTTTCAAACACTTCAGAGATCTAAAGAATATGGCATTCAAGACGCTTTAATAACATAGGCTCTTCTTTTTCGCTTTACTTTTTTTTTTGATAATTAAGACATGTCTGCTCCTGGCCACACCAATCTATTTTGCTACTTTGTAGAAAATGATGGGCATTGAAGAAACTACATATGGAGTTTACTTTCTTTGTAGCAAAATTTAGCCATTGGGCAAAAAATTGTCCTTGCCTCAACTGATAACAGTATGCTGTCCAAATTGGACAAGCAGAACACAAGGAAAGTGACTGCCAAACTTTGCCAAACCAGATAGGACAACCCTTCAGAATATTCTGTTTCACAAAAAATGTCTGTCAGATGTGCTAGGCTGAAGATAGATGCCTCAAAATTATAAAGGTAACTTGGGTGACTTTTCAGGTACTCAGCTGTTTCTGTCATTTCTCACAATTTTTGGAAGTTGCTTTCTTGTACATCTTGATTACTCCAATAATATCATTTTCTTCTCAGGTCTCTGATGGAGTTGAAGAGTTATAATGACAATTTTCTTGATAACACATACAGAAACGAAATTCACTAGAAAAATTTAAAGTGTATAAGGTTAAAAGACATTAAAAATAGTTTTGTTAATGCAAGGTAGTATAGAAAGTGAATTAGATAGAACCCTTTGGACTCACCAAGATAGAATAGATAAGGAGTATTTTCTCTGAATTAGTTGATTGCTAATGATTAGACATTGTTGTTGTATTTATTGCCTATATATACTATATATAGTTATTTTACTTGTTGTATACATTTTTTTCTTATATTAATTATGGTGAGACCTGTCATAGCAATAGCACAATAAGTGAACCTAACTTCTCTCTTAGTTACTTTTCTGTTCCTATCTTCAAATACTATGACCAAAGTAACTTATAAAAGAGTTTAATTTGACTACAGTTTTCAAAGAGTTAGAGTCCTTGATGGAAGAATAAAGGAACTGAGATTTCATATCCTGATTCCCCAACCAAGAGGCAGGTAAAAAGAAAGAAAAAAAGAAAGAAAGAAAGAAGGAAAGGAAGAAAGAAAGAGAGAGAGAGAGAAAGAAAGAAACAAGGAAGAGAGAGAGAAAAAAAACTCTGGAAATTGCAAAGCCCATCCCCCAGTGAAACACCTCCTTCAACAAGGCCATATATTCTAGTCCTTCCCAAACATTTCCACCAACTAGGGACCAAGTACTTAAATACATGAGCCTAGGGATCCCTTGACATTCAAACCACAAGATCCAGAATCATTCATTGTGGACTCCTTCCTATGAATTATGTAGATCACCTGCTCTTACAGCTTATGTATTAGGAAGCAGAATAAAACAAAATTACAGATTTTAGAAGCATACCACTTAGAAGGTGTTTATGATATTTGATTCTAAAACTAGAGTCTCCAGGGTAGAACTCAGTACTTTCTTCCTTTATCTACATAAATCAAATCAGTTATTTATTTCCTGCAGTTCAATTACCTCCTCAAAATTTTTATCACTTAAATTTTGGAAAGCAAAAAAAAAATGTCTATCACATGGCTTTATGAATACATAAGAGCTGATGCTGTGCTAGTAAATGTTAAGTATTAAATGAATATTATATATTATTCTTAGAAAGGGAATAAATGTTTAAAAAAGACTATTTACCCATGGAGGCTAAGATACTCTTTTTTCATAATCTACTAAAGGGAATTGGAATGAAGGATCCCAATTAGGATTTACAGTGGAGCAAAGTCTGTTGGGAAAGTAGATGCAAATTTGGCAGAAGATGCTCAACAGAATAACTCAACCAGAAGTACTTGGGGCATGTTGAATGTAGCTTCTGAAAGAATCTTGCTAAGTAATTGTGCATTATCAACCAAGATAGGTATTTGATTTTCTTCTTATAAGAAAATGGTTTCCTTTGAGAAATAGTGTTTAGTCTTGCTTTTGGTCTGTTTGCTCTAGTTTTACCATTTGTTCTTAGGACTTCATATGCATGCTGTAATGTAAAGATTTTTCAACTATATTATTTTTAGTAGCAGGCTGACATCAGATCATCATGATAACCTCATGGACTGATTGATGTCTGTTTTATTAATATTTTATGAAAGGTGTAATTTGAGCCTCAATCATCAACAAACTGAATTCTTCAGACAGTTATTTCTTAGTCTCCTCTCTGCAATATCACCCTACTCTTTAAAAGTCCTCTGTAGTAAATTGAACTAAGTCAGTCAGGAACCGCTGTATTTTCAGTTTCTTTTGGGTTGGCTAGTCACATCAGCCATCTCTGAGTAAATGAACCTGGGAATGATACCAAGATACCTTCCTGTGTATGTATAAGTCCCAATTATTTTAAGCCATGTAAATGGACTGTTATTTACAGATTAATGGATTCAAAACTAGTACACTACCTAATTTGAAGCATTGCACTTGTATCCCAATAATCAGGAGAGTGAGATAAAGATTACTAGGAGCATGTAGCTTATTCTAGCTACATTGTGGGTTTATGGGGGACGTGGGCTACATATCCAGATTCTAGCTTTAAAAGTGAAGAAGAAAAGGGGGAGAGAGGAGAGACCAGAAAGGAGATAAAGAGAAAGGGGAGAGAGAGGAGAGAGAAAGAGAGAGATCTTGACTAATTCTGATCTCCATACCTTAAATATTACTATTTAGAAATCACAAAACAATAAATCAGAAAGTCTTTCAATACCAAAATTTATATAGAGAGATAAGATTAAAATGTATAATAAATGAGCCTCTGAGATTTCGAAAACTTCTCTTGACTTATGGGTAGAATTCAATAACAATTGGGCCAGGAACTACAGTACTAGAGTACTTGGAACCATTATAGGAATAGGAGGTTGGTTTTTATGGTAAAGCAGTTCATAACTTGCATGAACTGCACATGTGAAGTCATAAAATCCTCAACTCCCTCAATAACAATGCAGCCTCTTAATTAGTTTTTGTCTAATAATTAAACTCCTATAATCAATTAATTACTGGTGAGTAATTAGTGATTTTCATGCCAAGGACAAATTACCCCAACATACCTAAAAGTAGAAGCAGCAATGAGATACAAGGTACTATATTCCACATAAAATGGAACATCTACTTCGAAGATCATAAAAATTTGCTAAGTTCAAAGCAAGTACTGTTTGACTTTAAAGCATGGGAAAGACTTTATACTAATGGGCAATGTTATTCTCAATCAATATTGTATGCCACCTACCCAAACACGATAGAAGTCATACTATTCAAAAAAAAAAGCTTAATTTCATCCTTCATCTTTTAGTAAATATTTATTATAGGCTGCCTAAGTGATATCCCAGAAATGCTAAAATCAGCCTTTGCTTTTTCTGAGACAAGTATTAATATGTCAAGGGAGCACATAATGTATTATGTATTTCCCCTAAGTTATCTTCTGCTATTTTTACAGTTGGGATATTATACATGCATGATATAGACTTGGGTGTCAGAAACAGAGGAAATCAAACATCACAATCCAGTAGGTTCAAACCTTGCCTAATTTTCAACAATTGTACAATGAAGAACAGCAGCACAAAAAGACAGAATTTCACATTCAAACTGATGGCTGATTATATGTAACCATGCAGCTTCTCAACCTTCACAAGAGCTGAGCCCTGGCCCTAACTTTACTTTATTAGAAATTCACAAGGGATAATGGATTGTGACAAAACTCATGCACAGTCAACTAGACAGAACCATCTCCTTGCCAGAGAGAGTCAGGTTACTTGTATTGAAATAATAAACCACCCTTAGTTGATACAATGAAGACATAGTCATTGAAAATTAGGGCTGGGAAGATAGCAAAGGTCAGGTCAGTGTGCTCTGTAGAATCCTCCAGAAATCCATCTGTAGGAACTGAGGAAATTTATGGAGCTAGGAAGGAAAGAACTTGCTTTACTATGTACAACAATGGTTATGAGTGGCTTAGCAGGGTGAGGCAACATTGTAGATGGCCATGCCTAGCTAAGGTCAACTGAGAGAAATCATGGAGTTTAGTCTTTAGGGGAACAACACCATATTCAGTCCCCAAGCAGAACAGGACAGGGCAGGAAGGAACTGAATTCTGAATGAAGTCAATTAAGAATTTCCTTCGGTGAATGACAATGCCTCAAGCATCCTCAGGATTTGAGGCAGAAATCTATTATTATCATAAGCAAAAGATGAGTTTCATAACCTGGAAATTCAATAGAGACTCTTGGTTTCTACCCTAGGCTCTGCAGAAGGGTCTCATACACATGTCAGAATGTGTCATCCCACTATTAAAAATGAGTTGACATATGGAGAGGCTATTACTGGCTGGATGAAAAACACCTCATTTGGCTAAATGCCCAAGAATATTTTCATTTCCGCACTCAAATATACTAAGAAAAAGAAAAACCTAGTTTAAGTTGATCCTGTAATCCCCAAGTGCACTGAACTCATTGAATCTTTCCTCACCTGCTCCTGCTCCCTCTAAGAGTACCATAACAAAACTTTGGCAAATTGGTACCTCTAATGTTCTAAGAGTATAATTCTGCAAAGCAGATATGAATTCACTATAAAAAGCAGCTAGATTCCATGAAGTGTTTGCCATAATTTCTTTCCTAAAATGTCATTTATTTCACAGCAAAAAACTATTCTGAACTCAGTCCTTGTAGCATTAATTGGGTAAGCATTGTGAATAGACCCAGGGGTAAAAGAATGTGCACAGATATGCTCTACTGCAAAATGTGACTCTACCAACAAGTACTGCACTTTGCCTAAATTACATATGAAGTTCATTCTATCTGTTTAGCCTGTGATAAGATCTATTATGGTTGTATAAATAGCAACATTTTACTCAGCATCTTTATGCCCATGTGAGGAACACAACAGCCAGATAGTATTGCATTGGTCAGTACTCTTTGCATGGCAAATTATAGGAACCTGGAGGCAGGGGAGTGGAGGGACCAGATAGAGTAACATAATGTACATATGGGTGAAGAAAATATCAAAATAGAAGCATGTACAGTTGCATTTCATTTAAAGGCTATTTCCTCCCTTCCCAATTCACAAAGTAAAATATGTTTTCATCATTTGAGATTTGCAAAGGTGCTTTCCCATGGCTGTATTATTACTTTTAAATAAATATTGTTACTAAAATGATGAAATTGCTATTTATGTGCTATCCACTCAGTCTGTATCTTCACATGATTTTCATTTCTTTCTACTTTCTAAAATTTTATCCCATATACGCATGTGTGCATGCATGTGTGCACTTATGCACTTATGCATTTACATGGTTTTAAATTCATTGTTCCATTTTCTGTGTGTGGCATTATTTGTATTGTATTGAGAGTCATCTACATTTATGTTAGTTAATTCCCTCTCTAGAAGAGATGCTACTTTCGGAAGTTAGCACAAATCGTGACCACTTAGGCTAAGTTGGATATTGTTGTACATACACAAACATCACTGTACTAAGCGTGAGTCTCTGGGAGATGCAGCAAATATAGTAGGCTAACAGCTCTTTGGTTGATCAATGGCAATATAACCATTGCCATCTTTGCAAAATAAATGTAAATTTCCTCCAAAGTGCCATGTCACTTTCTAAACCCCATAGTGATATGTAGGCTCTCTCATTGTGAGACATCCTTGTCAGCACTTGACAGGCAGTAGTTTTATGGTGTCAAACTCAGTCTGAAGGCCAGCATGTTATCATGTAAGAATAGTCTATGTCCCAAGATGAGCTTCTTCCCATTTCCAGCCTGACTGAAAGGAACGGGCAACTGTCATCTATTAGAGTAGGGACAGCATGCAGAGTAATGGTAAGGACACTTTATAAATATAACATAACAATTTTATAATTCTTTAAAGCTAATGTGCAAAAACTAAGTTTGTGCCATCTCATGCCTGAAAATCTTTAGCAATTCTTTTTATTGTCTATAAATCATTTTCTTTTGCATTTTGTTTGTTAATAATTGTGTCATCTGTGGCAAAGACCCTCTAAGCAACTGAATTCTTGGCTTGGCTTAGATTTGATTATTTCAAAAAGCAATTCAAACCACTTTCGTGCTCTTAGTCTAAAACTCCCATCAAAGAAGTCCTTGCTAGTGTGAGCAAGCCTGGCCCAAGCATCTTTTTAGCCAAAACTGTTGAAGGAGGCCACTTGTTGGTTCCCAACTGCTCAGTCCCGAAATAATCACACAGAAACTATATTATTTAAATCACTGCTTGGTCCATTAGCTCTAGCTTTTTATTAGCTAACTCTTACATATTGATTTAACCCATCTCCATTAATCTGTGTATCGCCACAAGGCTGTGGCTGTCTCTGGTGAGGCTGCATGGCTTCTCTTTGACTCCACTTCTTCCTCCCAGCATTCAGCTTCATTTTCCCTGCCTAGCTCTGTTCTACCCTATCAGGCCAAGCCAGTTTTCTTTGTTCATTTATGGTAATCACACCATAGAAGGGAATCCCACATCACAAAACCATTTTCAAAAATAAAAGCCTGCACTATGTTTAGAAAAACATATTACCTTCTTTCCTAAGAAAATATCTGTATTCAAATATGATTACTGTAAAAAGACTAAGTGAAAACCTAGTGTTACTCTCAGAGGCGACTATTTGGAACTGACAAATAATTTCTGTTTAATGATGTCTCCCTTCAATATGGCATGATTTGAACACACAAAACCAAATATTTTCTTTGCATAAACCCTGTTTTAAAATATGAATCAAGGCCAGGAGCTCCTTTGTCTCTCAACCTTCCTCCACAATGTTCTGACTTTTAGGTGTTGCTTAACCTTAAGATGCTTAGTGTTGGTCACTATAATAAAATTAAAATTATTGGCTTCCCTGGAAGAAAATTGTTGTAAATATGGCATTAAACCATTTTAAAGCAAGTTTTTGAAATCCGAAGAGTCTCAATATGCCTGAACCATTATACGCTGATTATTTTTAGCATAACATTTTTCATATATAGATGGTATTTCCATGAAAACATGTATTTACTGTCTTGAGGCCATACTATATTAGAGTTCACAATTCCAGAACATAAGCTTGTCAAAGCATCTTTCTTGCTGACTGAGACTAGAAGATTTTGGAGCCTGAAGTTGCATTTTCCTGTCTCCCTATTACTTGCTTTCATTATGTTCTTTGTCCATGTCATATTCTGCAATTTTACTGTGATGGGATTAGACGAAGATTCAGTTCCTCTGCTCAGATATTCTTGGTATTTCCTTAAACTAATATCCTTATGTCTTTCATCGACTGACATGCCCAGCTGATATTGCTGAAGCTCCCACTCCCTCTGTTCTTTTGACTTCTAGTTCCCCTTGATCTTCAATTGAACCATTTCATTCGGTTTCATTCATTCTTATGTGAGGTTGTTTTTACCCCTGTTGATTATCTCTCACATGTTTATCTTCTATCTTCAATCTATTTGTCACACTGCACTACATCCTGTATGATTTCTCAGACCCATATTACATTTTGATTTTTGGTTCACTAACCTTAGTTTTACCTTTTTTCCTTTGTTTCTCCTGGGTGTTTCTTCTTTCTCTCTTCAGTAGTTATAAGTCTGCTCGCCCTATTTCTTTGTACATATTCATAGAATGGAATTTGTACATGGTTTAAGTATTTTTTCTGAATATGTTTGTTTATCTGCTTGTTTGCTTTCTATCAGATGAATCACCCTTGATTCAGTTAATTTCTTCATGTATATAACAATTAATTAATCATTCATTACATTGGACAACAATTCTGGGTCTCTTCTCTATTAGTTCAACTATACTTCTCTGAGTTCAACGAGTATGTTTAACTAACTCTCTCTTTAGACAATAAAATGTGATATTTTACTCTCCCTAAATATGAAGTGTTTACTTGTTCAGTTGCACACAACAGTTTTAAAAGATAAACTTTATTCATTATAACCCCTTGCTTCCTGCCTAAACAATCATGTTTGTCACGATACAGTCTTGTTCAACTTTAGGGTTCTTATGTTACTACAGTGATCAAATCCTTTGCCTATCTCAACCAGATTGGGTGTAAGTCACATTAAGATGGACTATATTAAACTGAATTTATCTTCATTATAATTTACCCTTCTAGAGAATCCTATTATTTCCCAGATTACAAAATAATTCTTTAAACTAACGTATGCATCGAAAAAATCTCTATAGTTCCTATTTTATTGAGAAGGCCTTATAATCAGCTAATGGTTGCCTCCAAGGTATGTTTATCCCTAAGGCACCTTTAGGGATACTGTGCTATGCTAATTATTTTATGTGTTCATGTATATATTCATTGTATCTAGTATAGTTCATAGCTACCATAATGGAACAGAGCTATTGATTACTTCCCTCTGTTGGAAGCTTGCATGGCAACATTTAAAGAAAAAAAGTTCATAATTTGAAATAAATGAAGGTAAGATACATTGGAGAGGTTGGAAGGAGGAAGGGGAAGGAAGAAAATTATGTATTTAAATTTTAATTTTCCAAAATAAAAAAAAATAAGAATCTGTAATTTTGTAATGAGGAAAAAGCATTTACATTTTCTAATTTGGCCACATTCTTGGAAACCAGTGTCTAAACTGCTGGTCATTCTGTTTACAATTTAAGTGCTATACAGCTAACATAAAAGCATAAATACATGTATATTTGTATGCATTCTACCAATACATACTATAATCAAAAAGGAAAAAGCAGGACACCAGATGCAAAAGAGACACAGAGTTCAAACTTTCAAATTTAGGACTGATACTCTGTATCAGCCTGGTTCTAGTGCAGTAGGACCAGTTCAGTATGCTGTGGGACTAAAGGGTGAAGTCACCACACGTAGGGGTTCATACAGTATACTTCACTGGGACTCGCTGACAGACATTCAGCCATGAACATTAACACTAGGACCAACTGGATCATTCAATTTTGTCCAGAAGGAAGAGCATTTAGGTTGTCCAGGGCAAATATGACTTCATCCAAGCTGGACATACATGATTTATCTTAAGCTAATATCAGAGAGTTGGGCACATTGCTGGCATTAGGGTCTGATTGCAAAGCTCCACGTGCTACTCTAATGGTTTTGTCTATTTATAGCTTGCTGGAAAATCATACAGGCAAAATTGACTAGAATAACAGTCAATAACTGGCACAGTTATGGAAATTATGAATCAAGATAGTAACAGTCATGTCAAGCTGTCATACTCATACAAACAAGTTTTGCTTTTGTATTGGTATTACTAATTGTATACAGGACATGAGTTAAATAAGGATATTTTCATGCAAGTATATACTGTAATAGGAGTGTATGCTTCCCACATGCTTCCTTACTCTTCCCTTTTTCCTCCTCTACTTCCTCTTTACCCCATTAGTTCTCTTAGACAATTTTACTTCTAATTCTATGTATGTTACACATGCATACATACATCCATACATACATTTTTATGTATATTAAATCAAGGAACTACAAATGAGAGTAAATTTTAGATATTTGACTTTCTGAAATTAGCTTTACTCATTCAGTATGATTACCTCCATTTATATCCATTTTCTGCAGATAGCATGACTGCAATTTTATGAATGAAAAGTTTATATATTTATCTCACATTTCCTTTACCCATTTCTCTGTTAATGAACACATAGTTTGGTTCTAAAACATGTGGGTAGAGTTACAATAAACACGAATATGCAAGTCATTCTGTGATCTGTTGATGTGGAGTTTTTGTCTATATACAGAAGTAGTATATATAGGTCACATGGTCCATCTATTGTTTTAGAGACTGTCAAACGAATTTCATTAAAGACTGACTTATTTAAGTACCCACAAACATTATATAATGGTTCCTTTTCTTTTCATCCTTGTCCGTATCAGTTGGTATATGTTTTCCTAATGACTGCAATCCTGACTTGGATGCGATGGAATGTCTTTGTAGCTTAAATTTTAAGTTCTCTGATGGCTAAGGATGCTGAATTTTGTTCATATTTTTGTTGGTGGTTTCCATTTCATCTTTGGGGAACTGTTTCATTAGCCCATTACTGACTGATTATTTGATTTCTTGTATTTTGTTTTTGAATTTTTATAAATTCTAGATATGAATCATCAGTGTGATATGTAGCTGGCAAAGAATTCTCCTCATTCTATAGACAGTCTCTCCCTTCATTCAGTTGTTTAATTTACTCTGCAGAAGCTTTTTAATCTCATGAGGTCTTATTTGACAAGTCTTGGCATTATTTTTCAACTAGATAGAATTCTATTAAGAATACCCTCATCTAGATCTATATCTTAAAGTGTTTTTCTTCTAAAACATTGGGTCTTACATTACGATTTATCATCTATTTGGAGATGAGTTTTGTGTAGAGTGAAAAATAAGGACATTCAGCTTTCATGGCACCATTTGTTTTTGGTTTTTTATTTCATGTTCTGTTGCTTTTTTTTCTTTGTTTTGTTTCTGGGGTTTTTTGTTTTCGCTATTTATTCGTTTGTGTATTTTGAGGCAGGGTTTCTCTGTGTAGCTCTGGCTATCCTGGAACTCACTTCAGAAACCAGGCTTGCCTCGAACTCACAGTGATCTGCATGCCTCTGCATCCTGAGTGCTAGAATTAGAGGTGTGTCCCACCACACCTGACTACAGCAGAATTTGTTAATGAGACTGTCTTTTCTCTAATGTATATTTTGGGTATCTCCATCAAGAACAGATGGCTGTAGTTGTATGGGTTTATGACTACATTCTAATATATTCAGTTTACCTGTATGACTTTGTGCCAGTGCCATGCTATCTAGTTACAATGGCTTTCTAGTGCTGTTAAGGTCTTAGGTATTTGGATGTTGTTAGCATTGCTTTTTCTATATAGATCTACTTTAGAAAATTAGGGGTTTTGCTTTTGTTTACTTTTGCTTCCATGTGATTTTAACAATTTTTATGGTTGTTTAAAGAATATAATTTGGATTTTGATGAGAATTATGTTGAATCTCTAGATTACTTTGGGAATTGAAGCTGTTTTTTATAATATTAATTATGTCAATCCAGGGACATAGAGAGTCTTTGAATTTTCTAGGGTATTATTATCTTTCTCCAATGTCTTAAAGTGTTTATTGTAGAGGTTCTTTATCTCCTTGTGTAGGTTTATTCTTAAGCATTTCTTTCTGGAGCTATTGGGAATGGAATTTCTTTCCTATTTTATTTCTTGGAAGGTTCATTATTGATGTATAGGAAACCTATTCACTTCTACAGGTTTATTCTGTTATTTTGCCATAAATGTTATTTAGGAATCTAGAGGGGCTACTGCATTCTACTGAAAAACATATCTAACATAACACTATTCAAGACACCCTGGAAATAATGAAAGAATCAGAAACAAAACTGGTGGAAGAATATGTAAACAAAAACAAGTTTCTATCTAAGCCTTCAAGTAAGGAAGACATTGAGAAAGAGGGCAAAGATGCTGGCTTGCATCAGGAGACACAGAGCTGAACATGAAACCATCATTATGCCAGGAAACGAGCCAAGTCTAATTCCAAGCTCTAGCTGGTACAGTCTGGCAACATGTGAGGAATTCTCCACCCCATTGGCTGATGAACCACTAGACATCAGGATATAATTCAATTAAACATTGCTGCCCCCTCTGACAAGAAGAAAGAAAAATCCACAAAGGATGTCTTTGAGAAGGAAGACAAGGACAAAAGTAAAAAATAAGTACCAAGAAAAGTGCTGTTCAGAGGTGCTAGTCAAGAACACAAAAATTCCGCTGGAATAGACCTGTGTGAATTCCTTGTAAACACAGTGAAACAGAACCCAAGGAACAGAATGATGCTGCTTAAATCAGGACAGGTGAAAGGTAAGGAGACATCTGCCAGACTAGAGCCTACCGCATGTTGGTTGAAGAGACAAGTGAAAGACCCTTAGACTGAAACTGGACTCCTTTGCACTCCATGGCCACCTTTTCTCTGCCCAGTGTCCTGGTGTTTCCCTGTTCTTCCCATCCTCTCTTCTCGCCTTTTAAAAAATTTCATCCCCAACCATGAAATTAATTTCCCTGATGTTTTTTGGTCAGGTGGAGTTGAGAAGGTTCCATACTCCTCTCATCTCCCATTTCCTACTATTTCCCAATTTCCCTTTCCTCTTTTAGTTTTAAGTGAATGTATTTATTTGGGCACAACTGAAAAATAAATTGACTTCCCCATTCTCTCATTTCCCACATTGTGTCTCTCCAAACCCCACAGAGTTAAAGCATGAGACTACTCCCAACCCCAGGACATTTATATATATTCTTCACAATTTTTGACACAGTAAGAGACACAGTATTCAAATGTATATACAAATTCACTGTACATTTTATTTAATCTTGTGTTTGAGAGTTACTTGGGTGGAAATTGGTTTTGTTTCTAATTAAAAAAAACATAACTGGGGGAAATTGACTTTTTCAAATTCTTTTCAAAGGCAATCTTTTATCTATTTCTACTGAAATCCTTAATGACATATCCATGGAAAGCAAAAGTACAAGTTCTTAAACCAATTTCATGTAGGACAAAGTTAAACTTTAGCCAACTTTGAAAGTAAACGATCAAAAGTCCGAGAGATATTCAGTGTGGGTAGCTTGTGATAGAATCAGCATACTTTGAAGGAGATTTCAGTCTTTCTTTCTCTAGCCTGGTCCATCTTTTGTCATGTGACCAGCACCCAGTAGAAAGAGCACACATAGCACAAAAGCAATCTGGGGGATTTTTGACTCATCGTATGTCACAAAATGTGACAATGTCTAAAAAAGTACCCGAACAGCTTAGTGGATTTTTCCATAGACTAGTCAAGAAGAGGAAACTGGAACATTCTCAGCCATGTTTGTGTTTAAAGCACTGTATGTCCAATTATAATTGAGATATATTTTCAGATTTAAGAAATTACTTAAAAGAAATTTTGAATTTTGTGTTTGTACTTGGCAATGTTCTAGAAATTGGCACAAACATATTCTGAATTATCTGGAAAACTGGGAACATTGGTTCCTAGCCACTATTTGCTCTTGATTTGAAAATCAGGTCTGCATGCCAGATGATCAAACGAGGCCAACCTGTACCTCATTAATTATCGTGAACCAAAAGAGCAAAAATACCAGACAGATGGGCTATATGATATGTCCACGCCAATCAACACCAAACAACACCATGATAGGGAAGAGACTGAATCACATCAGCAACAGCACCACACACATTGTGTGGTGTTACATGTAGATGCTTGCTGGGCATAGTCACAATAAATTCTATTTAATCTGTTTGGATTACATTTGTTTGCTTGGTTGGTTGGGGGAGGAACTTTGAGAGATGCTATTATTTTATTAATATTAAAAAATCATATCAGTGAAGAGTACTGCTTCAAATTTTTTCAAAGGAAATTTTTACCTACTACTGCTGAGATGTATATTATACTCTACAAAGCTAACATGTGGATTATGGCTATAGCTCCACTCTAAGAGGCCCATTGAGTTTTGTCAGCCAACATTTTCTTTCACACTAAATTAATGCTGTCCATTTACAATTTATTGACTTCATTGCTTTACTCTGATTCCATTTTTTATTCTTTTAAGGTTTTATAACAGTAGGGAAAAATTGATGAATAAGAAAAATATCCATGGTTTAGTAAATTTAAGAAAATATTTGAGAGCCCAGAACTGTATCTTTCAAATGGAGTATAGGCAACATTAAAGTCAAACAACACTGTACCCTTTTAAAAATATCTATTCAGCAGTCTCCAGACTTAAGCAAGCACCTCTCCTCCTAGCCTTTCTTCATTCCATGGAGACTCTGTACCTTGGTGCAGATCAAGGATTCCCCCCAGCGATTTTTTACCACCCTGCTCAGCCTGCCTCCTGTCCCTTCTCCATTTTTTTTTGTGTCACCCACTGACCCACAGATGCATTCTCTACCAGGATTCTCACAATCACCACGTTTGCCTATGATCCAGAGAAGCCAACAGTAACCAAAGAATGGAACACATACCCAACAAAGACGAGACCATATAGCTACATAAATAAACACCACAAACATCATTACTCCAGGTACTAGACCCCAGCCCAAAAGCACAGACATGAACCACCAAGAAAATATGCCTCCTTTGAAATCTAGTAATTGTACTAGAGTAGACCTTAATAAATACAATTCAACTGAAACCCTAAACAAGGACTTCAGGGTAGCAATTGTTAATACATTCATATCTTCTTAAAGAAGGATATATAAATTCTTTAATGAAGATCATGAAAAGGCTAACAGTTGAAGAAAATAAGGAAAATAGTTTAAGACATAAAAATAGAAATAGAAACAGCAAAGAAGATCAAAGCTGAACTGGAAATGAAAAACTTAGGATGTCAAGCAAAAATCTCAGGGTGAGCCTCACCAACAGATCACAAGACATGGAAAAACTCTATATCTTAAAGACAAACTAGTAGAAATGGGTAGCTCACTCAGAGGTAATGTTCAATCCCAAAAAATATCTAGGCATAAAATATTCAGGACATCCAGGACACTATGAAAAGCCCCAACAAAGAATGATAGCAATAGTAAAAAGAGAAAAAATGCAGGTCAAAGACACAGAAAGTAATTTTAACAAAATCATGGAAGAAAATTTACCCAACCTAAAAAAGGTGCCTATTAAGGTAAAAGAAGCTTACAGAACACCAAGTAGACAAGACTAGAAAAGAAATACCCCACATAACCAAAACACAAAATATACAGAACAAAGAGAGGATATTAAAAGCTGCAAGGGGAAAAGACCAAGTATGAAGATATAAAGATAGGCCCATTATAGTAACAACTAACTTTTCAATGAAGGTTCTGAAATCCAAAAAGGAAAGGCAGATGTTCTATAGACTCTTAAAGACCACACTAATGCCAGTGCAGGTGACTCTAATCAGCAAAACTATCAATCAAAATTGATGAAGAAAATAGAACATTCCACTATAAAATCAAATTTAAGTAAATTCTGTCTACCAACCCAGCACTAATGAAGGCGACAAAAGGAAAGCTTCAGCTGGGCATAATCCCAGCATTTGGGATTCATGAAATGAATACTACTATAGCTAAAATCACATATTGATCTTTGACAGTGATACTTGGTCATTCAATGCCCAATTCTCACCAGTAAACAGGTTACCTGAACAAAAGCTAAACAGAAAAATGCTGCAGTTAAAAGACTTCTACAGAACAACCCACCAAACACTAAAGAATATGCTTTTATCTCAGCCACTAATGGAACTTTCTCCAAAATTTATCACATATTAGGACAAAAAGCAAGTCTCGACAAATATAATAGAATTAGCATAATGTCCTGCATCCAAGAATACATCCAAAAAAATTGTCCACCCCAATCAAGTTGCTCTCATCCACAGATGCAGAGATAGTTCAGCATACATAAATCAATAAACGTAATCCATCATATGAATTAGACTGAAAGACAAAAACTTCAAGATAATTTCATTAGGCACAGAAAATGTCTTTGATAAAATCCAATATCCCTTCATGCAATTTCCAGCATGCCAACAGTCAACATCAACATAAATGAAGGGAGATAACTTCAAAACATTTCTGCTAAAATCAGTGGCAAGGGTTTGCACACATATTTATTCAATAGAGTTCTTGAAGTCTTAGCTAAAGCAATAAGATAACTGATGGAGATCAAGGGGACACATATGGAGAAGGAAGAAATCAAAGTATCTTTACTTTGAAATGATTTCATGTATAAAAGACCCCAAGAATTTACCAGGAAACTTCTACATCTGACAAACAATTTCAAAAAAGATTCAGGATATGAAATTAACAACGTAGCAACAAAAACCAGTAGCCTTCCTATATATAAATATCAAAATGAGAAAGAAATCAGGGAAGGAAGCAATACCTTTCACAGTAACCTCAAAAAATAAATCTTGGAATAACTCTATTCAACTAAGTGAAATATTTGTATAATAACATTAGAACATTGAAGAAGACAGCAAAAGATGATAAAAATCCCCCATGCTTATGGATCAGAAGGGTTAATATTGTGAAAACAGCCATTCTACCACATAATAGGAGACTGTGCATTTGTGTCCCGGCCATCCAGACCTAACTAATAACAGAAAAACTATATTAATTTGTCCAATTAGCTCAAACTTCTTATTAGCTCTTGCATCTTAAATTAACCCATTTCTATCAATCTATGTATCACCACAAGGTTGTGGCTTACCAGTAAGGTTCTGGTGTCTATCTCCCTTTAGCTATAGGGAATCTTCTTGACTTTGCCTACTCTCTCTCTATCTCTATCTCTGTTTAGATTTCCTGTTGGTTGATGTTTCTGTCCTGCCCAGTTCCCACAATCGTTAAGTTCCAAAGAAATCACACAGAGGTCTATATTAATGATAAACTAATTGGCACACTAGCTCAGGATTCTTACTAACTCTGATAACTTATATTAGCCCATTATTCTTGTCTGTGTTAGCCACATGGGTCGGTACCTTTTTTAATGGAGCAGTCACATCTTGCTTCTTGGGTAGCGGGGTCACAACTGAAAAAAAGAACTTCCTTCTTCCCAGAACTGTCTATATTCTGTCAATTATGTTTTAAATAAACACTGAATGGCAAGTAGATAGGCAGGACAACCAGACAAGAAATAGAGGTGGGTCAATGAGAACAGAAGAATTCTGGGGAGGAGGAAGCCCATTCCTCCCCAGTCCTGTCCCAATCACAGAAGAAGAAAGATGTGATTGCCCTGCTGAAAAAGGTACCGAACCATGTGGCTAATACAGGTAAGAATAATGGGCTAATGTAAGTTAAAAGCGTTAATAAGAAGCCTGAGTTAATGAGCCAATCAGTTTATCATGAATATAGACATCTGTGCGATTTCTTGAGACTTAAATGGCTGTGGGAACTGGGCAGGACAAAAACCCTGACAATAATTTCCTGCCTGGCTTTACTCTACTAAGCCACTGGCCAAAACAGTTTCTTTAATAACTAATAATAATAAAACATATTCATAGCATGCAGAGGGGAACTCCACATCAATATGTCCCTATTGCTAAAGACAACATTTACTTATGTTTATTGAACACAGAGAAGTCAAGTTGGGACCCAACCAGAAGACTCACCCCTACTGATTAGTGTTCACATTACTGGAAGAAACTATGCCAACTCTCAGTAGGGGAGAGTAATCACCAGTCTCATTTATCAACAAAACCTGTGGCCCACAACAGTGACATACCTGTAAAATACACAGTGCAATCATGGCACAAATGTTATACAAGTAACCAACCACTATCTGGTTGGATTTAAGGACCACGCCATGAGATGTAACCCATACCTGATGAGGCTAAAGTGGCCACAAACCAAAGACTAGATAGGTCATGGACCTAAAGTAAAACCTACTACTATGCTAAAGGAACATACAATAAAATGACCCCTAATGACATACTGCTATACATTCATCAAAGAAACTTCTTCTTGAGGTAGTTGAGAACTAACACAGAGACCCACAACTGGACAATGAGAAGAAACCTTGATACATTCAGTACTAATGGGATGTTTTCATCAAACACCTCCTCTCAAGGCTCAGGGGTCCTATTTGGAAGGGGAGGTAGACACCACTTGTAATAACCAGTGGTGATGGATCACTCTGAGGAAACAGTGTCTTCTAGACAGGAAAGGACTGATGCACAAAGAACTCATAGAGATTGTGGCAGCATCCACAAGATCTGTCCAAGTTCAAGCCGGGTGCAGCAGCAGTGCTGAGAGTCGAAGTGATGTAGAGTTCCACCCCTGACCGAGAAACTATCTGCAATTGATACCTGCTGGTAAAGTTTTCTCCAGTGGAGTGCCAGTGGAAACATCAGCTTCACTCAAGGGCAGGTCACATGGCCAGGAGTAGTTAAGTAACAAAACGAACTCAGTGGTAATTTTGTGGGCTTTTTGTTTCCGTTGCTTTAGTTTTACTTTTTGTTCCTTAGTTTGTTTGTTTACTGGTCTTTTGCTTGTTGTTATTTATTTCCCTGCTTGTTTTGCTTGTGTTTTGCGGACTTCCTGGTATTTTCTTTCTTTTTATTTCTTGTAGTTTTGTTTGTTGTTTATTTCAAAAGAGAGGAAAGACATATTTGGGTGTGTGTAGGGAAGTGGGAAGGATCTGGGAGGATAGGGGAGGGGGAAACATGATCAAAATACATTGTATAAGAATTTTTTTCAAGAAAAAAGAAAAATACAGTCTACTGTAAATACTTAGACTCATTACCACAATTTTAGATCGCGTATAAATAAAACCATCAACATACACAAGGAACAAATGTCGATTCTATCCCTTCCCTACGTGTTTCTCATATTACCGAAGCTAAAGCAGAGTTCAAAAATATTCCTTCCTTATGAGGTCAGGGAATTCTAATCAGCCAGTTGTCTCTGTGAATGCTTTCTCTGACAGGAGTAAGACAACTAAAAACAGCTTCCAGCCCATCATTCAGAGCTGGGGCAACAGTCTACCATGGCAAAGAGTGCTTTGAGAGCCATAGAAGTCGAAACTTATTTAACTGAAAAATCTTTTCAGATGTAAAATGAACACAGGTATTATCGCGATAGAGCAAACAACTGAAGGTCCTGCAGCTCACAGTGGGGACAGCTTCGGGCATCCAGAAGGATCACTTTCTAGGGCAAATGACACTCGCGATGACCACAGCCTCAGACTTTCCGCGTCAAGTTGACGGCATCATTTACATGGAGTCCCCTCCACCATCAGCACTCTGACTTCCAGACAGGAGACAAATGCTCCCAAAGCCCAGCTGATTAATAGGTTGCTCAGGTACAGAGCCAAGCTTTGCAAACAGGCCGCTTGCTGGTGCTTTGTCCAGAGCCATGGCTCATGCAGGATGAATGGTGCCCCCGGTGATAGAGCCAGGAGCATCGTTCAGGCAGCAACTTGTAATTCAGTCTCAGGTTTGTATGCCCTCCATTTGCACCACGGCCAGCAAGCACTCCAGCTGGACAGCAGAGCCTCAGCCAGGCCTCCTCACCTGAGCTGCCAAGTTCGGCAGTTGCTTGTTGTTCACCATCCAGGCTCCCATGTGACCAGGAGGGAGAAGGCATGCCCATGCTTCCTAATGGTGAGGAAGCTGGAAGAGGCAGTGGTTTTGTTGTTTTAAGCACAATCTTTCTTAATAAGGTCATTTAGAAAGGAAAAAGGGAGAGTGAGCACTCTCTGCAAGAGAAGATGATCTAGTCAGCATGGAGGATGCCCTGACTGGGTTTTTGTCATCTCTTCCTTCTGAAAAAAGCAGTGGGGCTTTTGCAACAGAACACAACCATCACAGTGAAAAGCAGGGCCACTCTGGCCTCCCACTCGGAGACCCAGCTGCCGCCCCTGACACGGCAGCACAAAGAACCTGGTTGAAAGGCAAAGCGGTTTCAGGTTTTCCTGCTGTGGTCATTAGACATGTGAGCTGCTCGCAGAGGGTGTGTTGGGCCTGGGAAGCCAGGCACCTGTTGTCGGCAGAAACACAATACACTTATTGATTTGAGAGGGCTGCACTGAGTAACTAGAGAGGACACACAAAAATCCAAAGTAATAAATGGACCCATTACCCAGTGACGTTGCAAGGGGCCCTCAAAAGGAAAGCCGTAGATCCAGCTTCCTTTATCTAAGGCAGTACAAAGCAGAAAGGATTGTTTATGGGCGGCTGGAGGAAGGGCAGAGAGAGAGAGCAAGGAAGGAAGCGCCCGGTTAATAGAAACGGTGCTGTACTTGAGACTCTCTGGAGGAACCCTTCTGATTTATCTTCTCCTGAAGCTGCAGCAGCAGCGATTGAAGTGACTATAATAGCCCAGGAGAAATGTTGGTGCTATTAGATGGGTGATTGATGGAAACGCTGCCAAAACAGCGAAGGAATTTGTCAATGTGATTTCTGAAGTTTGTAAATGATGACACCGGCAAAGTGTAAACAAACTCCGCTCAGCAGACACGTTGTGCAGGCCCCCAAACTGACACTCATTTGCCGGATGGCTCTAATTAAGAATCACCGGCTAGAGGAAGGAGGTCCCTTGTCCCAGGCCAGGGCAGATAGAGCTTACAAACACACAAGATTTGCAAAAGAAAGGAGTCAAAGTAATTTTTTTTTTCTTGACCATTCCAAAGGACTGTGTTATCCCGTTGTTTGCAGGGCACCTAGTGGAAGAAAAACATAAGGTCTGGAGACTTTTAAAACCTGAAGTCCCAGAGTCCCTTTGCACTGTGGCCATTGTATGAGTCACAAGCCTTTCTGAAGGTCAAGGTTGCAATTGCTTCCACTCTCGTTAGCTTCAACAACTGAAAATCTGATTTTCCTGTCAGATTGCCTTCCCAAAATATTTCTTGGAGAAAGTGTCTAGGTCCTCAAATCATTTCTGATTGTCACTGGGTGACGGACCAGCTGTCCGTTACACTGCGCTTCTCTTCAGGGTCTCTTCCTCCCACAGAGACTGTCTGGGGAAATCGGGTTCCAGGCAGCATGCCCACATGAAGGTACAGAGGAGAGAGTCCAGAGAAGCCCTGCTGCACTCTTCAGATTTACGTCCACTAAACAGACACTGGCATTGCCAAAATGGAAATAAACTATTAGCTGACAGTCTTAGGCAGGGTTCTGTCCCTATGAAGAGTTATCATGGTCAAAAATCAAGTTGGGGAGAAAAGGATCCACAGGGCTTACACTTCCACACTGTAGTCTATCCCTGAAGGTAGCCAGAACAGAAACTCAAACAGGGCAGAAACCTGGAGGTAAAAGCTGATGTGGGGGTCTTCCTATTGACTTAGTCATGGCTTGCTCAGCCTGCTTTCTTATAGAACCCAAGTCCACGAGCCCGGGAGTAGCCTCACCCAAAATGGGCTGGGCCATCCCCCATCAATCGCTAATAAAGAAAACGCTGTACAAGCTGAGCCACAGGCCAATCTTAATGGAGGCATATTCTCAATCTAGGTCTCCTCTTCTCAGACGACTGTAGTTTTCGTCGAGTTGACACACAGTCAGTACACTACCGAATCACATGTGAATGGCGGTGTCAGCCCCGAAAATGGAGATCTGGACCTAGTTATGTGGGTAAAGGAAGAATTCCTTAAGGAAGGGATATTTCAATAGGGTTCTAAAGCACAGGTAGGAGTCAGGATAGCAGCACAGGAGAGGGAAAAAAAGATCCACCAAAATAAATACCACGCTAGATTTACTAGAAGCATAAAAAAGCAATGTCCTCAAATACCTAAAATCCATAAAAAAGATAAGATCACAAAGGACTGTGGGATTTTGTTGAGGACTTTAGAAATAATACAGATTTATAGACACAGTAAGCCATTGGCAGATTACAGGAAAGGCAATTACACATCAAGTAACATTGTAGAAGACCAAACTGTCTAGACAAAGCATGACCAAAGGGAGCAAAACATAGATATAAAGATGTTGTTACAATGTTTTATGTTAGGGGTCATGGTGGCTTAGATCAAGAATATAGCCACACAGGGCTGGAGAGATGGCTCAGAGGTTAAGAGCACTGACTGCTCTTCTAGAGGTCCTGAGTTCAATTCCCAGCAACCACATGGTGGCTCACATCCACCTGTAATGAGATCAGGTGCCCTCTTCTGGTCAGCAAGCATACAGACAGACAGAACACTGTATACACAATAAATAAATAAATCTTTTTTTAAAAAAAATATAGCCCCACTAATGAAAATATATCAACAGGTTGGAAGGCATTTGAGACGTAAAAATCTGTCAGTTTTACTAATTTGAGAATATGTAGATAATGAGAGAGAGAGTGAGAGGTGTCTCTCCCTGTTATCTGGGGTATGGATATGGAGTAATATTTTTAAAAATACATCTAAATGTGTAAGTATTCTGCCAAAACAGGTCAAATAACAGGTTTATGATATCAGGTTGCTGTTCAAAAATAAACAACCCAGAACTGGGGAGATAGCTCACTT
Organism: Myodes glareolus; assembly: GCF_982192425.1. Lineage (NCBI taxonomy): Eukaryota > Metazoa > Chordata > Mammalia > Rodentia > Cricetidae > Myodes > Myodes glareolus. The sequence goes on from NC_142046.1 coordinate 31,399,237, forward strand.
GGTAAACCACTGCCACACAAGTGAGAGCTTCTGAGTTCATAATCCAGGACTCACACAAAGCTATACCATAGTAACATATTTGTAACTCCTGCATTGCTACAGGAAAGTGGGAGGCAGAGGCACGAGAATCCCAGAAGTTCTGGGCCCAATACCCTGGCACTGAACAACAAGAGACCTTGTCTCCAACAAACTGGAAGGTGAAACTAACATCCAAGGCTGTCTTCTGACTTCCACACACGAACTATGCATGAGCAAGTGCGCGCACGTGCGTGCGCACACACACACACATACACACACCCCAAACACACAGAGAATAAAATATAAAAAGTAAGCCATAGTAGAAAAATGTAGATTTTTTTAAACCGAAGCTTAGAAAATAGGAAATATATATCACCAATAATTTTTATTTTAATTCATTCAAAATATCAGAATCCTAAAGCAAAACAGAAAGGAATATGATATCCTCCAGAAAGGCAAAACGAGAATCCCATGTCAGCTCTACTCATGATTTTGAAAAGGCATAAAGAATTACACTGAGTTCTAGATATGAAGAACCCTAGGGAGTGTTGTGAGGTCGGAAGGAGGTCCTATGGGGGAGCAAACCCTGATATCAGGATGTCTCTGGAACAGGTGTGGAGCTGGGGCTGTGATTGCAGAAAGAAGCCTGCCACTGGGGGGGGGGGGGAACACTGTCCACAACATCATCTCCACTCCTCTTAAAGCTGAACCCAGTCTTAATTTTGTTCCTGTTATGTTTTTAAAACTACAAGTCTGCAAGAAGAAATAACCTGAAATAAGTTGTATGTTTTCTGACAAGCTAAGTCAAAATGTTTTCCTGTTTTCTTACAAGAAATTTCACAATGAGAATTTTTAATTTAGGAAAAATAATTTATTTTTCACACAAATCTGAGAACAGTTTGCCTAAATCTCCTTGGCCACTGTATATAGCTCAAGTCCTTCCCCTCCACCCCCCAAGGCTACCTAATTCCCAAGAGCACATTGCACAGTTATGGACTCCAGTGGTCTCAGTGGTCCCACCCTAATTCTGGGCCAGAACCATACTGTTCCCTCTCCACAAGGGACACAACAAGAGAGACAGAGCTGTCAAGATATTTTTATTCCAACTCTGATGCCTCAGAGACAGAGCTGCTTTGGAAAGGGACAGCCAGACAGATTTCCTACGAGGCACTGACTGGTGCTAAAAGTAACTTAACTTCCTCTGTCAAAGACTCTTCCTGCAGAAAGGCAAAAGGAAAATGTGTACCATTGAAACAAACTGAAAGCATGTCAGTGTGATTGGCAAGCTGACTTCTCAGAAGAAGAAATAATTATCGCCTGATAATGGCAGCTTATATCAGACATGCGAATTTGGGGGCCACCGTTTGTGTTATTGCAGGCTGCCTGACATCATAGGAAGTCTATTGTGGCTTCTGAGGCAGAACAGTTAAGCGGCTCCAGCCTCATCCTTGGAGGGTGGCAGCCTCGGTGACAATAGTGTAAAACACGGCTGTCCCTCCGTGTTCCAACCACCAGACAAAGCAAGTTACAAAGAGTGCACCTGGTTCGCCTGTAGACATGGTATTTGACATTTTTAACTCCATAATTTTGCTCAGCAGATTAATAATCATTGTTTATACATCCTGTTACAGCCAAAAAAAATTACCTAGGTCTTCATTTTCAAGAAACACAAAAAGAAATGAAATTTCAAAATAAAATTAGAAAACGTAGCCCTTGCCTTCTAACTTCTGGAAGCCTTTATTGGACATACTTTTTCATATCTTGAGTGACCTCTTTTATGAGCTTCTTTTGAGTTTTGTCTTAATCGGTGTTCTATTGCTGTGAAGAGACACCGTGACCACAGCAACTCTATAAAAGAAAACATTTAATAACTTGTGTCCTGGTTAGAGCTACTGTTGCTGTGATGAAACGGCATGACCAAAGGCAACTTGGGGAGGGTTTTCTTTCACTCCTAGTTCCAAATAATAGTGTATCATCAAAAGCAGTGAGGGTAGGAACTCAAGCAAGCAGGAACCTGAAGGCAGGAGCTGATGCAGAGAGCATGGAGGACTGCTGCTCACTGGCTTGCTCATCCTGGCTTTCTCAGCCTGTTTGTTCCGCTTTAGAACCTAGGAGTAGCAGGTCCAGAGGTGGCCCACCCACAGTGGGCTGGGCCCTTCTCCCATGAATCACTAATTAAAAAAATGCCCCAGGGACTTCCCTACAGCCTGAGCTTAAGGAGACATTTTCTCAATGGAGGCTCCTCCTCTCTGATGACTCCACTTATACCAGTGTCACTTAAAACTGCCCAATACAATGGACCCCTAGTCCACTTGACACACAAACGCATCACTTTTTAATTAGAACCTTTTCTTTCTCATTTATCCCCAAGATGGCACATTAATATTAATCTCACAGTCTAAAACATAAATACCTTTGAAAGTCCCACAGTCTTTACAGAGTCCATCACTTTAAAAGTTCAGAGTCTTTAAAATATCCCATCGCTGTAAAAAACCCAAAATCTCTTTTTAAAAATTCAAAACCTTTCAGCTGACAGCTTCTGCAAAAGTCAAAATTAAAGTGAATACTTTCTTTAAGCGGGAAGAACCAGGTCATCGTCACGGTTTGAACGAACCGAAAACAACCTTTGACAGTGTAAGTTGTTCAATGTCCAATTACCAGAGATTCACTCACAATCTCCTGGGCTCTTCCAAGAGACCTGAGTCACTTCCCCAGCTCTACCCTCTGCAGTACACACACCTTCTAGGTCAGCTGCACTCCACTGGTCCTGCTGTTCTTGGTAGTCATCCCACAGCAAGGGCATATCCAAGATTCTGGGGACCTTGCTGCAACTGGGCTACACTTCACTAGGAGCCTCCCCAGCCTCTACTATGGGACCCTAGCTCTGCCACACAGTGTCAAACCTCAGCTGCTCTCCAGGACCCCTTCATGTCCTCTAAACCAGTACCATCTGGGTGACCCTTACCTTACCACGTACAGCTGCCAGAACGAGGTACAATCTTGACCACTTCAGTAACACAGCTTCTGTGTGCTGACCTCGAGGAAACACCTCTCAGAAGACTTCTCCTCAATGATATTGGCCTCTTCATCACAGCTAATTCTTCAGCCCCAGCTGACCAGCATCCATGGTGGCTGTACAGGCAAGGTTTTACTTTGGTGGTTCTGCTTGCCTGTTAATCACAGTTGGTTCATAACTCCAGATTAGCAGACACCACAGATTCTTCACTCAAAACCCCGCAGTAGAGTCTTTGTTTCCCGTTGAAACGCCCCAAGCCAGGCCTCCGTCGTGTGCACAGCTCTCCACAATCTCATCTTCCAAGCTCCCCTAGAACAACTCACTGAGCTCTCAACACTCATGGCTTTTCTGGCCCCGAGTTCCAAATTCCTTCCACCATCCTTCCAAAACATCATCATCAGGTCTGTCATGGCAAAACCTCACAATCCTTGTGCCAGCTTCTGTCTTAGTCTGTGTTCCGTTGCCGTGAGGAGACACCATTACCATGGCAACTGCTAGAAAAGAAAACATTTAATTGGAGCAAGCTTATGCTTTCAGAGGGATAGTCCATTATTATCATTGTGGGAAGCATGGTGACTTGCAGGCCAACATGGTGCTGTAGGAGAAGATGAGAGTAGTACATCTGGAGCCCCAGGCAGCAGGAAGCTAGAGCTACAGTGAGCTTTGAAACCTCAAAGTTCCCCTCCCCTGGTGACACACTTCCTTCAACAAAGCCACACCTCCTAATCCCTCTCAAGTGGTTTCACTCCCTAATGACCAAGTATTCAGATATATGAGCCTGTGGAGGCCATTCTTACTTATTCAAACCACCACAGGTTTATTAGCTTTTTTGGTGTTCGTTCTCTAGGAATGCAAAACAAGAGCATATTTGAGAACAAATGGCTAAGGTCGCTAAAGATACAAAGTACCTCAGAAGGAATATTGAAGGAAGATGATGTATACCTTTATATATACATATATTATACACACAGAGAGAGACACCATGCATATGTTAGTATTGTGAACACATCTTTTTTGGACTCTTCTATTAATAGACACTTACCAGTACATTAGCTACTTCAATAAAAATACATTAATCGCTTACTGTGTTCTAGGCAAGGAGCAGGTTGCTAACATACTTCAAATAAATATCTCTTAGTGTTTCCCAAAGGAGTGTTTCATGTGCTCCTTTCTGAGAGAAAAAAGAAGTTTATTCCGGGTAAAGACTGTCTTCCTGGAATATATAATTACATAAGCTTTGCACACAGACACTAATAGTTTATCTCCTTGTGTCCATTCTCTCTTTTATACTTTTTAATAGAACTGATGTTAAACACAATGACAATATGCCTATTCAAAGCATTCAGTTTCTCTGCCTCCCCTGATGGCAATATTGGTCATTTAACTTAAGTCTTGGAAATCTCATGAGAGGACAGTTTCCTAAGTAAGGGACTGGGTAGAGGAGAAAACAGAACCTCTTTATTGTCATCATAGAGAAGGTCCATCAACTTGGACAACTTACCTTGGGGCTTCTTGTCATGTGAGAGAAGTAAACTCCTGTACTTGTTTGGGACACTGTATTAAAAACTACTAATACTGTTTATCAGACTCTATTTGTCCTCTCCCTGACTTTCCAGCCAGGCTTTGTTGCAGTGAGATGTAGTGAGAATAACCTGAATACTGGGCCTACCTAATTTTTCTTTGTGGGTATCTCCACACTCTTTTACTTTTGTTAGCTGGAAATTGATAGACAAAGCACACTTAGAAGCCACGCACTGAAGACAAAGTTCTTTCAGCTTGAGTATCTGAATGGCTTGCCCTGAATTTTTAGATAAAAGAGAAAAAGCGTACAATTCAGTTGATGGAAAATTAATATAAATCTGAATATTAATCTGAGTTCTAGCATCATCCCACTCAAATCAGGATATTCCCAGAAGAACACAACCAAGCAAGCACTTGGCATTGAGATGCATTGAGCACTTGGCGGCATAGTGCAAGGACAGAGAGCCCTGCTTTGTTGTTAAAAAAAAAAAAAAAGATTCATAAAAACGACTGACTTCGGCAATCTAGAAGGGAGACCAGGTGTCTAAAGCAAGTAGCTCTAGGGGAAATAGTTTAAAAGAGAAACGCTGCTGTCTGTTGGCTGCTCAGCGCTGCTGAGAGGGAGTAATTGTGAGGAAGACTGTAGATCAGGCAGGAATGAACAAGTCTTAAGAACTCCAGGATTAAAGGTAGCTCAAAATTGGAGGTTTCGCAGCTTGAAAAAGCCATTACTTCCAAAGCCACCCCCTGAAGCCTGAAATAAATAAAATGACAAGATGCTTTGCATGGAAAAGGTCCACTCATTCTTTGCAATCAAGTGAATCAAGATATTTAAACGGCCTTCACTGAGGTGGGAGAATTGACTGAGATGTGGAAACTATGGAGTAATAGCATATGTCAAACCTGAGACTCGTGCCTGAGAATGAAGATCATGCCTAGCTCTTCAAACCACTAGCCTGGCAGCCTACAGCATGAGGCTTAGTGAGTTTTCTAAAAACCTAGATTCTCAGGCAAAAAGAAAGGAAGGAAGGGAGAGAGGGAGGGAGGGGAGGGAGGGAGGGAGGGAGGAGGGAGGAAGGGAGGGAGGGAGGGAAGGAGGGAAGGAAGGGGAGAGAAAGAAAGAAAAAAAGAAAGAAAGAAAGAAAGAAAGAGTCTACAAACTCATTTAAAAAAAAAACTTTTCCCAACCAAAGGAGAAAAGAAAAAAAAAATCAAAGATGACTGAGACATCCTAGCTCTCAAACTTAAACAGGCAGGAAACAGGTTGTCAGAGGGGTGTACCACCCAAGGAGGGCCCATTTCACATGGGAAAATAAAGATGTCAAGTCAAGGAAGAACACCTCCGGGGCAGATCAGGTGCTTTCGAAAACAGTGAAAAATAAGACACCCCCCTCCTCCACACACACACACACTCCTGAAGTGAATTAAGAATATCCTGGTTCTCACAATGGACTACTGAGTACCTCGCCAGCTACGTCTGTTTCACTTTCTGTCAGACTGGTCTCCTGTCAGTGTGATGAGTCTAAAAGTGGGCTGGAAATAGGAGGCCCTACAGGCACCGGATGGAGGGAATTACTATGACTCAATGGAGTTATTGGAAGCAACTAATGTTGTTACTGGTTTCTTACAGAGGAAAAACTAAGGATGGTATCTGGATAGAAAAAAAAATCAAAATATTAGCTTATCAGTAAAATCATTTTCCCCCCAGTGTTCTCCTTATTTTAGGTTGACCAACAAATCAGAACTAAGATTAATGCTCAAGACAAGATGTTTGGAGTAAGTTATAGGAACCTGGAACCAACTTGAGTAACATTTGTTTCTCTTTTTTTCTTAGTGCTTCAGCCTCCCCTGTGTTGGCAGGTATTCTACCTTATGTGAATTTTGCCCCAGAGAAAGTGAAGAAAAGGGACTGATGCCCACAATTCCCAAGTTTGAGCCACAACAACCCCCCGCATATCCTCATCTAGGCTCATAGTTAATCCCTAGAAACTACCTGTGGGAAACATGCCTGTCAATCTGGCTTGGTGATTGACATTTTCCACGGAGCCCCACCCCTCAAATCTCTGAAGTGTCTGTGGTTTGACACTGTATTCTTGGTATTGAAACCAGCCAACACTGGTAGTTTCCTGGTGCTAACATGGCATCCAGCATTATCGTAACTTCAAGGAAGCGTACAAGTACTAGTTACCGTGATAGTACCTGTTTCACTGGATAGGCAAAGCTTCTGCTCTGTGGAAATGCCTATCGGGTAAGACCTGCACAGCCTGCATATCAACTCAGAAGAGAACTCAAAAGAGAACACGACCTTTCACGTGTTCTCTGTTCATACATGTATCATGTATGTATGAACCTTTTCTCCTAACTTTGCTGTGTCTTTTTATCCGCTTTGGCGGAAGGATTTCTTTGTGATTTTCCTGTTTTATTACAGAAGTTGGAAAATTACTTCCAACATTAGTCTGAATAATATGTGGATGTCGCTCTTACCCTCAACTCTGAAGGCAAGAGCAGAAGCAAGGAAAGTTACCCCAGAAGGGACCTGCGGGGACACAGGAGAGGGGAGGAGATGCTGGATAATCCTCAGAGCAAGCAGAAAGGACAGGAGCTATTGAAAACATGAAAAGAGGTGCGAAATCAAATGGCTCCACTTACAACCAGATTCGACCCGCAGAAGAAAGGATTGCTAAAGGAATTATTCCAAGGCAGCAGAGAAGTGGGCACTGGGAGAGGGCTCTGCTGCTGCAAGCAGGTGTCCTAAATATGGAAGAAGCTTCGGGCCCAACTTTTCCACTTTTAGCACACCAGGCACAGGTAGAGTTGGTGAGGGTGAAGTGCCACGCACAGGTGGCTGCTGGCTTTATGCACTGACTACAGATGGATGCACGCAGGAACCTGGGTTCAGTCCGTTGTCACTCTGCTTGTCACAGACACAGACGGGGAAAATAACCAAATAAACAGAATCTCCGAAGCAGACAGGACTTGAAACAATGGTCAGACTGAATCTTTCTATTGTCTTCCATCCTGTAGTTCAAAAGTGTGGGGTGTTTATGGAGAAGTACAGAGTGTTATTATCCAAACACCATTTGTACTTTCTTATCTAAAAATAAACATGGCCAATTATGGTTTAGGGATGTTTATTTTATTTTAATTTTGAGCAAAAACATTTTGTTTTAGAGGTTTTGGAGATCCTGCGTTCTTGCAAAACAAACTCTAACAAATATTCTTCATTTCTTTTTTTAAAAAAAGTGTTTTTGATGAATAATTGATATAGTTCAACTTTTTTTTTATTTTGTTTTCGGCCACTAAATATTTACTGAAAACTCACGTGACCATCAGTACACCAGGCAGGAGAAGCTAGAGACAACTAAAAGCTCGCAAGCAGTCTGACGGGGGAAGACTGACCACCGCTTGCTGGGAGGAACTAGAAAAGGATATCCTGGTTTCCAAACAGCTGAAACTCTTCATTTCCACACGACAAATAACAAAATAGCTATTTTCATACCTCAGCAAGGCAGCAATAATATAAATAATAATAGTTTTTGAATACTTACTGGGCTACAATTATCTGCCAGACAGACTTGTGGAGGCATTATACAGATTATTACATTTTATCTTTACAAAAACTCTCTGAGGGAAGCTATAGAAGCTTTGGCTTCCATGAACACGAAGCCCGTCTAAAGTTACTACGGCCCTGAGAAATATCTGGGAAGAGGGAACTTCCACTGAATAATTATTTCTATCAGATTAGCCTCTGACCCTTTCTATGAGAAATCGTCTTGTTTGATGATTGATGTGGGTGGAGCCAGAGCCCAGGCAGTGACGTACCTAGGCAGGTGGGTCTGGGCTATGTAAGAAAGCTAGCTGGAAAATGAGAAGAGGGTGTTAGGGGAAGAAAAGGGAAAGGGGAAAGTGATATAATTCTTTCTTCTTTAAAGCTCGTTGGACAAGCCAGTGGCAGTGACAATAAGCAGTATTCCTCCACGGTTTCTTCTTGAGTTTCTGTCCTGACTTCCCCAAGTAATGAACTGTGACCTGGAAGTAAAACCTAAATAAACTCTTTTCTTTCCTAAATTGCTTTTGGTCAGTGTTTTATCACACCAAGAGACAATAAACTAGAACAATTACGTAGTACCAGTAGACGGTATAACTGGCTTTAAATCACATGAAATGAGACACACTGAAAAATCTTTGCCAAAGCCATTTCAGTAAATGCTTCACGGTTTTTCTAACTCTTAGTGAATTGAGTTTAATTATAAAAATGACTTTGTAATTTCTTGTTTTGTAAGGACTGAACTATTCTAACAGATTAGTCAGACTGTCTTCCCCACTAAGCACTACTCCACAGATGTGTGGTTTTAAAAACTCGCCTGTATTAGATGTGATGATTTTATTGGAGCCATTACCAAGAAGAACTGAATCCAGAATCAGATCCCAAGTTGCTGGAAAACAGAAATCAGACTCTCCTGGTCTCTGCAGGCTTACACAGTATATAGAAAGTCTAAGAAGGAGGAAACAACAACAGGATTCAAAAATAGGAACGAAACATTTTGCAAAGAACAGTGATGACGCTCCTGTCTCCATGGCAGTCAGAATGAGGGAAGGAAACACCTCAAGTTGCAACAAAGACATCTTAAGTATAACCAGGGTAGATACCGGCGCCAGGTTAGCCACATCGCTGAAAATCAGAATACATCTTAGTGGGTTTATCTGTCTACAAATCCATCGCCATGAGGTTCCACTGCAGGCCACCAGAATTCATGCCAGAGGCAATACAGTAAGAGGTGGCTAAGGTCCCATAAGTCCACCAACCTTCCCGTAAATTGCTACCTATCCTAGTTTCCTTGTCTGCCTTCTCCGCCTCTAGTCAGCTAAGGATGTGGACCGCTGCATCACATTCAAAGCTGAAGACAGCACAGCAGCAAGCCACTGTCCTCGTGGTGGACGTACAGAGGCAAAATTAGGAAGCAATTAAAAATAGATTACAAAGTGATGAGAGACTGTCTGGTTCACTGGGTCTAGGCGTTTATAGGTGCTTGGTAGTCTGTGGTTTCATAACATTCATTAACATCTCGAAATGCAAACCTTGGTGAAGACCCTGACCTGCAAGACCATCACTTCAGAGGTGTTGCCCAGAGACACCACCAAATGTGAAGGCCAAGATCCAGGATAAAGCGGACTCGAATCGCCCATCCTATGACCAGCAGCGACTCATCTTTGCAGGCAAGCAGCTAGGAGATGGCTGTCCTCTTTCTGATCACGGCACCCAAAAAGAGTCAAGCCTGCACCTGGCCCTCCCTCTGAGGGTTGGCTTTTAATTCTTCAGTCTGCATTCCTAGTAGACGGTGATGGCATTATTCTGAACTATAGCCATTTGCCCCAATTTAAGTTTAGAAATTACAAGTTTCAGTAACAAATGAATCTCTGTTAAAAATAATAAATGTTTTGTTGCATGATAAGTATATAAGAAATTATACAATAGATCGACATAAAAATGTGCCAAATCAGTGTATAGTTAACAGAAAGAGAGAAGCAGACATGTCTCAAGCCCCTTTATCTGCCATTTTATGCCATTTCTAAATTAATCCCACAGCATCCTCTCTAAAGGAGTATCACTACTCCCTTTTCATAGCTAAGGGAACTGTGGCTTTGAAGGGAGAGACGCAATATCACATAACTATACATAGGAAACACTGAGAATCCCACCCGCAAATGCCGAACATCACCAGTCCACACTAAGGCTCCTCCGTTTGGGGTCCTGCAAACAGCCTCCTCTCACACTGGACAGAAACGGGAGTGGCTCTGCCTCCTCCCCTTAGTGTTTTGCTGGATGTGACTATCTCCTAGGAAGGGATAAAAGCTTTAGAGACATATTTAAATGAATAAATAAATACAAAGTTGGCATTTTCTATTTTTTTCTCTATAATTTCTTCTTCTAATTAATGAATAGCTGCACTTGCACTTTATTATTGGTAATTTCGCAAAGCCTCCCAGGGTGTTACACAGTTGAGTTGGGTTAGGAAACAATATTAGCTCCGGGCATGGAGATGAATGGATTTAGAGGCACTAAATCAGGAAACCAAATGGGCTCTCACAGCTCCATGCTGTAGAATTAGCTTCAAATATTCGGCAGAGGAATCAAGTACCGGCATTAAAGCCAAGAGTTGAGCACTGCCTTTTGCTCATTTTCAAATCCACACTGTGTCTTGTAAGCTCCATGTCTAAAAAAGGCATCTTTTAAAGTTGGGAGAGACCAGTAAGGGTCAAACCACAACCTCTTTCTATAATATGCATATAGCATAGAGAGCTACAACCAATTTTAAATAAGGCAATTCCAAATGACTTTCCTTCTCTGTATGCTCTGTGCTATGGTCCATGTTCATGTTTCCTAACCTCCTCTCACACACCAGAATTTCCTAAGACTTCAGAGATGCCTTGTCTCGGCTCAGTGGTTCCTTCAGTACTTTCAGGTGACCCCTCTTAAATTTAAATGAAGAACGGGATTTTCTTTCTGCCATTGCAAATGACAAGTCAGCTTCAGCCCAGCCAGAAGTTTGGACTGCTATGATAAATGCTTAACTATTTGAAAAAAAATAAGACATAAAATATTCTTGGACCACTGGAGGTCATGCAGCATGCTACCCGCTGAGTGCACACATCACTTTGGCAAACACCAATCGTAGTGTGTTCACCTCTTCATTTCCCTGTACAGTTCTGTGCAGTCAGGGGCACATAGGTGGGTAGGAAATGTGTCTTTCCCTCATCTCCAGTGAGATCAGCGTGGGGATCACCTTTCCCCAAGAGTGAAAGCCTAGGCATGTCTTTCAGATGCTCACCAAGGTGAAAAAGAAAACAGCGCTCTGATAGCCTGAAGGAATTGTTCCCCCTGCCTTTCCTCTGATACCTGAGCTATCGCCCGGTTGGTATCTGAGATGCTTTCTGCGAGGCCTGCCTTAGCCACAGGGGAAAGAGAATGCTCTGAAGAGAATACAGAGCCAGCAGGCCGCTTCTCTGCGGCTGCCAATCAGGAAACAGCAGAAAAACTGCAGGTCAACCCTCCCTGGAGAACACCCCAGGAACAATAGTTTCTCCTTTTCTAAGCTTCAATTTAGCGGGAGCTTATCCACTTCCAGTTCCATCCCATCTGCAGCCTGGTAACTGAGTTTCCTAAACAAAATTAAAGGAAGTGTCAAGGTGGAATTGAAAGCGACAGTGGCAGCGGAGGTCAAATCTCCAAGGCCCTTCATGGATTGGAAAACCAAATGGCAATTTCCAACTAGGTCCCTCGCCTCCAGCTGCCTTGAAACAGGGCAATTACATTGCAGCCTGTTCTTTCAATATTTTTATCAATATGTTAGGCCCCGCAAAGTTTGTGCGCAAACAACCTTGTGCTTAATTAAAAGAGGGGGTCATGTGTGTGATGTTCAAATGCTCCCCACAGCAAATAGACCACCCCTCAGGGTCTTCCTGGTGGTCAAGTTCCCAGCCATTTCTCTGAAAACAAAGGTATGAGGATCACTATTGGAGAGGAATCACTTGTGGTCAGGTCCCTTCTAAGCTGCACCTCAGATATGCGTGAAGAACAGACATTTCGCTCCTTTAGATGTAGGTTTGTTTTTTTTTTTTTTTTTTGAAATTTAGGTGAAAGTGAAATGATAAGAATTATATCAACAGCTCCTCAGAAGACTTCTTGATACGTGCGTACTCAGTTACGTATTAGATACTATCTCCATTCATCCAGAAAGATAGGCAAGATGGTAGTACCCCCATGTCCAAAATACCTTATTGAAATGTGGGCAGGATTTCTGAGGAGAACGCTTACCTTATGCAAATTTGAAGACACAGTGATAGAAACAAGGCTCAATTTCCAACTCTTTCATTTCTGAATGAACTCGGAAGTCAGAAAATAGTAGTATGATATTACTCTCTACTGGTCATCTCTTTGCTGCAGAAGGAAAGCAGCCCTGGGAATGCTAGGCAGCCCCTGGACATCATGGGAATGTCCCTGCTCTGCAGCCATAGTCCCCACACTTAAGAAAGTTAATCCCTCCTCCACATCTGCCATGCTGCCTCCTGCTCTGCCTTCATTCTCACAGCCATGGAGCTCCAGGAAGATGATCTAAGGAACTCAGGTTTCAGCAAGCTCTGCATATTGAGAATGAATCCCCTCTCCCCCACTCTCTCTTTTGCAAAATACTCTGGACTTAAATTGCAAACCTTGGAGCCAACGCGTCTGGCTCTAGCTGCTTCATCATTCATAACCTTGTTATGCAAATAAAACAAGTATAAATGAAAATTTGAATTGAACGCTAATTCTAAAAAGTAGTACTCCCAAAGCATTCTTAAATGACACCAAATTCCTCAGCATCCCCGATTTGTGTCTGCTATCAGTTGTTAAAGAATCTGGCCGACATAAACAGATGAATGAATATTCTGCTTGGTGCTCTAACGTTCACACATTTCATGCTATGCATTCTTTGTTAAAATTCTCCCCTAAACAAACCTTGGTCCTTCAGTGACAAAAGTAGAATCAAAGGAAAAACAAGTGGAGATTTAAATGGCACTGTTGCACCTTTATTTATATTACCACTGGAGGCCTGAACAGTATCACTTTGGTTATTTTAGAGACTATGCTGTCGCCCCCGACGTAAAGTCCTGCTATTCAACTGTCTTAATTTGACACAAAGCCTCCACGAAAGGTAAATATTTATGACTCACCAGCAGCACATCCCCAGGCCTGTTCAATATTATTCTCCCACAAAAAACCACTAGGAATCTTAAAGGTAATGCCAGCTCCTCTCTGAGGAAAGCAGGAATTTTTAAGGCTCTTCTGTTCCTGGCTTCCAGCAGGCAAACGACTACTCTGAGTTTCCCTCAGGCAAAGATCTGGTTATTATAAAAAGCCTGGGAAAGACTTTCAATTGCATTGACCAATCAGGCATTTTCTTTTCTAGTGACTTTGGTAGCGTGCATGTGTGCATGTATATGTGAGTGCATGTGCATGTATGTGGGGGGGGAGGGGTTGGAAATGGGGAAGATAGAAAATTAGTAGGTATAGTTTAAGAGGCATTGGAAAGTTCCAGAGGTCACAATCATCTGTCCTGATGGTCTTTCTGTAGTGGAACAAGATTCAGTCCCTTAGCTGAGTTCCCCAGCCCTTATATAGCACATATATTTATTAGGTGTCTAGTAGAAAAGGCTGGGGAGAAGACCTGCAGATTCAGGGTTACGCCTCACTTCTACCTGGCTTCTGAAGATATCATTTCATACAGGCAACAGTGTCTACCAACTCAAATCAAAAATAGGACCAAGATTTGTCCTATTTCCTGGCAGGAGGGGATTGGGGAAATAACAAATGTAAAACCCTTTGAAAATATTTCAGATATCAGCAACAATAACCGAAGAAATATTCTGCTAAGGGCACTTTTGTTATGAATATTTTCTAACAGAGCCTCTCTGCCGGTGCAAAGGAATCCAATCAGACCAGATTAAGCCAAATTAAATGCCCGAGTTTAATAGACGGCAGACTCCCAGGTGGCTGGAAGCATGGCAGGGGGGAGACAGAGGAAGCACACATTTCAAACCCAAAACCACATGTTCCTTGTTTCTGCCCAGCCCTAAATACCCTGTGGGAGTGGTTCTGACCCTCCCTGAGGAGGGGTCAGCACTTGGCAGGCTGGGAGTTGGAGTCTGGACCAACATTCCAGACTCATTGGCTATAGGGGTGTGACAAGGAGCTGAGGTGATATTTATGACCAACATTTTAGGCGCTCTTTAGATAAATGGGTGTTGTCTCAAGTCTGGCTACTTCCTGGGGGCATGGGGCGACGTGGTAAAGGGGAGAGCTGAGAGTTGCTGTACTCACACTCGGCAAGAGGTGTGGCTGGAGCGGCATCCTGTTTGCTGTCATCCTGGAGTCTTTAGGCAGCTGTTTTTTGAGGGAGAGGGCAGGTGGCTAGGGAAAAATAATGTTATTATTGGCCCTATGAAATTGGGCTAGCCATGGAAGGGGGGGGCACAATAGCAGATAACTCTGGATTCTTAAAACCAGATTTTAGTTGGCAGGTGTCCTTAATTCAGGAGAATTGGTACCAACAGTGAAGTCCCAAGAGCTGGGCAGGTATTTTGGCGCTCTCTTGGGAGCACTTTGTCAGTTGGTCTTGGCCCAGGCAGCAGGAGTGACCTGGAAAATATGTTTGAAACTGGCTGTGGTTAAAATAGGCTCTGGAAGCTGTTAGTGTGTTTTATTTTTTGTTTTTTGTTTTTTTGTTTTTAACCAGGTCTGATTTTGATACAACAGTAGAACTTTTCCAGGAACCTGTAAGAGAACTGAAACAGATTTACACCTTGGTGTCATAGCAAAAGGCTATTGCTTTGGTTAAGACAATTAAAGGAATTGGGAACCCTGGATTTTTAAAATACACCAGAAACCTGTTAGGCATACCTGTATGCATTTTAGCAGGAAACATCATTAAATGTCATGGTTGAAGTAATAAGTTAACAATACCTAGGTTGTCAAATGCCATTAGACACATCTGGGAGGGATAAATGTGCAAAAATAAGACAGCTTTTTAGCTATGCAAGCAATGCCAACTCCTCTCCTTAGTCCTTAGCTTCTAAGACAGCAGTCTTAGAAGCAGCGCTTACCCTTAGCAGTTGAGTACAGGAGGCTCAAAAGATTTTTTTCCTGGGGGGGAGGGGGTTAGATTTAGTTTACTTGGCTTGGTAGGATGAGAAGATTGATTCCCAGGTGAAGTATCCAGAAAGCTGAAGCGGTAAAAGGTCACTTGTGCTGTGTGGGTGGCTATGCCAAACCCAAAGGCAAGGTCTGGAGGAAAAAGGTCTTCTGTCTTCTTGCAAGACCTGAAGGGTGCTGTGGAAGCTGCATGTCTGTGTTAGAAGCTCTTGTTAAAATGCCATGCCCGCATATCTGTAAAGGCATTTGAGAACCAGGTACCATTACCTGTTATTTTAAACTGGGCATATAAGCTAAATTTAGATGTGTATTTTATCCAATTAATTACAGTTTATTAATGCTCGTAAATATATAAGGTTAAAAGGAATATTTAAATAAGTCAAAGAATCTTAAAACGAGCACACATTCACACAGAAACATTTATAAAGTTACATAGCCATACCGTGGCCACATCATTCTAACAGAGAGACAAATAAAGCACTTTTAGAAACCAGTGTTAGCTGACCAACTTAAAATCCTGGTGCAGTTAGGCCTCTGCTATCCTTGGCCGATGGAAAGAGAGTCAGGTTTAGATTCTCAAATCCGGAACAGGACAAAGAGCCACCGCACCTCTGGGCATGGCATCGGAGCCCCGAGGGTCATAGAGGGATGGAAGTGGAGGCAGGACAAACCGCTGACAGCAAATAAGCAAAAAGAGAGAGGAAGAAGGGGGCGGGACAAACCACGTGGAACAAATCAGCAGAGAAGAAGAGGCAGAAGAGGGCAGAACAAACCACGTGTGCGAATCAGCAGAGAAGAGGCAGAAAAGGGGCGGGACAAACCACGTGGTATGAGTCAACAGAGAAGAAATGGTGGAAAGGGGGTGGAACAAGAGCACTAGCTGAGAATGAGCAGACAGACAGACAGACAAACAGACAGACAGACAGAAGTGTGAGATGGGATGAGAGAGCGCATCTAGGAACCATGGGCTTTTGGAGCATTGTTAATTTAGGTTAGATAGCCCCAATTTAAAAGGATTTTTTTAAAAGGCCGCTTAAGGGTGTTTGAATAATCCACGTGGGTTTGTAAGGACCAACTGGAAGCTCATGCCTGTGTGACTCAAGCCTGTTGCGATGCATCCACCAAACAGAACCCTTTAGTCATGAACGGGGGTGCATGCGAAGTTGGTGAGGGACATCTCCCGACACTCAAGTCCCACTCAAGGCTTGGCTTTAGTCGCATGGATCAGGCTTTTGGCATGACTGAGACTTCAACGAAAGCCCCAAAAGTGAATGGGTCACCCCTGGGGACCCTACCTGCATAGTACAGAAGGAAGAAGGGGAACTCACCGAGTCTGAAACCTAAGAGCATTTTCCAGCACAGCACTGGGTTCTGGGCATGCGGGGGAAAAAAATGGACCCTTTTGGTGGGAACCCTCAACTGTTAAGAATATTGTCTAACAGAGCCTCTCCACCAGCACAAAGAAATCCAATCAGACCAGATTAAGCCAAATTAAATGCCTGAGTTTAATAGAAAGTGGACTCCCAAGTAGCCGGGAGCATGGTGGTAGAAGACAGAAAGAGCACACACTCAAACCCAAAACCATGAGTTTCTTCTCTGGGTGGCTGCCTAAATACCCTGTGGGAGGGGTCAGCGCTTGGCACGCTGGGAGCTGAAGTCCAGACCAACATTGTTCACTTTTGGGCAGTGTGAAATTGTTATCCCACCCTGCGAATGTCATGGATTATATCATCATGCTAATTTATGGAGTCTATTCTGGGAAGCTCTTCAAGTTGAACAATTCTGCGGCTTCCTGTTTTCATATTGTGATATAACACTTGATATACACCCCCAGAGAGAATGTTGAAACTCTCTCTTATTCATTTGAACCTTTGTTCTTATTGTCATTGTCCTTTCATTCACTTTCTTGGAACATGGCTCTAAGATTTCAGAAGCCTGAATATATAACCACAACACTAAGTCCTAATGCAAAGAAACCTGTGATCTGTATTTATTGCTACTGGATTCACAAGAGCTGAGAACTGGAACCAGCTTACATGTCCATCACAGAGGAATAAATAAAGAAAACGGTATGCATATACATCATGGAGTTTTATTCAGCCATAAATGAAAATGAAATCATGACATTTGCAGAAAAGGGTGAAACTGGAAATCGTATATCAAATGTATATTGGACAAATACTGCATATTTTTCCTCTCATATTTGGTTCCTAAATTGTCATTTTCATATATGAATCTTGGGGGTATATATCCTAAAACTAGAGAGAAGCATCAAGAGGAGAAATTGGGATCTTAAGGCTGAGATTTTTTAAAAAGGCATAGAGCATTAGAAATGTAGATTTGGACAGTCTTCTTGCTACTCTGCATCACTGTCAGATGATGGAGGGGAGCAATAAGATGTTGATCAGATACTTGGATAATGATTGGTTCATGTCAAATTATGAAACACACACCCCATATTCCAATGGAAAATGCAGCAGGAGACTTTATGCAGGCGACCCAAACTAAAATAGAAAATGATGCAAACCACATACATCTGTGTCAATTTTAAAAGCATAAATGTGCTATAATATCATATTGTACTCAGAAATTCCTTTCTGCAGAATATATTAGTAAAGAGTGAAAATGCATATCTAAAACAATAGGGTCAAATGTTGACCAGTGGTGAGTGTGGGCTCTGCTCCGGTGCTTGACAACCAGTTAGGTTGTGCACAGAAACCAAAAATGTTCTTGGTTCTGGCATCAGTTTTTCCTTGACCAGAAGCTAGAAATACCAAACTGCCTAGGGGCATTAGTTTGTGTTCTGGTTTCCTGTTGTTAATCCTTCTCCTTTTACACAGCATTAGCAGCTCAAGAAGGTTATGCATGATCAGACACATCATTGGCCCTTGAGGTGTGCCTGAAACACTGGGCTGGAGAGGCACATGGACAACGTGTGACCATGTGGGGTCTAACTGGGCTCACCGGCTTCCACTCCATGTCTCAACCCAGTAAAGCCTTATGAGCTCCTAGATGCTCTCAGCAACACCCCTTCTGTGGGACCCATTCCTGCTCTGCAGGAGCTCTGCTCGCTTCCTGTCTTGTAACTCCTTTCTAAAACTCTTCTTGTATGTGAAATGTCATTCTTCAAGTTCATAAGACAATAGACCTGAGACCCATTGACCCACTGCACGTGATTGTGTGGGACCTCACCCCCTTGAGTTAGATACTTAGGCCTCTACTATCCTCAAGGACATCCAGAAGCCTGAACCCTCCTTTTCCTATTTTACTATGGCAGTTAGTCTGACTTTCCTCCGACTCATTTTCATCTCGGGCTTACTTTACGAGTTCATTGGAAGTAAAATACAGTTCAAGATGTTTAACTTCTTCCAACATCACAATGCACCTTCTTTCTGAGTATCCTGGAAGGAACAATCAAGCAACCTGGATAAAAGGTCTAAATGAGCAGTTCGAGCTGGCAGAATGTGAGGGGCAAAGTTTCAAGAGAGAAGCAAAATATATCACAGTGAACTTCGCCTTTGTTGCTGCATTTTGACCTGACAAATTTGTCAGTTTGGGGAATAGCACAGGAGCATACCCAGGTAGACGTTTTTTTCCCTGGAGTTTGCTGAAGTTTCAACGGGCAGGAAAAAGAGAATTTGGTCCTCAGGACTCCCAGTCATTCAAGATTGAGAGGCCAAGATACAAAACGTGTGAGCCTAGGAGTCAGTGTGTATTTTATCTTCAAATAATCCCCATATCCTAAACGACCGATTCTTGATTAAAACAACAGGAAATCAAGCACAAAGGAATGCTAAGAGAGCTAAGAGATCAGAGCTACGAGTAGAGGTTTCGGTCATCTCATGCAGTTATCTGGAGGGATTCAGGTAAACACTACATGATTTCCACTATGACTCCAGAAGGGTTCTTCCCAAGAAGAAATCCATGTTCTAGGATCAATAGCAATCCAAAAGCAGGTTGAACCTATAGCAGCCAGAAATCTGGCATTGAAAGAAAGCTATGCTTCAATTTTTATACCCAACAAGGAAAAAAAAAAGTCTTTCTGTAAGTGAACACTATCATCTTGAATTTCTACATTTTATATACAGCATTTACTATTCAATGGGAAATAACTAAATGTGCAAGAAGGAGCATCAAAACAATAAGAAAATGACAAAAATAATCATGATCCCAACTCATGTAAAAAGCCTAATATTATAACTATAAGATTGAGGCTATAAATTATAGCTCAACTACAGTTCTTTCCTTATGTCTTGATATGTGGTATCCTATAGTGCCTGAAAAATCTGATAGCAGAAGGGCCATCATCACAGATGTGATTCCTCAACCATGGACCAGAACTCCTAATCAAAACTAAAGATGACTCCACCGGTCACTATGGTACCCAGCTCTTCTCTTGCTACCTCAGACTGGATACTCAGCTGCATGTCCAGGCCAGTCCCATGTTCAAGAACCCCTAAAAGGTGCTTGTGCTAAAAGGGAACAGCAACTGGAACCACTAAGGCTGTCTGAAGAAGACTGTGGATTCAGAGAACGTGGCCATTGTGAAGCCCACCTGATCTGGAGGTCGGTTCATGCTGTTGCCAAGCAGGCAACCTTATCTACTCACCCAGTCATTCCACAGCGAGAGCGGCTCTGTCTGATATAAAGTGTTTTGGCGCTGCCGTGAGTTAGCTGACCCAGACAAGGACATCGACAGAGGCAGCAGCAAGGTTATTCACTTCGAATGGGTTAGAATTTCTTTCAGAGTCCAGGTAGACAATGAAGAAACTGTAATAGTCTACAAAAATTCTATAGAAATACCTAATGGTATTGGAACTTGGAAGCTGCACCAAACTTTGTATATCAGGCCATTGCTGCAGTAAACCATTTAATCAAGAATACTGAGTAGAATTCCCCTATTTAAGAATCACATACTAGTAAAAAAAAATATGATGACTATATATTTTGTCCACTAGAGATTAATGAAAACCGTGTGATTCCTGCAGAGTTTAGTTACAAAGTACTAGAAACCATCCCCTTAGATCAGAGTAAGGAACAAATTTTCATATCCCAGCTTGATACCTTTCTGTATCGAAATATGATGCTCAGTGGTTAGTAGAGAGGATCAACCTTCCTAAAGGAAACTGCTCTGTAGGATTTGGAGGTAAGCATGGCTCAACTCTTTTTCTGGACAAAAACTTCGTAAGTAACTGAGAATAGCATAGGATACTCAAAGCCTAACACCATAAAAAGTTTCTTGATAGATAGTAATGATCAATTGTCTCCTCTTTTCACTACCTTTGGATGACCATCCTGTACGCTGCCCAAAAGTAGCTTGACTTTAGAAATATTCAGATAAAAAATAGACTTTTATTTCCTTGACGAAAATTAAATTGAAATAAAATGGCATTAACTAATAAAACCAAGAAAATAATCAAAATATGGGGAATTTCATCAAATAAAGTAGTTTTTAATCAAATGAAAATTCTGGAATGAAAAATGCAATAAAATCAACTAATTATCTTGGTGAATAAAATTAAGCATTTAATAGGCTGCAGCAGTATAAGATTTGTCAAAGATAAAAGAAAAATTATGCTTTAAAAATAGGTTATTCTAAGCTAGCCAATGAGGTGAGCTGTTACACATCTATAATCCAAGCACTTTAGAGGTGAAGTCAGGAAGACCAGAAGTTCAAGGTCATCCTTGGATACACAGTAACTCAAGACCAGCCTAGACTACATGACACTGTCTCAGCAAAGTTTTTAAATACATAAATTATCCAGATTAGAGCTCACAGAGATCATAGAGTGAAAAATACTGAAATGAACATATATATATATAAAAAAAAAACAGGAGAGGAAAAGAGGAAAAAATAAAGAAGTAGTAAGAAATAATCCGAAATTCCCCAAACTGACCAAATCCAGTAAGCCACAGATTCAAGTAGCTTAGAACCCTTAAAGTCACATCTAGTCTTGTTATCGTCCACATACAGAGTAACTAAAGACCTAGTAGAATCCTCTGGAGCACCAAGAGCTAGGGGAAAGGAAAACAATACCTCAGAGAAGCAGCATTCACATGAGTGGCAATACAACCAAACAACCTCATTGCAAGCATGAAGAAAAACCTTAAAAGCTGAAGTGAATTTTAAAAGTTAATAATAATCCCTGCCAATCTTGAAGTCTCTGCGCAAAGCAACGACAAGCAAAATGCGGAATGTAAAAACATTTATTGAAAGGCAAAGCAGAGCGAGAGCGTACAAGGGAAGAAAAGCAATTGGAGGATGGGACTTCTAAAATCTTCATTTGAAAAGAAAATGTGAGTACAAATGATTGGCATGAGCTCAATGAATTTCCAGCAGTCTTTGGTCTTGCAAATAATTCCAGATGAGAACTTTGCTCTGGGCCAGGCTTCACACACTTACTTGGAGAAGAACAAGGGGCTTTTGATAAATACTATGTCGGTGAATTATAAAAATCTGGCATGATTATTATGAAATTTTGGAAAGAATCTCTTTTATCTCAACCTGTATGAAAGTTGGCTTTTACTCCATGTTCCTCCCTCACACATTTTCTTTCATCCACAAGTAGAAACTATAATAATTCTCCAAATAAAACACCCTACAAAGATAACAAAAATCTTTTAGATTATTGCTGAACTCCTTTAAGGTTGATTGATGCTTTAAGACTCATTAGAAACATGACCTGTAAGGGAATATCACTCGGTGCCTTTTTTTTTTAACTCTCTTGAGTTTTCTCAAGATCTATAATATAAATATATGGATGATAGCTACTAAGTATTTCTATATATTATGGGAGGAGGAAACAGTAGTTTAAATATCCTTGTGAATACCTTGTAAAGTATACAGATCACTTTGACTGAATTATGCCATCTTACTTTGGTACCAATTCTATCAAATAACATGGTGTCCATTTTAAAAGATAGAATCTAAATCAAAAGTAATACATTATCTAATATTTTTAAATCTCAGAAAGTTTAATCTAGAAAGTCATAAACAGAAGAGTACAAAAATATTAATATCACTTAATATCACTCATGTTATTAATACACAGTCTATGTACTTGATACATTTACTAACTTGGTTAAACACAGCAGATATTTTGAGTGTAAAGATTCTTAGAAGGATTGTTCACATTTCTGTTGTATGAGAGGCTGCTTGTTCATTTCCTGGTTGCCCAGACTCCCAAAATTATATTAATTAAATCACTGCTTGGCCAATTACTTAAGCATATCATATTGATAGCTAACTCTTATATCTATAATTAACCCATCTCCATTTTTTTATATTTTATCATGAGGCTCATCGCCCACCAGCAAGGTTTCCTCGTGTCTATCTCTGGCTGCAGCTCCATGGCTTCTCCCTAACTCTGCCTCCTTTCTTCTAGCATCCAGTTTAATTTTCCCTGCCTAGCTCTACTCTACCCTATCACAGGTCTAAGACTGGTGCAGGACAATTGTCTATATTCTGTCAATTATGTTTTTAAAAAATGTGAATTGGCCAGAAGCCAGGCAGGAAGTATAGGTGGGACAACCAGACAGGAAGTAGAAGCAGGTCAATGAGAACAGGAGAATTCTGGGAAGGAGGTATCCCATTCCTCCCCAGTCCTGTCCAGACACTGAAGAAGTGAGCCATGTAGCTAACATAGATAAGAATAATGAGCTAATATAAGTTATAAGAGTTAATAAGAGGTCTGAGCTACTAGGTCAATCGATTTATCATTAATATAGACCTCTGTGTGATTTCTTTTGGGACTAAAGAGCTGGGGGACCAGGCAGGACAGAAACACTGACAACAGAAGCCAGTTTCTTTTATTAAGCAATGGTATTCACAGCATACAGAGGGGAATCCCACATCACATTTCCAGAGTACAGTAGTCCATAGAAACTTCTGTAATAACAGAGATTATCCTGTATGGATACTATAAGAATTATAACCATATGTAGCTATTAATTACTCAAAATATGACTCACTTAAGTGAAGAAATTAATTTTTGTTCTTGTGCTTAAAAAAAGTATTGCTACATAGCTCCAGCTAGCCTGTGGAACGCACTATGAGACCAAGCTGTCTTCAAAATTGTAGTGATCCTCCTGCCTCTGCATTTCAAGGATTGGTATGACAATCATTTGCCACTGTACCCAGCAGATTTCTCAGAGCCAACTTTAATTTATTTTAATGTAAGTAGTGATATACAGCTAGTAGCTGGTGTACTAGATAATTCACCATTCCTAAAGTATCAAGGTATGAATAAGAAAAGTATTATAATCTTTAAAAAACAGTACAAAGTCTTACGACTTATCAAGAAGTCTTCAGTTTGATTCTGTGCTACAAACTTTGCTTGTATCCACAGGCGATTACCAAGGCCATGTACATAATGTATTTTAGCAAAGAGATACAAAAGGACCTTTAGAAATAGATCAAATATTTTCATCCATACGACATTGAAAACTCTATTCTAAACCAATCCTTTTGAAATAAAATATCTCTGAGTTCAAATAAGCTTTATCATAAAGGTTGTTACTACTAATGTAAAAATAATAAAAGGGAGCTTTGAAAAATAACCTGTAATAAGCACTATAAAGAAACAAAGACTATTGATGTGGAAAAAAATGTATGGACTTTACTGACAATAATGTTTCCCAAATTACTGAGTCCAAGGCTCAACAGGGAACTAAGCAGGAATGACTACAGAGAGGTGACCTCTGCCATGACACTCAGAAGGTGAGAACACTCTAGAAAGGTGTCCTAGGTGCAGCGAGATGGATATTTACTTCCATGCTAAATTCAGCCGTGTTGATATATATATTTTTTCTCAATCTAATAAAAGATGAAGAGATAGAGGACCTGTTTGCTCTAGGCACAGCACAGACTGGACCAAGACATTTCTCTGCCTCACATTTTTATTTACATGTGAAAAGATCGATCCAATGATTTCTAAAGTCACTTCCTACACATGCCTCCTTTGTCCTTTATACACCCATGGTCTCCACAAACTCAACTACCAAGAAAATACAAAAAATAATCAACTATACAATACATGATCTTAAATTTTCGTGAGTTTAGTTATAAATACTGATTGACATCCATTCTGTATAAAATGTGGAACCCTCTTGAAGAGTGTTTTGAAAGCAAACCTTGATGTGTGTATTGTTACATGTCCAGCTTGGGCTTCCAGTTCGTGCGTGGCCTGGAGTGGATGTAGAGGTAATGTGTAGTTAGTTGGCAGAAACGTGACCAACGTGAAAAGAAATGATCCCTACAGTCACTTATGGAGACTGCTGGGCAGTTTTATCTGATAAGAACTCAGAGTTCAAAAGACAGATTCACAATGGTTTACATGGTCTTTCATCCCCAAGCACATTAAATTGTGCAGCATATTATAAAAGTGCCCTCATACTCACTTTTTAAGTAAATGTTGAGATCTGTGTACTCCAGACTTCCCCTCTCTAAACCACATGCACATAAAAACAAAACCGTTTGTGGCTGCCATGAATGAAGTGGTTATTACACTTGATGTGGCTAGCCATTCTCTGAACAGCTCATCCGCTGATGTCCTTCTTACAGTGGAGCAGGGACTTCAGTTCTAGTTCTGAGTATTAAGTCTCAAAATCCAAAAGTGTAGCAATAAAACTAACTAGTAAATATAATAAAGAAAGAAAGAAAAAGAAAACCAAACATGTCTGAATTGATTCAAATGTGTGTGTCTGGACGAGACTCCCAAGGCCCTTCTGCATGCACTCCTAGCATTACAGCAGCCTTGTCCTCAAGTGGCTTTGTTTGGGAATAGAATAAACTTGGAATAATTAGTGACAAAGTCAGCTTCTCTGGACCTGATCCTTTGCCATTGCCAGGAAACTTAATGCTATCTAAAATGCCGCCAAAAACTGTTGGCTAGACCCTGCAGAGTACTGAAAAAAAAAAAAAGTCATGTAAATCCCTACTGCCTCAAACCCCACGATGACTAACAATTCTTTTATAATTGACAAGATTTTCAGCACAGTAGGTTGGAAAGGACCTTTTGTTTGTCGAGATCTTGGTCTCTTTATAAGTAATTGGAAATTCTGCCAGGCAACAGACTACAGTCGTTATTGCTGGACTTCAGATAGAAATGTAAAGGTATGTTTATTCAACAGTCAGTACCATATAGCAGCTACTACACAGGAACAAAACAGTACAATTGAGCTCTTTTTATCACACCATTAATTATAAACTTGAATCAACTAAAGCCAAGTTAGCCCAAACAAAGAAAAGTGCATGGCAATTTTCTCAAGAACGTTGTGGCTCAAAGGGTTTTGCAACGGAAGAGTATCATAGCAATCCAGGCCAAGGAATACCACAAAATTAACAACATGCAATAGACTTCATGCGAGAGATTTGCTTCGGGATTTGGAGTGGGAGGTACAAAATGGCTGCCTCTGAGTCAGGATGGAGAAAGCCAAAGGCCAGACAAGAACGGTGGGCTTTTATAGGTGGTATGGAGCATGTGTGTAGGGGAATTTGGTGATGGAGGAAATGTGTCCCATTGGCTGTTAGCGATGGGGGGGCATTGACACTGAGTCACTAAAGGGAGGCAGGAACCTGGTTCTGGAATGTGGGCAAAGGACTTTTGGCAGTTCTCAGTATGCCTCTCTGTGGTAATTTTGAAAATGTTAGCTAAACCTAAAGAGAAAGGACCCAAATAATGAAAGATTTTTGTATTATTCCGTGTTACATCTAATTTTTAAATAATTCATTGTAACACATTATTATCATTCTTTCTCTTCATTTTTTATTTTTCTTTTCTTTCTTTTGTATTTGTTAGTTTTTGGGGGACAGAGTCTTTGTGCGTGTGTGTGTGTGTGTGTGTGTGTGTGTGTGTGTGCATATAGTGTGTGTACAAATAGTATGTGTGTGAGACAGTCTATCTATCTATCTATCCATATATATCATATATATGATATATATATATATATATATATATATATATATATATATATATATATATATATATATCTGCCCTGGAACTCACTGTGCAGACCAGGCTAGTCTGGAACTCAGATACACACTTTGCTTCTCCTGGGACTGAAAGGGTGTGCCACCACACCTGGCTCATCATTCCCCCTCTGTTTCAACAGCTTTCTTCTGTTAAAACCACAAGGAGACAAGTGATCTCTTCCCATGGCTTCCTTAACAGCTAGCAGCTTATCTCTAGCAAGGTTTCCTACTGGTTCACAGCTCTTTGTTGTGTTTCTTCTCCATTTACATTCCCTATTGCTTTATATTACAAATTCCTACAGGTTCCCTGACAGACTGCTGGAAGACATTGCTGGCTGGTCAGAGGTCTCAGCCTTCCCAAGGCCATTTGCCTCAATAGCTTGGCAATGTGGAGCTCCCTCCCTTGAGCAAAACTTGCTGCTCTCTACCTGCCCTTATCCTCCCTGGGCCTGGAGGACTGATCTTATCTAAAGGCTATCTCTAAAAACAGCTGCCTGATTCATCCTTAGCTTGACCTTTGGCACAGATCCCTGCAGAGAAATCTTGTGGGAAGGACTCTGCTGTAATACCCTGTTGCCACATACAAAGCCTTATGTTAGGGGTACGTCACTTAATGCAAATTAAGGTGCCCCCTGGGGGGGGCTCCACAATCCTATATATTCTTTATACACTGGAATAAAATCAAGCTGTTTCACTGAAATCTGTCTCCCAGAGGGCTGTCTCCGTTCCTATTCATTGGTCACCAAAGCTCTCTTTCCCCCATCTGTCTCTTTCCCCTCTGGCCCGATGAGGAACAGATACTTACAACAGACCATGGATCACACACAGGATATAATACATCTCTTTTTTGTGAGTTCAGTTTCCTATATAATTCTCATGGACTACAAACAAGCTTCTTTCCCCTCATCTTGAATATACAGACTATTGTCAAAAATGGAATTTTCAGATAAATCAGCATGTACTTCAAGAGGCTGCTGACTGGAGTGTTATTTGTAATTTATAGCACATCAAATGTTTAATAGTGTCTGTTATTCCTTTGCTCTGGTCCCTTTAAGGGCTAGCCATGCCCACTCCCAGCCACTTCTGACCTCCCTTGTCTCCATCTTAACTCTCCCTCTTCCATCCCCATCTCTCAGCGTGTGCACATGTGTCTCTGTCTCTTTTTATGTCTGTCTCCATGTTTCTCTGTCTCCCTCTTCTTTATATTTATTTATATTTAGCTTTATGTTTACCCTTACGTCTATTTATTATGTCCTGTACGCCTTTTATCTGCCAACTCCACCCGCCAGCTCTGCCACTCGCCGTGTGGAACCTGCACCCGTTCTGGCGGCAGCCTCTGCCTGGAGCCTGCCTCGGTCACCTGCCAACATATTATTTTTTAAGAACAATAGTGTCTCCTAACAAAAAGAATACAAAAAAATTCTACATGATAAGGAGGCATGTTTGATTCTAAATTAAACATAGGTATTAATGTGGGTAGCAACTAAAGAAACCATGAATGCTGTTTACCAATTTCAAAAGTGGGAAATTACACAGGTACCAGAGGCCAAAAATTATCTGCCAATAATAAAATATCTGATTTTCAAAACGAAATGTAGTAATTACACTCATAAACACTTTTTACTTACTCAAAACATTTTTCATCTCTAACATGATAGCAGATAACTTCAGTATACACTGCACGTTGCCATATAGCCCTTTAACTCAGTGAATCTCTGTTCTTTCCCTCAGTGTTCCTTTATCTACTAAATTGTATAAAAAATTTAAAATGTATATTAAATCTCTAATAACTAGTAAATCACACAACAGAGAAAATTCAGTTTGAAGGAGTAGATAAACAATTTTAATAAATAGTTTAGATAAGAGAAGAAATTTGACCAAGATTTCTAGTCTAATATACAAAACCTTCATTTCTTGTCTTTCTCATACACTTAACTCTACTTCTGCCCCTTATAAACAAAGCTCAGTTGTGTCAAGTAAATTAATCTTGAACTTACTAGAAATCCTGTACCTGAATGAGAAAAAAGTAATTTAGATTTGTGTCAAAACACAAGACAGAAGAATCCTGGCCACCAAGGGGCACTGATCATCTCGCAGCAGATTCATCATTGGGGAACCCCTTCCTTTATTCCTCCCTTCCTCCTCCTCGGGGCCATCAAAACACCCAGCTCAGCCGGCTTGCAGGCTGGGACTGGGCTGGAAGTGTAACCCAGCAGGAGGGAGTGGCTGTGTTTCAATAGCCTGCCTGCCAGGGGTGGAAAGGTAGGCCCTGCATCAGCTCAGCAAGAATCCTAGCCAGCAAGGGGCACTGATCCTCTAGCAGAAGATTCATCAGAGGGGGGATCCTGACCCAGTACCAGAAGATCCACTAGAGAACAATTGAAGGAAGAGATGGGCAGACACCAAGGCAAGAATTCCTCCAACAATCTGAAAACCAACATGAAAACACCAGATCCCAGTGATCTTACTACAGAAGAACTTGAACACCCTGTTCTGGAAGAAGTGGAAAACAGTGTCATTATGAAAGCAATAGAGTCCCTTAAACGGGGTATGAATAAGTCACTTAAAGAACTGGAAAAGAAGTATAACAAAAAGATTGAAGAAATGAGTAAAGAAATGGAAGAGAAATATAACAAAAGGTTTGAAGAAATGAGTAAATCCGTAAACGACACCCTGGGAAACCAAGAAAAAAGAATCAAACAGGCAATGGAAACAGTTCAAGAATTGAAAATTGAAATGGAGGCAATGAAGAAAACACAAACTGAGGGCCAGTTACATATGGATAATCGAGGTAAGCAAACAGAGACTTCAGAAGCAAGCATAACCAATAGAATACAAGAGATAGAAGAACGAATCTCAGATTATGAAGACACCATAGAGAAAATAAATGCTCTGACCAAAGAAAACAGCAAATCCAAAAATTCTCATCACAAAACATTCAGGAAATCTGGGACATAATAAAAAAAACCAAATCTAAGAATAATAGAGGTAGAAGAAGGAGAAGAATTGCAGATCAAAGGTCATGAAAATATATTCAACAAAATTGTAGAAGAAAACTTTCCCATCCTAAAGAACGATATTCCTATGACGGTTCAAGAAGCATACAGAACACCAAATAGACTGGATCAAAAAAAAAACAATACCCTTGCCATATAATACTCAAAACACAAAGCATTCAGATTAAAGAAAGAGTATTAAGAGCTGCAAAGGAAAAAGATCAAGTAACTTATAAAGGTAAACCTATCAGATTTACACCAGACTTCTCTATGGAAACCATGAAAGCCAGAAGGTCCTGGATAGAGGTACTGCAGAAACTAAGAGACCATGGATGCAAGACCAGACTACTAAACCTAGCCAAGCTATCGTTCACTATCAACGGAGAAAACAAAATATTCCAGGATAGAAACAAATTTAAACAATACGTAGCTACAAATCCAGCCTTACAGAGAGTATTAGAAGGAAAATCACAACCCAAGGAATTCAACATGCCCAGCACTGCCTACAATAACTCAGACATCTAGCGACCCTTCATAAGCACAACTCAAAGAAGGGAAACACATACACTCTACTACCCCCCAAAAAAATAAAAAATAAAAAAAAATAACCGGAGTCAACAACCACTGGTCATTAATATCACTTAATATCAATGGACTCAATTCACCTATAAAAAGGCACAGACTTAGAGATTGGATACGAAAATAGGATCCAACATTCTGCTGTTTACAAGAAACACACCTCAACCACAAAGACAGACACCTACTCAGGGTAAAGGGTTGGGAAAAGTTTTTCCAAGTAAATGGACCTAAGAAACAAGTGGGTGTGGCCATTCTAATATCTAACAAAATCAACCTCAAACTAAAATCAATCAGAAGAGACGGAGATGGACATTTCATACTCATAACAAGAACAATCCATCAGGAAAAGTCTCAATACTGAATATCTATGCCCCTAATATAAAGGCTCCCACTTATGTAAAAGAAACACTTCTAGAACTCAAGGTAGTCATTAAACCACACACACTAATAGTAGGAGACTTCAACACACCTTTCTCACCAATGGACAGCTCAATCACACAGAAACCTAACAGAGAAATAAGAGAATTATTGGAGGTATTGAATCAAATGGACTTAACAGACATCTATAGAACATTCCACCCAAATAGGAAAGAATATACCTTCTTCTCTGTAGCTCATGGAACCTTCTCGAAAATTGACCACATACTCAGTAACAAAGCAAACTTCCACAGTTACAAAAAAATATTAGTAACCACCTGTGTCTTGTCAGATCACCATGGATTAAAGTTAGAATTCAACAACAATGCTACCCCCAGGAAGTGAAAAACTCATGGAAGTTGAACAGTCAACTACTAAATCACCCCTGGGTCAAAGAAGATATAAAGAAAGAAATTAAAGTCTTCCTTGAATTTAATGAAAATAAAGACACAACATACTCAAACCTATGGACACTATGAGAGCAGTGCTAAGAGGAAAGTTCATAGCACTAAGTGCCCAATTAAAGAAAATGGAGAAAGCACACATTGGAGACTTAACAGCACACTTGAAAGCTCTAGAAAAAGAAGAAGCTGATTCACCAAGGAGGAGTAGAAGACTGGAAATAATCAAACTGAGTGCGAAATCAACAAAATAGAAACACAGAAAGCAATCCAAAGAATCAATGAAGCAAAAAGCTGGTTCTTGGAGAAAATCAACAAGATTGACAAACCCTCTCCAAACTAATCAAACGGCAGGGAGAGAACACACAAATTAATAAGATCAGAAATGAAAAGGGGGACATAACCACAGACACAGAGGAAATTCAGAGAATCATTAGATCTTACTACAAAAGCCTGTATGCCACAAAATTGGAAAATGTAAAAGAAATGGACACTTTTTTAGAAAAGTACCATTACCAAAATTGAACCAAGACCAGGTGAATAATCTAAATAGACCTGTCAGTCGTGAAGAATTAGAAGCTTTTATCAAAAATCTCCCTACCAAAAAAAGCCCAGGACCAGATGGTTTCAATGCAGAACTCTACCAGAACTTCCAGGAAGAGCTAATACCTACACTCCTTAATGTAGTTCACAATATAGAAACAGAAGAGTCATTGCCAAACTCTTTTTATGAAGCTACAGTTACCCTGATACCAAAACCACATAAAGACACAACCAAGAAAGAGAATTACAGGCTAATCTCACTCATGAACATTGACGCAAAAATTCTCAATAAAATACTTGCAAACCGAATTCAAGAACACATTAGAAAAATTATCCATTATAATCAAGTAGGCTTTATCCCAGAGATGCAGGGCTGGTTCAACATACGCAAATCTATCAATGTAATCCATCATATAAATAAACTGAAAGAAAAAAACCATATGATCATTTCATTGGATGCTGAAAAAGCATTTGACAAAATTCAACACCCCTTTATGATAAAGGTGTTGGAGAGATTGGGGATATGAAGATCATACCTAAATATAATAAAAGCAATATATAGCAAGCCGACAGCTAACATCATATTGAATGGAGAGAAACTCAAAGCCATTCCACTAAAATCAGGAACACGACAAGGCTGTCCACTCTCTCCATACCTCTTCAATACAGTGCTTGAAGTTCTAGAAATAGCAATACGACAACATAAGGGGACCAAGGGGATTCGAATTGGAAAGGATGAAGTTGAACTTTCGTTATTTGCAGACGATATGATAGTGTACAAAAGCGACCTCAAAAACTTTATCAAAGAACTCCTACAGCTGATAAACACCTTTAGTAATGTGGCAGGATACAAGATCAACTCCAAAAAATCGGTTGCCCTCCTATACACAAAGGATAAAGAAGCAGAGAGGGAAATCAGAGAAACATCACCTTTCACGATAGCCACAAATAGCATAAAATATCTTGGGGTAACTCTAACCAAGGAAGTGAAAGACCTATTTGACAAGAACTTTAAGTCTTTGAAGAAAGAAATTGAGGAGGATACCAGAAAATGGAAAGACCTCCCCTGCTCTTGGATTGGGAGAATCAACATAGTAAAAATGGCAATTCTACCAAAAGCAATCTGTAGATTCAATGCAATCCCCATTAAAATCCCATCAAACTTCTTCACAGACCTTGAGAGAACAATAATCAAGTTTATATGGAAAAACAAAAAACCCAGGATAGCCAAAACAATCTTATACAATAAAGGAACTTCAGGAGGCATTACCATCCCTGACTTCAAACTCTATTACAAAGCAACAATATTGAAAACAGCTTGGTATTGGCATAAGAACAGAGAAGTCGACCTATGGAATCAAATAGAAGACGCGGATATTAACCCACAAATCTATGAATACCTGATTTTCGACAAGGGAGCTAAAGGTATACAATGGAAGAAGGAAAGCATCTTTAACAAATGGTGCTGGCATAACTGGATGTCAACTTGTAGAAGAATGAAAGTAGATCCATATCTATCACCATGCACAAAACTCAAGTCCAAATGGATTAAAGACATCAACATTAATTCGACCACTTTGAAGCTGATAGAAGAAAAAGTGGGAAGTAGTCTACAAGATATAGTCACAGGAGAGTACTTCCTAAGTAGAACCCCAGTAGCACAGACAATAAGAGAATCAATGAATAAATGGGACCTTCTGAAACTGAGAAGCTTCTGTAAAGCAAAAGACACTGTCAGTAAGACAAAAAGGCTACCTTCCAACTGGGAGAAGATCTTCACCAACCCCTCATCAGA
This sequence comes from Myodes glareolus, assembly GCF_982192425.1. Lineage (NCBI taxonomy): Eukaryota > Metazoa > Chordata > Mammalia > Rodentia > Cricetidae > Myodes > Myodes glareolus. The sequence goes on from NC_142046.1 coordinate 31,432,185, forward strand.
CAAAGGTCTGATTTCCAAAATATACAAAGAACTCAAGAAACTAGACACTAAAACTCTAATTAACCCAATTAAAAAATGGGGTACTGAACTGAACAGAGAATTCACAACAGATGAACTTCGAATGGCCAAAAGGCACTTAAGGTCATGCTCTACCTCCTTAGCGATCAGAGAAATGCAAATCAAAACAACTTTGAGATACCATCTTACACCTGTCAGAATAGCCAAACTCAAAAACACCAATGATAGCCTATGCTGGAGAGGATGTGGAGTGAGGGGAACACTCATCCATTGTTGGTGGGAATGCAAACTTGTGCATCCACTGTGGAAATCAGTGATGTGGTTTCTTAGGAAACTGGGAGTCAACCTCCCTCAGGACCCAGCAATTCCACTTTCAGGAATATACCCAAGAGATGCCCTATCATACTACAAAAGCATTTGTTCAGCTATGTTCATAGCAGCACTATTTGTAATAGCCAGAACATGGAAACAACCTAGATGCTCCTCAATAGAAGAACGGTTAAAAAAGGTATGGAACATATACACATTAGAGTTTTACTCAGCGGTTAAAAACAATGACATCTTGAATTTTGCATGCAAATGGATGGAAATAGAAAACGCTTTACTGAGTGAGGTAACCCAGACCCAAAAAGAGGAATATGGTATGTACTCACTCATAAGTGAATTCTTGCCATAGTTAAAGGTCTTTGAGCCTATAATTCGTGATCCTAGAGAAGCTAAATAAGAAGGTGAACCTGAAGAAAATCATATAGTTATCCTCCTGGATATTAGAAGTAGACAAGATTGCCAGGCAAACTTGGGTGCATGGGGGGTGGGGGGTGGAAGTAAGGGGAGATTGTTAGAGAGAAGGGAGAGGGGAGGATTGGGGATGGCTTGGGGGAATGGGCTGAGGGGGAGGGAGGAAGGATGGATATGGGAGCATGGAAGTATATATCTCAACTAAGGGAGCCATTTTAGGGTTTGCAAGAGACTTAATTCTAGAGGGGTTCCCAGGCCCAAGGAGAGGTTCCCAGATTGTTCCCTGGGCAGCAGAGAATAGGGTGTCTGAATTGGCCTTGGCCTATAACCATACTGATGAATATTTTGCATATCACCATAGAACCTTCATCTTGCGATGAATGGAAATAGAGACAGAGACACATATTGGAACACTGGACTTAACTCCCTAGGTCCAAATGAGAAGCAGAAGGAGGGAGAACGTGAGCAAGAAAGGCAGTACCAGAGGGAACCTTCATCTGAGGATAGATGGAAATAGAGACGGAGACCCACTTGGAGCACTGGACTGAGCCCCAAAGGTCCAAATGCGTAGCAGAAGGAGAGAGACCATGAAAAAGGAAATCAGGACCGCGAGGGGTGCGTTCACCCTCTAATACAAGGGGACTGATCGAATGAGAGCTCACCAAGGCCAGCTGGACTGGGACTGAACGAGCATGTGATCAAACCGGATTCTCTGAATGTGGCTGACATGGGGGCTGACTGAGAAGCCATTGACAATGGCACTGGGTCTTGTTTTGTCTGCTTTTTGGGATCCTAGTCTGGTTGGATGCTCATCTTCTTAGACCTGGAGGGAGAGGGGGAGGAACTTGAACTTCCCACAGGGTAGGAAACCCTGACTGCTCTTAGGACTGGAGTGGGAGGAGGAGAGGGAGTGAGGGGGGGAGGAGAGGAAGTGGGGGAAATGGGAGGGTATGGGGAGGAGGGGAGGAAGTGGAAATTTTTATAAACAATTAAATAAATAAATTTGAAAAAAAACACAAGACAGTATGAGATTATGTGTGTGTGTGTGTGTGTGTGTGTGTGTGTGTGTGTGGTGTGAAAAGTCCGTCTGTATATGTGTTGTTTTTATTGGTTAATGATTAAAGAAACTTGGCCTGTTGATAGGACAGAGTATAATTAGGTGGGGAAAACTATACTGAATACTGGGAGAAAGAAGGCAGAGTCAAGAGACGCCATGTAGCCACTCCTGGGAGCAGACATGCCGGAACCTTACCGGTAAGCCACAGCCATGTGGCAATACACAGATTAAAAGAAATGGGTTAAATTAAGATGTAAGAGTTAACCAGTAAGTAACCAGAGCTAGTGGACCAAGCAGTTATTTAATCACTGGTTATTATGAGGCCAAGCAGCCAGAAACAAACAAGCAAACAAACAGCCTCCTACTATGTGTGTGTGTGTGTGTGTGTGTGTGTGTGTGTGTGTGTGTGTGTTTGGGAGCTACTTCAAAACTCACTTACTAAACTGATAAAATACAATATAATGTTTCATTTTATAGCTGCTCTATTGAGTGAAGCAAGGAATGACAGTTGCTCCTCACTGGAGGCTGTAGCAATCTAAGGAAGGCTGAGTGGAAATGTGTAGTGATTATGGATACCAGTGCTCACCATTGGGGTTTTGCATACTATGAAATGTCTATCTGAAAATTTCATTCATAACACGGTTCAAGGATTAATGCCATTTAAATTTATAAGAGTCCTCATGAGATTATTATTATTGCCAAAATAGAATGAAAGCAGTTCAAAAAATAAGTGAATTAATTCCACACATGCATTTAATGTGAGAATTCTAAATAAATGGGAGCAGACAGACTTCAGGGTACCTTAAAACAATGTCATTAAACATACTACAATGTCAATGAATTTATTGTGCTAGTAATATTCAAATAATATACTAAGAATTCAAGGTTGGTTTAATATTAGCAAAACTGTTATAGAATTCACATTAGGGAAAAAACTATAGGTTAATTACAAAACCTAAAAATTAATGTATTTAAATTCTATAGTCATGAATATTTTTTTAAAAATTATGCAACCATGATTTGAATACATGAGTTTTCTTAAGGTGACAGATAAACTTAGTGAAAGCACATTTGATTGATGTCTATTTAATTTAATTTCATCAAAAAAAATTACTGCAGTTTCCTATACATAAAATGCATGATTACTTAGTAATGGTAGAATATTCTTGAATATGTTTATGTATATACAGTATATATATAGTTTTATACTCCCCCAAATATTTATACCAAGCTGTGATACAATAAATCAAATAAAATGTTGAAATAAGAAGTAAAAACCAAGTTATTACTTTGTATAAAAGCAAGATAAATTCCTTAAAAGATAGTGAGAGTGAATCATAATTTAAATGTTTTTTTGAGAATTTCATATATGAGTAGTGCATTTATATAATTTTTACCTCTATCTTTCAAAGCTCTAATTCCTCTTGTACTCCCAATGCTCACGTTCATGACTTATTTTGTAATTATTAATTATTATTGTTGTAAACATATACATACATATATATACATATATATATATATATCCACTTGCTATTAGACAACCTATGATGGAGTTTATCCCTGAAGGAAACTGATTCTCCCTCTCTCAGCTTTTGACTACCTTAGCTTTACTTCTAGGGTTGGGAACTTGTGATATTTCCCCTATTTGTGTTTTCTTGTGAATTGGTGCTGTCTTTATGTAGGTCTTGATTAGACAACCTTATTTTTGAGATATCATGGGTAGTTTTTTGTCACTGCCTAGGTTTAGGAATTGCTTTTTAGGTGCATCAGTTGGGATTGGATACCCCATGGTAACATATCTTTTGCATTGTAACCAGTCATAGATCTCTGTAATAGTCTCCATCTGTTGCAAAAAGAAAAGATTCTTTAATGAGAAGAATCTTCACTCTTCTTTTCCAGGTACAGAAGGCATACAGTGCTAGGGACTGAATCTGGGTTTTCTACATACTAGACAAGCACCTAACAATTGAACACAGGAGAAGGCTTTGATAAGTGTGCAATAAAATATAGATGACAACTAGGTATACATTGCTAAACTGAGTATTTATAAATTTTAATTTCTTTAAAGTCAAACACAAAAAATAGAAAACAATTTTAAAACACCCAACAATGGGCAATTCAACACAGAATTAGTTCTTAAAAACTGATGATAAAAGGACCAACAAACCCACAAAAATGATTGTAAAAGACATGAACAAATAGTAAATGGAAAAAAAAACTGGCAAACTTGTAGCTAAAGATGGTTAATCAAAATTAAATTCACAAGTTCAAGCACAGTGGAAATTCATGGCAGATTTGACACCTGTGGGTCACCAATTTTCACCCTCTCTTCATTTTTTGGGTGGACCTCAACACATCTAGGACTTCAGCTAACACTTGCATGCTAACTGCACATTCATACTAGACAATCTCCCAGCTTTTAGACCCTGACTCTCCCTTTCCTGATAGTCTAACATGCTACTCTTTAAGTTGGTGCTTTATAAACAAAAAACAGCAGACTTCATTGGTTGTGAAATCAATTAACAAGATATGAATTACATTTTTAATATAAAATGTTACTAAGTGAAAGGAGCCAATTTGTAAAAATGATGAATCACATTATCGTGGTTATGTGACCTGGAAAGACTGAACCTGTAGATATATTTTAAAAAAAAAGAGGTGGTAGACTGGGGTTGGGACTTTAGATGGAACAAGTAGGCCTTACATAAGCTTTGTGGGACAATGCAACTTTTCTGCCTGTTATGAAAGAGAACACATGTAATTATACATTTCTTAAAACCTAAAAATATACACTGTAATGTTTTTGATAGAAGACAGTATGCTGTAAGTTGTTATTCATTTTCCACAAATCTGTACATTGAAACCAGAAACCCCTGAATGTGGCTTCATTCAAAGACATCACTTCCAAAGAGGCACTTAGCCAACTGCTCAGTATTACTGAAGTCATGGTTCTTGGAGGAGAAATCATTAACAACCATCAATAAACATTTCTCCTGATAGGCACACATAAGTGTAGTTTTCACCCCTTATCAAGGATACTTCTCTTTGTAACAGATAGAGACCACTACAGAAAACCACAAACCACCCAAATAAAGAGTTGTAGAGCCCAATCCCAGTGAATCCATCTACAAAACATTCCAATACCTAAGGCTCTGGGGATATTGTAAAAGACTGTAAAAGACAGAGGATCAGGGAGTTTGCTGTGAGATTATGCCTCTCACTAATGTCAGAAGCTTCATCCAGAAATTCTCCACAGCATGATTGCCCAAATATGATCTGAACAAAGATGGTACCATACCAAACTGGACAGAGAAAGCCCCACAAGGCCTCAACCTTACACGAAGAACTACAGGCAGCTATGGAAAGCTGCACATGAAATGAGAAAGATGTCTTCCCTCAGGAAGGACACGCCACTTGGTTGTTCAGTGCCAAATGGTCTGCCCTGAAAGCATACATACAAGTAAAAATTATATATATATATGTGTGTGTGTGTGTGTGTATACATACATATATATATATATATATATATATCATAAAAAGAATGAATTTAAAGGATATCGGGAAGAGGCATATGGAAGGGTTTGAGGAAGGGAAGGAAAGAGAAATATTGTAATTAAGTCATAATCTCAAAAGTAATTTGTTGCAAGGACAGGGTGGAGGCTGCTTGTTCATCCCAGCTGCCCAGCTAGCTTAGCCCCGAAACAACCACACAGAAACTGTGTTCATTAAATCACTGCTTGCCTATTAGCTCTAACATTTTATTGGCTAACTCTTACACCTTGATTTATCCTATTTCTATTAATCTATGTATATCACCACATGGCAGTGGCTTACTGGCAAAGATTCAGCATGTCTGACTCTGGCAACTCCATGGCGGCTCTCTGACTCTGCTTTCTTCCTCCCAGAATCCAGTTATGTCTTCTCTGCCTACCTAAGTTCGGCCCTATCAAAAGACCAAGGCAGTTTCTTTATTCATTAACCAATGAAAGCAACACATAAACAGAAGGACCTCCTACACCAGTAATTAAATGAGGCACTTAGGATAAAGTGGACTCATATGGGTAAGTGATAATCTAGTACGATTTACACAAGAATATTAGATATATGAACATACACAGGGAAAAACCATGAGAAAAACCAGGAAAAAACAACCATGAGTCCACGGGGAGATGCTCTAATAATATACATTTTATTCTTTATCAACAATGTCTTCATCCAGACCTTTATCATCTCTGGTGGAATTATCTCAAATGCTTCACACACGATCTCATTCATTTCTTTATTCAACAGATATATACTGAAGAATCAGCATGTGCAGATACTTTTCATGGCATTTCTTTGAGCATGTAGGTAACACCCTGCTGTTATTTATTCACCTTCTAATGCTTTCACTGTCATTCATGGACTCTCTGTTCACTTACTACAACTCAGGGGAGAATCTGGCTAAAGCACATTTGAGCCCTCCCTCTAATCTGTTCAATGAGTACCTGACACAACCTTTCACAGGGCTAGAGATGGACCTCACTGGAGCAAAAAGAGAATTTAAAAAAAAGAAAGAAAGAAAAAAGATGGACACACAGATAGATAGACACCCTGGGATCAGACTGACTGTGCTCTGACAGAGAAGCCACAGAACTCCTTCAAGTGCATAATGTTTATTTTATACAGTTGAACAGGAAGTGAGAAATAAGTAGGTAGTTGTTATGGAGTACAGCTAAACAAGGAGACATAGCTGATCTTGGGGAAAGTTGTCTCTGTAGACAGGTAATCTTCAGGACCAATATCCAAGGGAAAAAACCACCACGGACATTTCCTTCACATTCTTTCAACATTCACATCTGGACACAGAGGGAAGGCTTTGCAGTTCCCATGGAGCTGAAGCATTGGGGTCTTTGACCTAGTTGTGGCCCTGTCAATAGCATACGTTCACTCAGGGCTTCATTTATTCTCTGCTCCCCCACCCCAAAATAACCATCAGTGCCTTGCCAATGAAGTTTGTAATGGCGTGATCTCTCCCAGCTCACAAAAGAGGGTAGATGATGTAGTACTTGCCTGCATTCTGAACTTACCTGTACCTTACTTTCTACGCTATTGACATGGAGTGATACATATTATACCATCCTTACATGTCAGCTCTCACATGTTTATTCTTTTCTTTGACAACAGCTATCTTTTTGTTTGTTTGTTTTATTAATTAAAAATTTCCACCTTCTTCCATCCTCCCATTTCCCTCCCACTCCCCGCACTCCCCCGCCCCTTCACTCTCCAGTCCTAAGAGAAGTCAGGGTGCCCTGCAAAGTCCAAGGTCCTCTCCCCTTCATCCAGGTCTAGAAAGGTGTGCATCTAAACAGATTAGGCTCCCAAAAAGCCAATACATGCAGTAGAATCCAAATCCGGTGTCAATATCATTGGCTTCTCAGTCTGCCCTCACTGTCAGCCACATTCAGAGAGTCCGGTTTGATCACATGCTCATTCAGTCCCATTCCAGCTGGCCTTGGTGAGCTCCCACTAGATCACCCCCACTGTCTCTGTGAGTGAGTGCACCCCTCATGGTCCTGATTTCCTTGCTCATGTTCTCCCTCCTTCTGCTCTTCATTTGGGCCTTGGGAGCTCAGTCCAGTGCTCCAATGTGGGTCTCTGTCTCTATCTCCGTCCATCGCCAGATGAAGGTTCTTTATCAATGGCTTCTCAATCAGCCACCCGTTTCAGCCACATTCAGAGAGTCCGGTTTGATCACATGCTCATTCAGTCCCGGTCCAGCTGGATTTGGTGAGCTCCCATTAGAACAGGCACACTGTCTCCGTAGGTGGACCAACCACTCGCGATCCAGACTTCCTTTCTCATCTTCTCCCTTCTTCTGCTCTTCAATTGGACCTTGGGAGCTTAGTCTGACAACAGTTATCTTCGCTCTGCTTTTGTCAATTGACAACTGTTAGACATACTTTAAAACTCAATCCAGCTGCAATTTGCCATCACCTCAATCCCTACTTCCTAATGTAAACTGCCTCTTCATCTTCAAAATGCTTTTCCAGGCACCCTAGCCTAAATTAGCAGCTTGACTATATCACATGATTTGTGACATGACAGAGGATGACCATTAAGTTGTTTTTCTACCATTTTTCATGCTAGCATCTTTCCTAGCAATAACTCAACAAATGAATAGATGATGAATGGATACATGTCTATTTATTTGGAAATCCTTGAAATAATTAAAATTGGTCATCAAAACTTATTGAAAAATGAACATAATATAATGAAAATCTGCATGATTAATAGCATGAAGGAAGGGTATAGTGTAGAGATGCAATTATAATAATTAGATTTACTATGCCTATGAAGTAGAGCATAGGTAAGTCATGAAAGATGAGCCCAGAGACACAGGTAGGTGCTACACCATAAAACATCTTTGCATTCTTTTTTGTATGACTCACTGTTGTGATACTAATGTACACTGACTGAGCATAGACGAGTGCTCAAAAAATTGTAGGAGAATATTACCTGAAATAATTGATGCAAAAACTCTCATGAGACTGTATTATGACTTACTCCACATTTGTGAAATGTTTTACTATTAATAATAATTGAAATTGATTTAAATATTCTAAGATTACGGGAGTGACTCAGTTTATACTTCAGCTTATACTCCAAAAAACATTGACATAGGATTTTCTTTTTTTTTTTTTTTTTTTTTTTTTTTTTTAGTAAATTTTATTAAATTATAAAAGTTTCCATTTCCGCCCCCCCTCCCAACACCCTCCCACTCCCCCCACTCCCCCCCTCCTTCCCCTCCGTCCCCCAGGGCAGTCAGGGTTTCCTGCCCTGTGGGAAGCTGCAGCTCCCTCCCCCTCCCTCCAGGTCCAGGAAGGCGAGCGTCCAAACAGACTGGATCCCCAAAATCCAGCATATGCAGAGGAAACAGGTCCCAGTGTCATAGTCAATGGCATTTCAGAAAGACCCCAGGCCAGCCACAGTCAGAGAATCCGGCCAAATTCCGAGAATCTGGCTAGATCACGTCCTCGTTCAGTCCCAGACCGACTGGCCCTGGTAAATTCTCATCAGATCCGTTCCCTTGTATCAGTGGGTGATAGCATCCCTCGCAGTACTGATTTTGTCTTTCATGTTCCTCCTCCTTCCGCTCCTCCTCCGGACCTCGGGGGGCTCAATCCGTTGCTCCAATGTGGGCCTCCGACTGCATAGCTGTCCTTCGCCAGACGAAGGATCACTCCGAAGGCCCTCTGGATAGAAGCTGGGATGGCTCGACATAGGATTTTCTTTAGGACAATTTTCCCCAATTGCCTGAACATCCTGTAATTGTTTAAATACAGCAATTAATGAGTAATGTGCCTAATTAAGAAAAACTAATTTCTGACTTGGAAAAACAGCAGTGTACATTATATATTGTAACGTGACATTAACAATAAAGTATAACATACCTGTGCAAAGCTTTGATTATTATCTAGGTAAAGTTTCTGTATCTCTGTGTTGTTCTATAAAGATCATACCCCGAATATCATTAAAATGGAAGACTGAGTGTTAATGCCAAATTTTGCTGAGAGAGCAGTCACCTGTGTTAAATCTGTGCTTTCCAGATACTCACACCTTTAAACAAGTGTTCATCTTTTTTTGTTTGTTTGTTTGTTTGGCTAGTTGGTTGGTTGGTTGGTTGGGTTTTCCAGACAGGGTTTTTATGTGTAACAGCCCTAGTTGTCCTGAAACTAGTTCTTGTAGACCAGGGTGGTCTCAAATTCACAGAGATATACCTGCCTCTGCCTCCTGAGTGTGGGGATTAAAGATGTGCACCATAACCACCTAACTACCAGTGCCCATTTTACATTAACCAAACAATGCAAGGGAAACAAGGGAGAAAGGTAAGAAAGAAATTTTTAAAAATGGAAATAATGAATAGGTTAGTCCAGTTGCCTCTTTTTGAAGCCTATACAAATTTTTGGTTTCCATTGTTTATTATTACTTGAGGAACCAGAATGTTTTCAGAATAGAATATGTTATTATAAGTATTGATTGATAGAAGGAAGATAGGTGAAGAGAAAGAAGATAGACATCTAAATAGATGATAATGATGATGGTGATGATAGATAAATGTATGATGGATAGATAGATGATAGACAGATACATAGATACATAGATAGATACATTAATGATGACAGATATTGACATATCCAGATATATGATCCACTTATGCAGTCCCTTTATTAGAAGATTTCTGCATGAGTTAGCAGAAACCATGCTATCTTCTACCTCCTTCCTGACAAAATAATGCTAGGAATCTATCACCTAATATAATATCTTGGAAAATAAAATAATTATATTTTAATTTTTCCTTTATACTTCATGTATAGTGCTGTTATGTTAGGCTGCACACCTCCATCTATAGGAGAAAATAAACTACAGGATACAGCAATGGTGCTTGAGATACTTCGGCCATGTTATGGGAATGAATGATGGCAGATCACCAAAGACAGCACTGCTTGGAGGAGTGCACGGGATAAGGTGAAGAGGAAGGCCCAAAAAATGCTGGATAGACAGCATAAAGGAAGACTATGTAACCTTGGATATGACGATAACATATACATCCAGGACTGCCCTGGAGAGAAACAACTGGAGAACCACATTGATGGACTGCCCATGTGTGCATTGCTGGTGCATAAATGATCATGATGAATAATGATGCTATTTTGATTGCATGTGTGCCATAATTATTCCCACAAAGATCAGAAGAGGGGTCAGATCCCTCAGATCTGGAATTATGTATGATTGTTAGCCACAATGTGGGTGCTGCGATTGAATCCAGGTCCCCTGAAAGAACAAGTGCTCTTAACAACTGAGCCAACACCTAAGATAAGCAGGGTTTTGTGCCCCCCCACAAAAACTTCTGCTTGAGTATTTTCAGTGGTAGTGATTGAAAGTTTACCTCATTCTTTTTTTATAACTTAAATGTAAATCTGTATTCTATAACCTAAGTCGTTATCTAAAATCACACTGAATAAGTATAATCTCTAGTAATAGGCACAGACAAAATTGAATCATGCAAATGTTTAAAAACAGTGGTCTCCACCAGCAGTATCTCTTCCTGCAAAAATCCCCCCTCTCCTCCATAATACAGTGTCTAGATTATTTCATCTGTCCTGAACACCCTCATCTGGATTTATGCCTGTCTTCTCTATTACTCCCAAACTGATAATTATTGTAGATCCAGTCAGATATGTGTTGTACTGAAGGTGGCTAGGATGTTTACATGTTCTGGATATCTGAGAAACTAAAGATTGTGTTAGATTTTTTATCAACCTTTTGGCATTTTAAGCTCACATTGAAATCTCCAACAAATAAAACTACTAAGATTGCTTTCCACAGGACTATTGCTAATCTCAAATTCACATACTAGGGGGTTTCAAAATTTTTAAATGCTAATTAATTACGAAGATCCTTTCCAACTTGCTAGAAACTTAAGTCTCTCTTTATTAGCTGAAATGTCATCTACAGAATATACTCTGTATGCATATTTCGTAACCATTTACACATATGAAAATTGATTCTTCAGTAACTTGCTCTGAGTCACTGGTGAGAAACAGTCCAAGAGCTCAATTATGGGACTGACTTCTAGTAATGTAATTTCAAGATAATATTGATTCACTAATCAACATACTTTGGACATAGTTGTCTAACAAACTATAAAATAATTTAATGGCAAATTTATTCAGTCCAGACAGCTCCATGTTTTTCATTAAGAGACAGCAAGTGCTTATAAAATGCTTTACTGAAATTTAGCTGCCATAAATTTCATACAGCCCACTGAAGCAATATTCCATGACCAGTGGGGGGAAAATCAAGCTAATTTGTCACAATTGATTTCAACACGATATAGGTTATTTACTGTCTCTAAAATCGCTAATAAATACTAGTCTGGGTTCATCAAGAATGAAATCAGAACTCTCAGAGGTCTCTGAAACCATAGTTATTTATAAAATGCTTGTATTCCTTCACTCGTTATTTTAGCATGCTCATTAAATTTATAAGCCAATGTGACTAGGCTAAAGAATGTCCAGATAGCTGGCAAAGCATTATCTCTGAAGGGGTTTCTGGGAAAGAATATTAAATCCGTAGGTTGTAGAATGAAAAATCTCATTTAAATTCTCCGCCAGCCAGGCAGGCTGTGATCTCTCTTTACATACTTCCAGAAACTTTTCCACCATTTCTCATAAATCTACCTTTCGAAAGTGGATGGCTCCACAGTGTTGTTAGTGCCATGTTGTTTGAAAGTTTGCGTTTCTCACTGCTACACTGCGTTCCTAAATGTCTGTTCATTAAATCTCAGCAAAACATGGCAGTTTATGCTTACGGCTAAAATTAAATCTTCAAGTTTGTTTTGTTTGTCACTGGCCAACTGAGATCAGAATTTTCAGCTCTGATTATCTTCCTTATTATTGGCACTTCCTCCATCATTGTTCTTCTACCTACAGACATCTGTTGTGGTCCATAATAGCTTGAACATACAGCTTCTAATTATTCTAGGAATTTATTCCGATTCCCTACCGGCTTCAGTTTAATTGAGTAGATCACTGCCTTTTCTGATAATCAGCCTTCTCGGTTTTTTTATAGTATGCCGTTCATCTTTCCTCCGTTATGGTCCCCAGAAATTCATTCTTCAGGAAAAAAGTGTTTGAGATAGGATGAAAATCAATCAAAGTCATAAAAATCATAATACAAACTGGTTGAAATGTTTAAAATAACACCCGAGTTTGATGTGGCTGCAGCCTCCTATTTGCAGACTTCAGGAACAGGATGTGGCAACAGCTTGTGTCTTTGGTTATATAATTTGCCCCCACAGAACTTAGAAGTTATTAGCAATTAGTAGACCTTTCTATGCCAACTTTTTACAGTCATATCTTAGCTACTTCCTTAGAAATTGTCTACCAACTAAGTATATTACAGCTTCCTACCAGAAAAACATCTCCAAACAGTGTCTGTCCCTCCTGGATTTTGGGACAGAAATTAACAGCTCTGCTGGTACCTGGGAACATTCCTCATTGTTTCAGTGGTATTCAAATACAAGACAAAGTCCATTTTCATATTCAAAACATTATAACTGATTTGGCTTAAGAGGTTAGTAGACTACTTTTTTTCAAATACACCCCCCCCCACACACACACATGAACACATTTATGGTGAATTTAAACCTCCAACATCATTTTTCTCTCCATCTTTCCTCATCAGTTTTGTGTAAAATTTCATATTCCCTTGTAAGTAACAGAAATGCATTCTCCAAACGCTTCCCTTTAGTTTTGAAAGTCATATACATTTGAGTTTCTGTAATTAATTTGTTTTAGGAGGAAAAATCTCAATCATTTGCTCTCAGTAATTGTTTCCTTTATCGGCTCCCTGTCATAACCACCTAAGTACCCCAAAACTCTGTGACATGGGGTAATCACCAATTACTCCGGATGGTTCTTTGAACTGACTCCACTGGTGTGCGTGTGTCACCAACACACTTTCCAGAGTCACAAGCAGTGTTGACACCAAAAGCTACAAGCAGAAGCATATCCAGGTGAAGTCATAGGAATAAATTATCTGGGGTGTGAGCTATTGAGGACATGAGCTGTAGAACTGAAAGCAATTAAAGTGACCAGAAGTCTGTCCCTTTGGGTTATCACCATGAGCAAACGAATTTACTCAGTGTCAGTGACACTATCCTTCCTTGAATAAAATTAATAGAGAAAATTGTATTTTTGCGGTTCCTTTTTTTGTTTTGCATTTGTACAAAAATGTATCGATATAGTTTTTGATTTGTTTTCTTTTGTCCTAAAATGGAGTCTCATTATTCAGGCTTCATAGGTCTAAAACAGAGATATCTGCCTGCCTCACCAGGCATGTACGCGGTGTGCAGATGTACATACCATCAAAATACCTATACATACAAAATTAATCAGAAAGTAAATAGATAAAATACTGTGTTCAATTTTTTTATTTGATTATTTTGAACCACACTTATTCATTAATTGACTTTTTATTTGTTATTCATTTTTTATATAGAATCTCAAACTTGCTATGACCTGCTCCTTCTTTCTCCATCTTCAGCTGCTAGAATTATAGGCACAAACGAATACATCTATTTTAATGTTGTGCTGGGACTGAACCCAAGGCTCCATGCATGCCAGGCAAACAAGCATTTACCAACTAAGCTATACCCCCAACCATGGCTTATTATTTTAAAATAAAATAGTGTGTATTACCAATTATTTTTAAATGAAATATTAATACATTACACAATTTTATTCATTACTACAGAATATAATTTTAACCAATGATAGGAAATGTTATTGGAATGAGTCAATTGAACTGAGTTCAATACTCAAGTATATCATAAGCGATAAAAATGCAAGATGCACAGACTTTCAAGCCTGCAGTGCTATTGGCTGCATTTCTCCAAAGCTGCTCAATGCGAATGTTTTCCACCATCCCTTTCCCAGTTTGTTTGTTAATGGTATGTAGAAAGCTATGAATTTTTTAATCTGGCGACTTTGCAACAAAAAAGTGTTATTCATTTCTATAAATTTTCTGGTGGAATTTTGAGGATCCTTTATGTATAACATTCTATCTCCTACAAATAGGGATAATTCAACTATTTATTTTCCAATTTGTTTCTCCCCAATTTCTTTCTCTTGTCTTATTGCTCCAGCTAGTGCTCCAAGTACTATACTGAGAAAGTGAACATATCCATCTCATTCCTGATTTTAATGGACATGCTTCAAGTTTGTCTCCTTTTAGCATGCTGTTGGCTAAGGATTTGTCAAACACAGCATATATTATGTTGTGGTATGCTCCACTCGGTCATTCTCTCTCTAGGACTTTCATTATAAAGGCATGATGGATTTTGTCAAAGGCTTTTCCTATATCTTTTGAGAATATCATTTGTAGTGTTTTGTTTTAAATTCTATTTATATGATTTATAATGTTTAGTGAGTTATGTATGTTGAAATATTCCTTCCTGGTAAACTTGGTATTAATCAAAAAAAATAGAAAGAAAAAAACCTCTACATTTGATATGGAATCACAAAAGACCCAGAATGTTCAAAGAAATCCTGAGAAAAAAGAACAATACTGGAGGAATTACTGTTTCAGATTTCAGGTTATATCATAAAACTATAGTAATAAAATTAGTATGGCACCCATACAAAACAGACACGTAGATCAATGGAATAAAATATAAGATCTGAACATTAACTATAGCATTTTTATATAGGACAAAGAGGCCAAAAATACATATGGGAGAAAAGTAACATATTTAATAAATTGTGCAGAGAAAACCAGATATACATATGAAGAAGAATGGAATTAGACCTATATCTATCACCTTATATCAAAGTCAATTTGAATTGCATCAAAGGCCAACTTGTGAAGCCTGAAATGTTGAAAAGGCTAGAAGAAAACATAGGCAGTACTCTCTAAGACTAAGGTGTAGGAAAGTTCTATCTCCATGGGATTCCATTTGTCCAGGAAATAGGAACAAAAATTGACAGCCAGTATCTCATTAAACTAAAACGCTTCGTACAGCTAAGGAAACAATCAGCTGAGTGTAAAGGAAAGCCACAGAGTATAAGAGACTCTTTATCAATTATAGATCAGACAGAGAATTAATAGATGATCAATATCTAGAACATACAAAGAACTATTAAAAACAAAAATATCTAACCTTAAAAAATTGGCTATGGGGCTGAAGAGATGGCTCAGAGATTAAGAGTATTGGTTCCTCTTCCAGAGGTCCTGAGTTCATCCCAGCAACTACATGGTGGCTCACAGCCATCTGTAATGAGATCTGATACTCTCATCTGGCCTGCAAGCATACATGCAGACATAATAAATAAATAAATCTTTTTCAAAAATCAATCTCTGTCTGTTTAAAAAATACTAGGCTATGAATCTCAGTGAAAAGTTCTCAAAAGTATAAATAAAAATGGCTAATGTTATCAACATCCTTAACAACTAAGGAAATGCAACCTAAAACTATATTGTGTTTTCCACATGATATCTGGAGCAGATTGATTACATAGTGAATGGCAGTACATACCTACTGATGAGCTAGTGGATGGATGAAAACTTTATAGTATACTGAAGTTCATGACATACCAAGAACTTGAAAATGGGTACAACCCTTACCAACTATTACAGAGAGGTTGACAGCATCCTGGACGATCAGCTGACTGGGGAAAATCATAATTAAATTTGTGGACTTGGATTCTATATTGGGTTAATTTTTATCCGCTTAAATTTAAGATCCTGTGCCAGGTAAAATCATTATTCCAAGTTTCTTGAGGTGTAAAGGAGAAAACACAAAGCACACACATTCATTTCCTGAGAGCTACAATGGAGACAGCAGCATAGCGGCTTAAATGCCGCTTTCCCCACAAACACTGCTGGACCTCAGCAATACACATTTTTGCATTCTGTATTCTCTAAGCCTCTTCATTTCCTCACATTCCTTATCTTCTACCTAAACAATGAGTATTATCTTAAAGAATAAACGATCATTGGGGGAATGAAAGGGTGCAATGCATGCAATCAATCTCCTGATGAATCTGTGTAGTCATTACATGTAAGAAAGGTGAAAATGCTGGAATGCTTTACATGTTTAAGAATACATTAAAAATTATTCCCAAGGTTCCAAACTTGCATCAGTCTATATAAAGTTCATTAGCTCAGTTGATTTTGGTCTTGTTTGTTCATTAGTAGCTTCTCTTGTTAATATTCTTTTTTTTAACGTTTAACTATCTTGTTAATATTCTTTAAAGCACCGATTTTCTTCGTATAGTTAACATCAGCATCACCTAGAGGACCTGTTGAAATGCAGATCCCTGGGACACACTCCCAGAATTTCAGGCTTGAGGTAGGGATAAAAAGGCTGTGGTTTTGATAATTGAAAGTTTACATTGTTGTTTCTGTACCAAGACCATACTGTGAGACTCTGTCTTAAACTAACTATTCTTATGCACATGCCCCACCTGCAAGCCTATATTCCTAACTCCAGCCTCTTCTGAGTGTCTCACATAACTGTATAAATCATTACCTGGACCGTCCTTAATATTATGATCATTTTTAGATGAGCTGCATCTATCATTAATAAGTACACAATTAAAGATAAATGTTAAAACTATCTAGTTGGGTGAGTGTCACATGAAAGAACAGTAAAGTTCTTTTCAAGACCATAGGTCATTTTACTAAATCATATTCAAGTGATGTTTAATATAAAATCAATACAAATTCATTGTCCTTTTAGTTCAATGAAATGGAACAAAATAGTATTTTATCTGAGGTGGTTTGACTTTGAGGGTAGGGGCAGAAAAGATGCCAGGATCTCTGATGGTAGAGTGTTAAAGTCAGAGATGTTTACAAACAAGGTCTTCCAGGCACAATCCACAGGCAAAAAAACGAAGGAGAATAAAAATCCAGAAATTGCCAGAATGTCTTAGTTACTTTTCTATTGCCGTGACAAAACATCATGTCCAAGGCAACTTATAGTTTGGGCTCATGGTTGCAGAGGGTTAGAATCTGTGACTACCATGGCAACGGGGAATGAAAGGAGGCAGGCAGACCTGGTGCTGGAGCAGTAGATGGGAGTTTACACCTTGATCCACAAGCATGCAGCAAAGAAAGCTAACTGGAAACAGTATGTGTCTTTTGAAACCTCAAAGCCCACCCTCACCCAGTGATAACCTCCTCTAACAATCCACGCCTCCTCCTACTTCTCAACCCATTCTATCAACTGGGGTCTGAGCATTAAAATACATGAGCCTACAGGGATCATTCTCAATAATTACCACAGGACACACAGCCCTTTAACTAGGGTTTATTGAACAAATAAATAACAAAAAAAATAAGAATTGGAAAACCCAGAAGATGGGGGATAGTTTATTATTACTCTTGAATAGAGCTGATGGTTTGGGGGCCAAGGACATTAGTCTCATGTCTCTCTAGAGAAGGGTGAGGCCTGAGTAGAGCTGATGCATTTATCAGGACACAGGTGCTCACCACACGATTCCAAGGTTCCATTCATACAGACCACAGTGGGGATGCAACTCCAAAACTGCAACTCCAAAGTGGGGTGCCCCTTGCCTAACTGTACACAGAGCCCCTCTGAAGTATCTAAGAGTAAGCAAGAAGTTTAGGGGAGATCCTGACAGCGGAGTCTATCCTGCAAAAGAGCCCTAAAGTATACGGAATAAGAGGAAGAATATTTGAGGAAGGCAAATGCAGGCTAATTCTTTCCTATGTAGTATGTGTAACTAAGTTAATCTCTCTAAAGCCAGTTGTTTTCTTTTATGAGAGTTCCTCCTCTACAGAATGACTCAATATACCTTTCTGTTAGGAACAAGGTCAGTTTATATATAGACAACATGGCATCCAATATGGATTTCCAAATTAGACCGTGGAGCAGGATGGGTACAATGAGTCTGCACAAAATGGCTGACAGCAGATGCCGAAGGCACTCTGAAGTAATCTGCTATATAGTTATTTTTGGCAAAGTGCCACTTTTACGTGATTCTGCGTAAATATGATCTTGGAGTTCGAGGCCTGCCTGAACCTTCACCTGTGCAGGAGTATCTGCCCATGTATTTGTCTGTAGGCCTATGTGCCTACATATGTGTTGCCTGTTTGCTTGTTCAATGCCGTGTGCAGCATGTGCCTGAGTGCCTGCCAGTATTTGCCTACCCAGAAGTCTGTGTGGTGGCCTTCGCACAGAGTAAATGAAGTCTCATCCGCCTGAAGCTAGTCAAAACCCCTTCAACCTCCGGATTTCTCATAGCCTTTCTCTTCTCCTGGCATTGGAGCTTGGTCCTCAACCAGTTTAACCGCTCTGTGACCTTGATCTACTTCTGGCTTCAGTAACCCTGGGACTGATGACTTCAACTTATTCTTTGTGGTCCTGGAATTAACCCTTACCCAACTAACTCAGCCTCTCTCGGGTGTGACTGCTCTGGCAGTTGATGGTTCAGGCCTTTTGTATCACAAAGAAACATAGAGGGCCATCGTCCGCGAGTGAGTGTCTAACAGCCATCTTCTGAAAGACAAAAACAAAACAGCACTGACTTGCAATGTTTGCCCATTCCTGTGGTGTAAATACCCCCACCAGGCCAATTTCAAACACTGGCATGAAATCCCTGAGCAGGGTTGAGAAGAGCACAGGGGTCAGCTCTGACAAGTCCATTGACCTGGCATTTAGTGAAGCAACCCAAGGTGCTGAAGGATGCTCACTCCTCCCAGCTTCATCCACCCCTCTCTTATCTTCTGTCTTTTGATGGCAACATCTCACAACTCCCTTCTCCCTTTCTTTTTATTGGCTAATTCTTGAGAACAATCAACATCACTTAAAAAAAATTCTACCAACTTTGCAAAACCCTGACATATTCCTCAAATTCTAAAATTCTGTTCTCTGCACAAAACACACGCACAACCCAGAGAGTAAACAGTTATTGTCACTGAATAAGTGTTGAAAGTTAATTGAGGCCTCAGGAGAAATTTGCTAGAAATTAAAACATCACAAGACAAAATATTAGATTTGTCCTTAGAATGAGCCAATGGTTGTCATTTCCAAGTCTTCTGCTTTTACAAAGATATCACAAAATTTTCAGGAAGTCACTAAAACATGAGGAAACAGACATAAGACACCAGAGGAAAACTGCAAACCCAAGGCTGCCATGCATGGACATTCACTCTCTTTCATTACAGATGAGGTGCAAATGTTCCTGTGGGTAGGATTATTTCCAGAGCAAACATGAGGCAACACGACATCTGTGGTGAATAGAATAAGTTATGGCCTCTATAGACACAGATGTTTGAATGCTTGCCCATAGGGAATGGCGCAATTCCCTATGTGTGTCCGTGTTGGAGGAAGTGTGTCACTGTCGGGATGGGCTTTGAGATCTCATATATGCTCAAACCAGGCTTAGCATGACGTTGCTTCTGCTGCCTGTGGATCAAGATGTAGACTCTCAGCTCCTTCTCCAAGACCATGACTGCCTGCATGCCGCCATGCTTCCTGGGTAATGGAATAAAGTTCTGAAACTGTAAGCCAGGCCCAATTAAATGTTTTCCTTTATAAGAGTTGCCTAGGCTGTGGTGTCTCTGCACAGCAATAAAACCCTAAGACAACATCCTGCAAGGTTTTCCTCCTAACCTGTTCTGGCTCCCCTCAGCATTCTTTCACCGGTCAGATTAGCTAAACTCAAAAACACCAATGATAGCCTATGCTGGAGAGGATGTGGAGTGAGGGGAACATTCATCCATTGTTGGTGGGAATGCAAACTTGTGCAGCCACTGTGGAAATCAGTGTGGCGATTTCTCAGGAAACTGGGAGTCAACCTCCTTCAGGACCCAGCAATTCCACTCTTGGGAATATACCCAAGAGATGCCCTATCATACTACAAAAGCATTTGTAGTATAGCTGCACTATTTGTAATAGCCAGAACCTGGAAACAACCTAGGTGCCCCTCAATAGAAGAATGCTTAAAGAAGGTGTGGAACATATATACATTAGAGTTTTACTCAGCGGTAAAAAACAATGACATCTTGAATTTTGCATGCAAATGGATGGACATAGGAAACGTTTTACTGAGTGAGGTAACCCAGACCCAAAAAGAGGATTATGGTATGTACTCATTCATTAGTGGATTCTATCCATAGTTAAAGATCTTTGTGCCTATTATTCGTGATCCTAGAGAAGCTAAATAAGAAGGTGAACCTGAAGAAAATCATATAGTTATCCTCCTGGATATTGGAAGTAGACAAGAGTGCCAGGCAACATTGGGTGCACGGGGGCGGTAGTGGATGGAAGGGGAGATGGTTAGAGAGAAGGGAGTAGGGGAGGAATGGGGAAAGCTTGGGGGAATGGGATAGGAGGAGGGAGAAAGGATGGATATGGGAGCAGGGAAGTATATATCTCCAATCCAGATCTTTTAATCGAGTCTGTAACCCAGGATCTCCTCACCTCCACATCACCCTCAGCCCAAGGCTCTCCTGTTCAGAAGAAGAACACAACACCTAAACATCTCAGGTTAAGAGAGTTTGTACCAAACAGTAGGTAAGCAGGGCCCCGGGAGTCACTCCACATAGAACATATTATGGGCTGAGTTCCAATTAAGATCCCCTTTCAACTTCTTGAAAATTAATAGTCAGGTACAGCCCGGCTAGAACAGAGTGCTCAGATCTGCAGACCAGTAATGATGCTCTTTCAGAAGGAGCATTTATGAGTTTTCTGCCTAGTTTCAGAGACAAAGAAACATGCTTATTATGGAGCTCATCTCATTCTTAGGCATGAATTGTATAATTCAGCTCTTGGGAATCTACAGCAGAACAATTGTTTCATATTAGTGCAGCTTCATTTTCTGCTCTCTGCCTTAAATGTTCACCTCTCTGTTTGGGTGCTCTCGCTCCTCATCAGAACACTTTGAAGAGGAGGCAGCATTGCAAAATAACCTTGGATTTAAACTTCTGTGTGGATAGCAAATCAAGGGCTAGTGTTACCTCTGTGAAAAGTCACTGAACTCCAAAGGAGGTCATGTAAAATGTTCTGTTTCTAAACAATTTTGCTTTGAGTGATGTATGTGCCCCGTTTTCTTTATCCAGCTTCTGTTACTGAATTTGTGTCCATTTGTTTTCATTCAGATCAGCCTGGATACATGTTGCCCTAGTTCGGAAATAGTTAAGCAATGATCACTTTGCAGGTGCTGCATGCTTTAAAAAATGTATGCAACAAAATACAAAGGCAATTAAAAGGCAATTGTTTGTATAGGAATAGACTAGTTCTATTTTAGAAGGCTCTGTGCATCTAGAAAAGTACTGAATTTTGAAAGTACAGTTCTCGTGTTAGTTATTTATTACAATTGAAGGCAAGAAAGAAACCAAAAGAAGAAGGAAAGCTGAAAACATGAAAGCTGAAAAGAAGAACTTTTCATCAGAGATAGTAAATGCAACCACTGATCCAAATACTAATAACGATATCATTGATAAAATCTCTAATGACACAAATACTGTGGGCTCCTCTTTCAGGTATTTTAGGTCATCCTGAAAATGTAGTCAGACTTCTCTCAATGGTCCTGTAAGGGAAACCCAGCTAATCCAACTCCATATTAGCTGCACAGAACACTAAATAGGAATAAAAGTACAAACTCTTGTTCCTGACTGGCTTGTCAAAATCATATCCTGCTAATAGGGAAATCCATTCATCTTTGAGCCGGGACTGGAAGAGGTAACATGTGGGAGAAAGACAGCTGTGTACCACATGCCCTGATAGCCAGAGCTGAAGGGAATATGCAGGGCGCTTAACATTCAGCCTCCAACTGCCGTCTATTTAGCTTTAAACTGGAGCTCCACCTCTCAATATCTGTGGTCGCGTGGGAATTGTTTAACGTATCTAAGCCGATATCATTCTCTGTGGGATGAGCGTTTGTCACCTGCCTCTACAGCACTGCATATTAAGCCAATGCAATATGATAACACAATGTCTGTACAAAATGAGCTCTGAGATATTAGCTATTGCTCTAACAGACCTATGGCCTTGAGACATAGTGGTGATGTGTGAGCCTGATTCCTAGACAGGACGCATTGACTAGGGCTCAATGTGTTCTGTCAGCACAAAAAAAAAAGCAAGAGCTGGTCCCTTCAGGGAAGCACATATCTGGGCGACTGGCTAAAAAGTTACCTGTGATTGCCGGGCCTCTATCAGCTACAGCCTTAGTGATTGGGAACTCTTGGGATCCCTTCATAAAACATTATGAGGTGTCTCAAGGGGTTAAAAAACGAGGGTACCGAGATGAACACAATCGGAACAATGTCTCTGTTTTCTCTAAAAGGTTGCTGTAGCTACTTTGAATGAATAGGTATGCCGAAGAATACTGGTTTCTTCGCCATGTTGGCTCCAGCCACATATTCTGCCAGAGCAGCAAGGATATGGCCAAGTTCATAAGTTCATACCTGTCCTCTAATAATATGCAAATGAGGGCACTATAATGTGATGACTTCAATTTAGGTAGTATTGTGGAACATAGATATATTATTCCACATATATGTGCTGAAGCCTTAACTCCCAGGATGAATATATTTGGAGTAAGAAATTGAGGCTTTACCAACCTACGGTGAGACTTTGGCTGGGCCTCCTGGCAAGGATTTTTATGCTCTCTCCAGACTAGAGCTTGTAAACTCTGAACACTGGCCAAAAGCCAACCTCGAAATATCCTTAGTTGGACCCAACTGTGTCTTATCCAGCTTTGTGGCTTCTGAACTTCTCTTCCCATGTCCCATCCGGCACAGTGGACCTTTCAAGATTGAGAGAAGAAGGTAGGAGCAGACGTAATATTGACTGCCACTTCCACAAGTAGGCATCTACCCCAGCACACAAGTACCCAACTTCCTTGTGTGCATTACTTGGCATTTCTGCACATTCTGAAGTTAAAAAACCACCCAACAAAACTTCCCATGGGCCAGTTCTCTGGCTTTCATAATACCCTTTAGAAAGGCATGGAGCTCACACCCAAGTAGGTGATGGCCTTTGAGGACAAACTCCAGCCCAGCAGGATACATGATACTAAAACCAAAACATTAACTATGAAAATTGCTAGTAAGCCATAAGAAATGTATCTCTGTCTCTGGGACTCAAAGAGTAGCAGGGACCTAAATATGTAAAATTATCAAGAACGCTGCTTAAAGAAAATAAAGATCTAATGACAGATTGAAGGTTTTGGAGGCCTGATTTCAGCATTCTCTCAGTACAAACTGCCTCTCGGATTTTGCCCTAGTTCTTATATAATCCGTGCTGCCTTAGCAAGTCCAGGTTAATAATCAATTACTCATGCTAATTCTGAGAAAGAAAATGGTGTATATAAGAAAAATAGATATATTCCAAAAGGTCGGTTCTTTTACATATAGAGAAGCCTTGGATATAACAAAAGGAACAAGGCTCAACAGGGTACAGAATTAGAGGCAGTGGTGTTTCTATTGAAGTAGCTAGTGTTTCCGAAGACTAAATAAGAAAAACAGTAGGACTTGCCTGATATGGGGACAAAGTGGGACAGGCACCATGGCATAAGCTCTGCCTAATCCCATCTTTTACAGTATATTATGTGACCCCATTAGACGCTTTCTTTTGCAGCTGACTTTGTTATTTGGTTCTCCCGCATCAGCCTCCTGCAGAGGTTGTCCAAAACACGAGGAGAAATACCAGACCTATCAGCAAAGCCGTAATGTCCCCAAGGAAATGATGACATGCTGAGCATGAGGTAAGGCGAACACCATCCTAAAAATGGATCAGAGATGAGATAATAAGCACTGTGGCTCTGGAAGGATAAAGCTGCGAGCTTCTACGTGTTGCTACTATTAATGAGGAGGGTTGGGTTCAGACAACAGCATCTCCTGGCTGGACCCAAGGTCACACAATCAGACCTCAGACATAGCTTAGACAGTTCCTGTCCTGACTGATGAGCCAAAGCCTTCGTCATTCTTTCTCTGTGTAGAACCTGAATGTTACTCAGGAAGCGGAGTCGTTCTTCTTTTAATGTTTCTGCTAGTTTTCCAATGAGTTTTCGGTGATGTCTTGGCTAGGGTTTCCATTGCAGTGAAGAGGCGCTATGATCATGGCAATTGTTTCAAAGTAAAAACATTTCATTGGGTGGCCAATGTTTTAAGAGGTTCAGTCCATTATCATCATAGCAGGGAACATGGTTACATGCAATCAGACATGATACTGGAGCAGGAGCTGAGAATACTGCACCTTGCAGACAACAGGAAGTTGACTGACACACTGGGCAGAATACTGAGCACAGGAAAGCTCAAAGTCCACCCCCACAGTGGCACCCTTTCCCTAACAAAGCCATACCCACTCCAACAAAGCCACGCTTCCTAACAGTGCCACTCCCTATGAGTTTATTCAGGCTACCACAGGTAAGAGCTTTCATTCACATCCACTTAAATACACCCCTGGGGAGAAAGCATAGCTCTAATATCCTTGACCTTGATTATTTTTTTTCTCTTATGTCTTTAGGTTAGGTTAGGTCTTCCACTTAGGTTCATTGGACTAAACATAAGGACTTTTAAATTAGAGATCAACTCAAGACCTCAAGCAAGTGGGAGCCTGGCGACTCTTCTGGACTTCAATGAGATGGTTTTGAACTAAACCACAGCAATGCCCCAAGCAGCAAAAGACTTTTCCTAACTTCATCTTTTCCTTGAAAATCTTACCCAGAAATACCAGAACTTTGAAAGGTATTCTCTAACCTACCATTCCTTCACCCTACTACCTGCCAAAACCACAGTGCTTAATTATGAACTTTACACTAAAGACTCAAGACTGCAAAATCAAAATAAAGTGTTTTAGGTAAATAAAGCACCAAAAATAATCTTAATTATTCATCCCTATATTTGTCATCATTTATAGTAAAATTGCAGCAGCTAGACTATAGAAACATTTGCATGTGAGACTACAGCCACAGGTTCTCAGGGATGTTGATTAGCATTGAATGTCAGAGCTGAATCATAAATATCTGTATTAAAACACTATGAAACCTACAGGATCTTCAAGGACCTCATTGCTGAACATCCACATCACGGATGAACCTTGTGAGATGCAGAGGACAGACTCTTTTACCTTTGGCTACACATCTGGGCTACAACCTGACCTTTCTGATGGGCTGTTCTTTTCATTAAACCAAGAGGAAAGTTTGCCTGCCCATCTCCCCACCTCCCAGAAAGTAAGCATCTTTCCTGATTCTGAGGCATGATACGTCTTGCTTTTCAAATATTCTAACAACAAGAAATCTAGTGAAAAATCATCAGTATAATTTTTAAAATGGGACGTCATAAAAAAATTTAAGGTTTCTTTTTAGAGACGACAACACAAGGTCACATGAATTAAAACATGTATTTAATTATGAAGATTATTCATTATTAATATTAAATCACAGAATGTAGTGAAGTAGCAAGGATTTGGAGGAAGGTCTATTACCACCACTCTCTCCCACCCCTCACCCCCCACCGCTCAATCACAGCATGGCAAATAGATATTCGGAAACGAAAACTCTCATAAATATATATATGCCATCCTGAGTACCCCTCCATTTCAATAACACTAATTGCCCTTTTTTTCCTTGCTGCTCCTAGCCATATTTCTTGGAAAACAACAGCTGTGTTTATTCAAATAGCGGCATACTGATGACTTGATGGTAGGGTAATCTGCCGGAATTCCAAGTGTGGCGGTCCCAGAGACAACTTCTCTGCACACCACAAAAGTGTCCTTTGCACAGTACAAAGCTCTGGAAAGGAATCCCCACTCTGTTAGCACACGGGACTGGGTGTTTCTTATTTCAGTTTCTTCCAGCGAGTATCCTATTGTCTTGTTCTTGACAAATTATCTTCTCATGCACTATTGTCAAAAAGTAAAACTGCAATATGAACATTTTCACTCCAATAGCTTCTAAGCAAAGGATTAAACAGTGCCTCGAATTACAATGAAAACAAACGCGGGATTTAGTTCAAAATCAAAACAGTCAATTTCTCTTGTTATTTTCTCTGAATCAATGGGCACTGGAGGGGATAATAAGAGTCAGAAGTCATCTAATGGAGAAACAAAACGAAACAAAAACAAATGAGCAAACAGAAACCTAAACACCCAGGGGAGTGTAATCAATTATCAAAGACTAAGCTTCCACTGCAGCAAGGGTTAATTTCTCACATGACCTCAGTTGCCCCCCTGATGACTAGCAACATGTCCTCACTGAGTGTAGCCACCATAAAGCATGCCCAGAAACAAACACGGTGCAAAATCCCGGTCAACATTTAAACATAATAAAGTGGTGGGCCTCCTTTAATACAGATACTACGAAGAACTTGGGAAGTCCTAGACTTTTCCTCAGATGGTATTTATCAAGAACTGAATTCTTGCTGAGTAAGAATTTAATCCCAGCACTTGGGAGGCAGAGACAGGTGGATCTCTGTGCGTGCGATGCCAGCCTGGTCTACAGAGCGAGTTCCAGGACAGGCTCCAAGCTACAGAGAAACCTTGTCTCGAAAAAGTAAATAAATAAATAGGTAGATAAATGGGAAAGAAAAAGAGAAAAAGTTTAAAAGAACTGACTTCTCTGTTACAGGTGGAATCACATCAACTTAAAGGACAGACTTCATATACTGATGATTATATTAAAATGGCAATAACAAATACGCATTCAATGCAAAAATATTTTAGGTGTTCTCTTATGTACTTTAGTGTACAGTAGCTCTTTCAGTGAAAGGGTTTATTTTCTTTCAGATGGGGAATTTGAAGCACACAAATGTTACCTTTTGCCCAAGGTCACTCAGAAAATAAAGGAAGGAGTGAGACTGACTAGGCCTCTGCCTGTGTGGCCCATGTTCTTCACCAGGACACCATGCCACACCTAATAAAATAATGGGCACAGGGAGAACCACACATCAAGCACCGAAAACAAAAATCATTACAGGAAGTAACAACCACTTGCATTTTAAAAGGATTTACATAAGAGCTGTATAAAAGAAGGGCCATACTAATCGGGACTGAATTTGAGGGGTCTAAGTGCAAACATTTTGATGTATACCTGATGCATAAGAGATTCAAACTTTACCGAGGAAGCTGATCTCCAGCAAGGAGCTTGGAACTTTTTCAAAAACACTGTTCTCTGTGTTTCCTGGAGAGAAAAACAGGAAATGGGCTTCTAAAAAAGTCTGTTCAGGTTGAGTTGGACTTTCAAAAGACTTCCTTGCCAAATGAGTTTCTAAAAGGATTTATGGAAATTGTTCTGTTAGATACATTTGCATTTTGTTTGGTTAGGTTTGGTTTTTTTTTTTAATACAGTAAAATGCTACCAGACTAGACTGGTTTAGTGAATTCCAGAAAGAGACCAACCTCAGCCCCTTGAGGGCATTTGAAACAAAGTGAGATGAACGCTTAATTCAGCAGACAATGAAGTCACACTCTGTTTCTTCTCTTCCTCTAAACATCACTAAACAGATTCCAAAACTCTTCTGCATAGACTTTATCTGTTGCAGATTAAAACTAGTAACTTACGTAAGAAGAATGGCAATTTCACAGCAAAGTGACAATTAGCTGCCATACATGAGAGACTGTCTCCTAAATTTTTATGAAAATTCCTAAGAAGTTAGTAAAATACTGGTATTTTCTTCTCTTTTCTCACACATGGGTATACACACAAAATATAAATACACGTAAACTACTTTGGACTTATATGTGTGTTTCTATATAAATATGTACTTACTACATGTTTATATGTGTATATAGATACATGTTCATGACAACTTTTGTTTTCTCTTTATGTGTGTCTATGTATTAATCAGCGTTCCATAACTACGAAAAAAACTCTAATAAATCACTTTGTAAAGTAAACAGGTTTATTGTGGCTCACAGTTTTGGGAGTTTTCATTTGTTATGATCCGGCCCCATTACTCCTCAAAACATAGTACATCTCAGCTGGAAACACCTGAAAGATAAAAGCCTCTTTACCTTATGGTGAACAGGAAGCAAAAAGAAAGACAAATGTCCCACAATCCACAGCAAGAGAACACCTCTGTCTTGGAGTTTCTATTGCTGTGGAGAAACACCATGACCATGGCAACTCTTATAAAGGTAAACAATTAATTGGGGTGGGTTACAGTTTCAGAGGTTTAGTCCATTATCCTCCCGGAGGCGTGCAAGCAGACATGCTGATGGAGAAGGAGCTGAGAGTTCTAAATCCTGATTTGCAAGCAGCAGAAAGAGTCTGTGTCCACAATGGGCATAGTTTGAACATAGGAGACCTCAAAGCTCACCCCCATAGGACACACTTCCTCTAACAAGGCCACACCTACTCCAACAAGACCACACCTCCTCATAGTGCCACTCCCTGTGAGCTTATGGGTGAAATTACATTCAAACTATCACCACGTCCAATTACTTAAACCCTTCCATTAGGACACACTTCATAGAAGTTTCCACTATCTTGCAGTAGAACCTAAGTGGTAACCAAGTCTTTAACATGGTTCTCTAGGACATAGTCAGATCCAAACTATAGCAACGTGTGTAAAATAATAATTATGATAAGTATAAAAACCAAAAAGCAGCCTGGAGAAGTAGCACAAGCTGTAAATCCCAACACTTGGGAGGCAGAGGCCAGTGGGTCTCTGTGAGTTCAAGGCCAACCAAGTGTATAAAGTGAATTCTAGGACAGTCAGGACTGTTATATAGAGATGCCCTCTCTTGAAAATCACAAAGAGTCTAAAAGTATAAATCAGACTCACAATTGTATCAATTTCCAGAGAAACTGAGGTAGTAATTAAAGGTAGAACTAAAGAAAACATTCCAGATCTGAAAAAAGTCATAAACCCATGTGTTTCTTTTTTTAATTGATTTTATTGAGCTATACATTTTTCTCTGCCCCCCTCCTTGCCTCTTCCCTCCCATTCAGTCCTCTCCCATGGTCCCCATGCTCCAAATTTATTCAGGATATCTTGTCTTTTTCTACTTCCCATGAAGATTAGATCCTTGTATGTCTCTCTTAGGGTCCTAATTGTTATCTAGGATCTCTGGGATTGTGAACTGTAGGCTGGTTTTCTGTGCCTTCTGTCTAAACACCACTTATTAATAAGTACATATGATAATTGTCTCTCGGGGTCCAGGTTAACTCATACAATATGATGTTTTCTACACCAATCCATTTGCTTGCAAATTTTAAGACATCATTATTTTTTCTGCTGTGTAGAACTCCATTGTGTAAACGTATCACATTTTCCTTATCCATTCTTCAATTGAGGGGCATTTAGGTTGTTTCCAGATTCTGGTTATGACAAACAAGTTGCTGTGAATATAGTTGAGCACATGTCCTTGTGGTATGATTGAGCATCCTTTGGGTATATACCCAAAAGTGGTATTGCTGGGCCTTGAGGAAGGTTGTTTCCTAATTTTCTGAGAAATTGCCACACTGAAATCCAAAAAGGATGTACCAGCTTACATTCCCACCAGCAATGCAGAAGTGTTTCCTTCTCCCCACAACCTCCCTAGCATAAGTTGTCATCAGTGTTTTTGATCTTGGCCATTCTTACGAGTGTAAAATGGAATCTCAGACTGGTTTTGATTTGCATTTCTCTGATGGCTAAAAATGTTGAGCATTTCCTTAAGTGTCTTTCAGCCATTTTAGGCTTCTCTGTTGAGAGTTCTCTGTTTAGATCTGTACTCCATTTTTTAATTGGATTATTTGCTCCTTTGATGACCAATTTCTTAAGTTCTTTGTATATGTTGGAGATCACTTCTTTGTCTGATGTAGGGCTGATGAAAATCTTTCCCCTTTTTGTAGGCTGTCGTTTTATCTTGTTGACTGTATCCTTTGCTTTACAGAAGCTTTTCAGTTTCAGGAGGCCCCATTTATTGTTTCTCTCAGTGTCTGTGCTACTGGGGTTATATTTAGGAAGTGGTCTCCTGTGCCAATGCGTTCAAGTGTACTTCCTACTTTCTCTTCTATGAGGTTCAGTGTGGTTGTCTTTATGTTGAGGTCTTTGACCCATCTGGACTTGGGTTTTGTGCATAGTGATAGATATGGATCTATTTTCATTCTTCTACATGTTGATATCCAGTTGTGCCAGCACCATTTGTTAAATATGCTTTCTTTTTTTCCATTTTATATTATTTGCTTCTTTGTCAAAAGTCAGGTCTTTGTAGGTATGCGGATTAATATCTGGATCTTTGATTCCATTCCAATGCCCCCCCTGTCTGTTTTTATGACAATACCAGGCTGTTTTCAGTATTGTAGCTCTGTAGTAGAGTTTTGAAGTCAGGAATTGTGATGCCTCCAAAAGTTCCTTTATTGTACAGGATTGTTTTGGCTATCCTGACAAACCCATCTATTTCTTATAGTTCACTATGTCCCAGGAAATTCTGAGCAAAAGATATCAACCTAGAGAAATGCTTGAGAAATAATTTTTAAGACCAAAAAAAACCTTATAAGCATTTAGAGCATCTACGTGTATTACATGACACTCAAAAGAGCAAACGACTTCAGCTTTGTATGCTAGAGAGTTCAGTGGAGAGGAATATTTCTCTTTGTTCCCTTCTTTATCAGTTTTCAACAGGATTTTGTGAACCATTCTACAACTACAAAAGCATCTGAAGACTGGCTTAGCCAACATAGTGCCAGAGGTTGGGGAGTGGGGGGTATTCTTCTGCTTTTTTTCTTAAGTTGATTTATTTTTGTGAAATTATTTGGAAACCTGCAATCACATTTTGACTTCTCTTGATCTGTAAGATTCTCGTGGTCTGATGATGACCTCTTACTACTGTTCTTCCCTCCTGACATGAGGTTTTTCCTCCTTGCTAATTTTAACTTTATCAGAGCTCAATTGAAATATCTGTCATTATAAGGCCTTTGTGTTTTAAGAAATAGATCCTTTTTGGCTCTTTTATTTATTTTTTTAACAGACAGGTTTTTTTTTTCTTAAAGTCAGGGTCTCACTATGTAGCCCTAGACTGGCATGGAAGTTTCCATGTAAACTAGGCTGCCCTTAAACTCTAGAGATCCACCTGCGTCTGTCTTCCTACATGATAGGATTAAAGGCATGCACTGCCACACAGCCTAAAACACAGTGGTTAATTGTCACAAAGTAGGCCATACTGCCTTCACCATATACATCCACTTATACCCAAGAGTCCTTCCATATCCCTCAAGAGGAATATGAATCTTCTTGTAGTACAAATCTAATTGGTCTTAGTGTTTTAACAAATAAAGGCATCTCTCCTTTCAAACAAAACATCAAAAGTCACTCAGCTAATTTCATTAGAAAATTGTTTCAACACATTATGGGGCATAA
Source organism: Myodes glareolus (assembly GCF_982192425.1). Lineage (NCBI taxonomy): Eukaryota > Metazoa > Chordata > Mammalia > Rodentia > Cricetidae > Myodes > Myodes glareolus. The sequence continues at coordinate 31,463,857 of NC_142046.1, forward strand.
TTATCTGTATGCTATAGATAGTTAAACAATATAGTAATACATATATACATATATATATATATATATATAGCTATAGGGAAGAAAAAATAGAAAGTTCTCTATTTTGCGCATTGATAACTTCTAACAAGCCTGGATAGTACATATCAAACATGTATAAGAAAACCGCACACATTTGAGAGCAGAAAGACTGAACAGACTTGACAATGAGGGCTCTGTTCTTAATGATTCCTGCGTCTCACAATCACACCTAAAGCAACCGACAACTGCAAAGACATGCTATGGAAAATGCTTCAAATGTTTGCAGTAGACAGAAGCCTACAGAGCTAAAAGCCCAGAGCTAGCAAAGCTCACACTGGACAAACAGTAAGGAATTATAACAAGGCCCATTACAGTCAAACTTATGAAATCAAAGACAAAGAAAAAAAACTGGTAAAACTGGTGTAATAGATACAACAGCTTCCTGGGCAGGAAAATTTGTTTGAATGACAATGAATTCCTTATCAAAACCCTTGGGACAAAGGAAAGTGTCACACTTTTTCCAACTTTGAAAAAAAAAAAGTAGAACAGCCACCTAAGAACATGCTATCCAGAGAACATATCCTTCAGAAATAAAGGGGAGCACAAGGCATTCTCAAGCTGAGCACAGTCGAGGGAATTGTTCAGTGACCTATTCTGAAGTCATTAGTTAGGAAAGTCTCTAAACAAAAAGAAAACAAGATCCTTGAAACAACATAATATGCCAAAATACAGGTATGTGTCATAAAATTTTCTTCTGTGGGTTTCTAAAGGGTGTTTGATGGCTAAAGAAACACAGGAATGTCTGACATGACTGTAAACATTTGTAAGGAAGCATTTTAAACAAGCATTATAAAGTGTAGAGAGTAAAATGACATAAATAGAGGTAAGATTTTTGTATTTAATTTAACTCAGTAAAAAATGACACCAATTAACAATTATATGATGTAATAAGGTACTGTAGCAACTACTAGAAAAATGTTCTGTATTCTGCTATGTGAAACAGTTCAGTAGTAAAGTGCTTGCCTAGCATTCAACAGATCAAAACCCCCAAGTCGAATTCCTAGTGTACAAACACGCACATGTGCACTTGCGTACGTATGTACACACACACAAAGAATACAAGTAATATAAAATAGATTTTTAAATTATGTTGATATAATCCTCAGACAGACAGGGAAAAGGAAACAGAGAAAGGAGAACAAATTAATTTCTTTAAGAAAGAAAGAGGAGGGAGGGAGGGAGGGAGAGAGGGACGGAGGGAGGAAAGTAGGGAGGGAGGAGTCCAGTCTTTGCTCTCAGTATAATTTGGCAAAGAACCACCAAGAGTGTCGCCTACACATACCGCAATATGACCAAAGGATAGAGACTTCAAGATGTGCTTGTTTTGTAGCAGATCTTCGTGCTAGCCTTAGCAATATAACTAGAACACACCACTCCTAAATTGTCACTGATTAAAAAAATAGTCCATTCTGAATCAAAAAGTAGAATCATGTTTATGCTTTCCTAACTGAAGCCACACAAAATGATAGCTCTGTGGCCCCAGGACACAGAGTACCTGATTTCTTTGTTGGTAGCTCATAGCACACGTTTAGATAGAAGAGCCTTTGAGAAGCCCTTTGAAAGAGGAGTTTCTACACCTCTCTTTACCTCTGTTTTCACAAACTTATTTCACAGCAGCAAATTCCTTAGTTAGCAGACCACCCATTCGCCCACGCGTGCAGTCTATCGAAAATTGGAAGAAACAAGGCTTGAGAAATATTTCATGAGATTTGGGATATAGAACAAATACTCAGGTTTCATTGTATCCATAGACTTGCAAGGAACATTACAATCTACATTTTAAAAAAGCAACACCATTTGCAGTAGCACCAAAGATGAGATTTAGTTAAAAGTTTGATTATACAATCTAAGTATATGTAAGAGCTGTATATTTAAAACAGCAAAATACAGACAAAAGAAATCAAAACTTAGTTAAGTAAATAAACAGATACAGGGAGCTGGCATAATGGCTCAGTGAGAGAAGGTGCTTGCCTGGCAAGCCTGGCAACCTGAGTTCAAACCCCCAAAATCCAAGTGAAGGAGGAAGGAGAGAACTGACTCCTTGGTATAGTTTTCTTACCTCCACACACACCATGCCCATACATACAAATGCACATTGATGGATTTTCAGAAGCTTTTAAAAGAACTAAGCATGGATAATTCATCCCAACTTTATTTACTAGATGAGAATACACATGTGGGTAGAGGAGCCCTTGATTAGTAACTGTATTATCCAATAAATGGAAATGCTAATAATGTTTTCACATAGCACTGAATACCTGGAAACCCCATACTTCATTACATAAAGTGAGAATGAAACTATATTATATATACATATGTATATAAAACATGGACCTAGTTATTTATTATATACACACAAAAACAGCATAACAAAATATTAATAGCAGTTACTTCTAGAAGTTGTGATCAATTTTTCACTTTATTCTTCATACTTTCCAGCATTTTAATCAAAATAATAAACATTATTTTCAAATGACACATGAAACAGAACAGTTTCTTCCTTCTAAGAATTCCACTCTGTCCTTCAGGTAGCACATCATTATTAATAATAATGCTTATGGAGCAGAAGTAATCTCTTTTCATCATGACACATTTCGTATTCATGCAAAAATAATTGCAATAGCTATTCTTCTTAACAAGAAGATGTGTTCAGGTTGGATCATTTTTACCAAACGCCTAATGTTAGTATGTAAAGGAGAGTCTGACTTTGAAGGGGAAAAAAAACTGTGAAAGGCACCAAAATGTTAAAATCATTAATTACCTAGGGAGAGGGGAAGGGAGGCTGGAAGTGATGAGATTGAGATTGGCCCAAAGATTCAGAGTTTATATAAAGACAGCCTAGAAGCGTATCTACATGTAATCCAGTAAATCCTACAACCACCAACACCCTGACACTCATACTCACTGTCAGCTCCACCACGTAAGTGTCTTCCAAATCCTTACCTGCTTTTTGTCCCACGAGTCCCTTAAGTCCTGCGATTGCCTCGTTTTCCCTCACAGGATCTTCTGCTCCAAAAATATCTCCACTAAAACACATGTCTAAGGGACATTTTCACAACATTATTTCCGAAACCAGTGAGTAACAGACCATAGCTTTGCAAGGAGTTAACTCTTTCGTGTTCTTTGTTGTAGGTAACTTTAGGGTGTGCACACCAGTACAGAAAGGCTCTTTCTGGACCTACGGTTTCTCTTCAAGTAACATTTCTTCTGTAGCTTCCAGTTTGTTGGTTTTTCTTCAATTTGGTTCTGAAGAATTGTATTTTTGGTTTTCCTCAATTGTATTTTTCCATGTGAACTCTACAACTCTAATCCATGGCACCATAAATTGTTTTAGGATATGTATTGTCTCTGAGACCCTGTGAGCTTTTATCTCATCCCAGAACAGACAGCTCAACAGGATGAACCGGAGCCATTCTCATGTCTGCTGTTCCTTTTCACATAGATCCCGGTTTCAGATAGTTGCAAAATGCTCTTTCTCATGTAACATTGTGCCCTTCTTTAGTGAACTTTCCAGCTCAGCTTCTAAAAGAAAGAAAGGTGGGTCTCTCAGAGCACGCACTTACATTTGAAACTTTTTTTGTAAAGGTTTTCTTCCATAATTATAAGGGGAACGTTCTTTATCATTATCAATTCAATGTAGAAGGGGAAATACAGTCTTTCAATCACACTGAGGCTCCTGTCTCAGCTCCACAGAATGTTTAATGACTCTGTGACATCATTTACCCTCTCTAAGTCTCCATTTACTTTTATGCAATGAAACTGTAAAACCGCCTTTCTCATGGGATATAATGATGAACAAATGACATTAATTAACCACGCTCTGTAACTCTTAAAATTTTTCAAAATTATTTTACTCTACTTTGATCTATTAACACTAAAAATTACTATCCATTGAGCCTGACAGAGTCCAAGAGAAACTCACGTAAGTCTTATCAACAGAGAGCAAAACAATGTATTCCCACTGGCAAGCTGTAAAAGATATACTTGGTTTAAATTCTAAGTTCCCCATTGACCTTTCTAAATTCTAAGCTGGAGGCATTCACTTTCTATTTCACAAAGGTCAATTATGATATAACCACCATAAGGTTGGTTAAATATTTTCTTAATTTTCTTCAAATGACTTCCACAACGGAAGTAGCTAGAAATACAAATGGTTGGCTAAATATATACATATATGCACCACACATGTATAAATTTGAATGTAATATAAATATTGCATTTCTGTATGCCTATCAGTATGTGCATGTGTGTGGAACATTTAGACACAGATACAGAGACATCTATGATATTCTCCCTCTCCCTCTCTCTGTGTGTTTGTGTGTGTTTACCTCCAGACTACATGAATGTGTGAATACATGAATGCATTTATGTGTAGATAAATAAATTGATTATTTTAGTACAACAAAATAAATAAATAAATATCTGTTTAAGTACAACAAAAAAAATACAAATGCATTGATATTCCATCCATTAGTGACAAATTCACTAACATGATCAAATTCACCTTATACCTAACTTTGACTAGATACCAAATACAGGTAAGTAAAATCTAATATGTGCCTCAAAAGTCAAGTAGTTAAGAGAAAAATCATAAAATTTTCTGTGAATGTATCAACGGTAACATGCTCATTATCCTCATATAAAAATATGTAATATTACGGGTATTCCTGGTAGGTTTCACTCTCTGTTAAAGAAACAAATAGATAATTTGTCCCAGTTCCCCTATGAAACTTTTGTGTTGCCAATCGGAACTGACTCCCCTCTTATGAACAAGGTGACCCCCACTTTGAAGTTAAGAAACACCAGCAGGCCTGGAGCGAGATGTGCTTTCACCATGCTCACAGCCCTGATTGTTTTAAGAGCTGTTGAAGGGAAAGGTAGAGAGAGTTGAGTGCCTACCACAAAGTCACAGACACACTACTGAGACAAAAATCTATTTTGACCTTGGTTCCCATTCCATCTGTTCTAGTGACTAGAGTTAGTTCTCAGGTTCATGATGAGTCAGTTCATTTACATCCACAGAAACATTTGCAGTAGGGAACACTTGGCAGTAGCACAACCTAATACGGAAACCCAAAGAGAGCGATGGTTTTGCTGAAGACACAGTCATAACCTGGGTAAATGTGATGAAGGTGCTATCCTGGGCTCATGCACTGAAAGAACCCCAGTGCCCTGAGGTGACCTCCAGACCAACTGTGTCTTACTAGATGGATCCCCGGCCAAATGTTACCAACTTAGGAAAAAAATCAACTAAAAAATACCAACAGCAACTCTGAAATGGAGATAAGTCACAAAATTTTGTATTTTGTGTAGTGACATTTCATTTGTATATTAATAAATAAAGCTTGTCTGAAGATCAGAATGCAAAACAGCCACACTAGCCAGCCATGTGGTCCAGGCAGTGGTGGCACACACCTTTAATCCCAATAGCCACACTAGTTAGCCATAGAGGCCAGGCGGTGGTGATACACACCTTTAATACCAGCACTAGAGAGGAATATAAAGTAGGAAGAAAAAGGAACTTGCTCTCTTTCAATCTGAAGATTTCATAGAGGTAAGAACTCTCTAGAGGCTTGAGTGCTTTGCTTTTCTGATCTTCCAGTTGAACCCCTAGATCTGTCTCTGGGTTTCTATTATTCGTGTTACAGTCGGTGTTCAATATTTGGAGTATGGATCACAAAAAAGCCATTTGCCTGTGACCTTTTCGACACCAGCACAGACCAGAGATGTACATGGGAGCTCCCACTGTGTAATGATATGTCCCACCCAGTCCCATAGTAGTTCAGTCCCAAAGAAACACAGAGAGGATTATATTAATTATAAACTGTTTGGCCTATTAACTCAGGCTTATTATTTTTATTATTATTAACTAGTTATTACAATTTAAAATAACCCTTAATTCTTATCTATGTTTAGCCACATGGCTTGGTAACTTTCATCAGTGAGGGATTCTCATGTAGTGGCATTTATTTATATTTTAATAAATAAAACTTGCCTGAAGATCAGGGAGTAAAACAGTCCCACTGGTCAGCCTTACAGACCAGGCAGTGTTGGACACACACACATTTAATTCCAGTAGCCACACTAATTGCTATAGAAATCAGGTGATGCATGCCTTTAATCCCAGTGGTGCCTGTGTTTAATCCCAGTCCTGAAAAGAGTTATAAAATGGGAGGAGACAGTTCTCAAGCTCAGTCTCATTCTGAAATTACAAGAATCAGGATCACCATTTCAGACTGAGGTCGAGGTAAGATCCAGTGGCTGGCTATTTTGCTTTTCTGACCTTCAGGCTGAACCCCAATTTCTCTCTCTGAGTTTTTATTAAGTGAGCTTCAGTTTCATCTTGCTTCCACTGCGTCTGGTTGGTGACTGCGTCTCAGAATTTCTTCTTCCCAGAATTCTGAGTCTTGTTGCCCTGCCTACACTTCTTCCCTGGCTACTGGCCAATCAGCGTTTTATTAAACCAATACAAGTGACAAATCTTTACTGTGTACAAAAACATTATCCCACAGCACCAATGGAGTTGCATGTCGGGCTCCAGTCCCACCCGGCCTCTGAGCAAGTTTGGGAATTTCATGTTGTAGCCTCTCTGAAACAGTCTTCAGCTGCCATCCAAACTCCAGAAGTACCTGGACTCCAAGCATCACAGGACATATCCACGCTAGATTGGCTGGTTCTGCCTTCTGGCAACCATCGGCCACAGGTGCTTTTTCTTAACAATCACCTGTGCGTTTTTCAGACAGCCGTCTCTCTCTGTCTCTCTGTCTCTCTGTCTCTGTCTCTCTTCTCTCTCTCTCTCTCTCTCTCTCTCTCTCACACACACACACACACACACACACACACCAAGGGTTGTGGACTTTCCATGAAGCCCCTTCTGGGGCTGCTGCCACACTACATAGATACCTTAAAATCTAGTCAGGCCTAAACAGTTCTACACATTAGCAATAAGCCTCATATCTTCATCAATATCAATGGTAGTTTTGGTAAGACATTTGGGAATTTTTTTTAAAACTATTTTATTGATTTTATTGAGCTATACATTTTCCTCTGCTTCTCTCCTTTTCTCTCCCCTCCCCTTTAACCCTCTCCCATGGTCCCCATGCTCCCAATTTACTCAGGAGATTTTGTCTTTTTCTACTTCCTGTGTAGATTAGCTCCATATATGTGTCTCTTAGGGTCTCTAGGTTCTCTGGGATTGTGAATTGTAGGCTGGTTAAAAGGAGAATTAGTTAAAAGAGAGAGTATTTTCCCACATTAAAAATGGGGAAAACCACTACAATGGAGGAATTTGAGTCTTTGTATGATAATATGCAGCCCAGTTAGAAAATGGAACAATTAAATGGGAGGATATCTAATTTAGATGGGATTTTTGTAATGTCAATTGTAAACATTATCAGCTTTATTGTTTTTATCTTATCACTTAAAAACTTATTAATCTGAGTATTAAGATATAACCTGAAAACCCTAATAAAACAGATCACAGAGATATTCAAATTCAGACAGAGAAATTTAATGGAGAACCAGTTTCAGTGCTGTATTATAAGAGTATAGAGGAACAGCATAAAGTTTTCAAACAACCAAGCTAAATATATTCAATAATCTTGAAGGAATTGCCAAATGGCAGAGGCTCTGTTACAACTAACTGGGCTCCTGTACTGACATTAGATTTAAAGAGAATCGAGGATGCAAGAGTCTCATGTGACATATATTCACCTTTTGTGAAGCAAATGTTAAACTCATTGTCAGTTGTAATAGAATTATCCATAAGGACTGGATAGAATTAGTTAAAGCTGTTTTAGAGCCTGGTCCACAATTACAGTGGAGTAGATGGTTCAGAGAAGAGGCTAAGACTATTGAACAACTGAATAAAGCTAGATGTATGGATGGTGTAGGAGGGTCTTCTTTCTATGTCTTGTTTCATTAGTCAAATAAAATACTGCCTTGGTCTTTTGGTAGGTTTGAATTTAGATAGTTGGGGAAGACAGGACTGGATGCTGGGAGAAAAAAAGCAGAGTCAGGCAGATGCCATGGCTCTCCTCTCTGAGATGGATGGTGGTTAGACTCACACCAGTCAGCCACAGTCAAGTGGCGATACAGATTATTAGAAATGGGTTGAATCAATATGTAAGAACTATTCAATGGAGAACTAATGGGCCAGGCAGTGTTTAAATGAATACAGTTTCCATGTAATTATTTCAGGCATAAGCTAGATGGGTGGCTGGGAGGTGAGTGGGATGGAACAAAGGCCTGCTCCCTTCTTACTACTCATGGAAATCTCCCAAGATCAAATTTTTGGAGAAGGAAATTATGCTACTATAGAAAGGCAAGCTGTATATAATGACCATACCCTGAATTTATGTCAGGCAACATATTTGAATATTTCGAACAGAATTGGAGAAATGGGAAATAAAATTGAGTCACTAAAGTTATACAGGGCCCAAAAGAAGCCTTTGCATATTTCTACTAGAATTGATTTAGTAGCAAATAGAATGATATCAAATTCAGAAGCCAGACAAATGATAATTGAATCACTGGCTTTTGACAATACCAGTTCTCTATGAAAAAGATAATGAGCCATTAAAGGCAAGGTCAGCACCTTTGGAAGAATGGATTCGAGATACAATTAATACTGAATGTCATGAACATGATGTATATGAGAAAAAAAAGTGATTTCCAGAGGTTTGAGTAAAAATCGAAATGTCATATGTTATAATTGTGGTAAACAAGGTCACTTAAAGTGGTTTTATAGACAGGCCATTCCTAAAAACAATGTTTTTTCTAACATTGCTTAGAAAATATGCTGAAGACCTCAGATTTTTTTTTAAAAAAAACATCATGTCAATAGCAATGGTTTAATAAAAAGACTTTTCTATCATGTCAATAAGACAAGGAAATTATAAGGAGGTATCCTATCTGCAGGAAGCATCCCAAAGAGTACTCAAAGAAATGAAATTTGGCAGATGGATGTGCTCCATTTTGTAGAATTTAGAAACTAAAATATGTATATCACACCATTGATACCTATTCAGGTTTCAATGGGCAACTGTTTTGAGTTCATAAAACTCTCATTTGGTAATCACACATTTGCTAAAAGTTGTAGCCATCATGGGTATACCTGCACAAATAAAGAAAGACAATGCTCCAGCATATGTGTCTAAGAAAAATAGTTTTTTGCTTACTATAATATAAAACATATTACAGATATACCACAAAATCCTACAGGGCAGGCAGTTATAGAAAGTTCAAATCAAACTCTAAAGTATATGTTAAATAAACAGAAAGGGATAATAAATACCCCAGAAATTGATTGCATAATACTTTTTTAACTTTGAATTTTCTAAATGCTAATGAGAAAGGCACAGCAGCTGTGGAAAGACATTGGATAGTAGAAAAAAACTACAAAATTAAATCAGTCAATATACTTTAAAGATGTACTGGTCTCAGAATGCAAACCAGGACATGTGTTATGTTGAGGAAGGGGTTTTTCTTTTGTTTCCAAAGGGGGAAAAAAGCTATGGATATGATCAAATTGATAAAAATTTGATTTGAACATGAGATATCTCTTAACTAGAAGAGATGATAGTTCACCAAACTTTATAGCCATTTAATTTAAACTAACCTATAAAACTAAACAATGCTTTTCATTTGATCAGATATAACTTGCCAAAAATGAATCTCCCCAAAATTAGGGTTGGGGAGGATTTTTATTTCTGTCTTTTTAGGAAAATAAAGGCATCTACATAAGGAATATGAAGACCACTGAACAAATGAGACATCTAAAGAAAAAGGACAAATCATCCAGAAAAAAAAAATCTCATGAAAAGGAGTAAATCCACCTCTTAGTATATCACATTTCCAACAGGATAAAATTTTATAATTTTTTAAAATGTTTGTTTCTGCTATTCCCTACAGGCATATAATGCAAATTGTCTTTTTGTAATCCAATTAAATTAAAGATTAAAGCTGGCTTTAGAGTTGGACAATGGCTCTTTCCACCTCTAAACCCAAGCATGCTTAATAAAGTAAAATCCAAAATCTTTGTTTCATGTCAGAAGAGTCTCCTGATATGGGACAGAAGAAAAAATTTAAGGACGATTTTACTGCCACTATTCTCATAATCTTTTGTTTTATATTGACTCTTTAACAACTTTTCTTGAGGTATAAATGTTATAAGATTAATACCTCAATTAAGTGTATATATATGCGTGTGCATATATGCAAACATATATTCTAAACTTTGTCATGATATTAATGGCATTAATTAACTAACTAATTCTAGAAAAAGGTTCAATTTACCGTCCTGCACAAGATTTCGGGTTTGAGCCTCTATCAGTTTTCTGAAGTGAACCATGATATGCCTAAAAATGACCTTTCAAGTCTCCAAAAGGAAGATGGGGTGCCAAAATAATGAGTCCTCCAGTACTATGATAACCCCACTAAATTTTAAAAACACCGCCTAAAGTTAGACAATGGACTATAAACTGCTCAGGACAATTTCAAGGTGGCTAGCTAAGATGATTCAGCCTAACACCCTTCTCTAGCTGCAATTCAACCTCGACACTTTCCATTACGCACAGACTATACCACAAACTATACAGCTACCTCTACCAGGATTTGACTATGAACCCAAATTTTTCTTTTCAGGATCCACAAAAGATACTGTCACCCCTGGACAAAGGGAAGTAAATTCAAGAATATGATGCCCACATTTCCAAGAGGTGGGGTGGGTGGGTTTTGGTTTGTCACTTGGTTATGACTGTTTGACATTGTTTAGGGTGAATGGTTACAAGTTATTGTTGGTTCCAGTCAGGAGGAAAGTTAAACAAAGGAGATTAGATGCAGAGTTCTTGCTTTAAAAAGAAAAATGGAGCTATATATACAATAGGAAAAAATAGTAGATTATTGAATCTACTCTGAAAAGAAATAAAAAGGAGGACATAGATATGATAAGATAAAAAGGTAGATTATTAATCTATTTTTCAGAAGCAACTACTTAGTTTTAAATGTTTATATTGGATTGGATTTTTGTATATTATGTACAAATTTTGTATATTGATACAATTTTGAGATTAATTTTGTTAGAACCAACTGTACACACATTTCTACTCTTGTATACAACTCATTTAACAATGTAGTAAAAATTTCTAGTACTTGAAAGTTATTATTACCAACTATTTAGGATAATAAGAAAATGCAGAGTAGTAGTTAATAACCTATTATAATCAAACTTGTAGTCATACTAGCTATGTTTTCAAGGTCAAACAAAGATATATTTTAGATAGTCAGGTCATCTTCAAACACCTTTTTTTAATGAAAATGAGACATGTCTGTTCCTGACATCACCAATCTACTTCAGAGAAAATAATGGGCATCAAAGAAATTCCACATGAAGTTTACTTTCTCTGTGGCAAAAGTAAGCCACTGGGCAAGAAAATGCCCTTACCTGAACTGCTGATAGTATGCTGTCTTAATTGGACAAGTAGGATACAAAAAAGTGACTGCCAAACATTGTCAGGACAAGGCAGGATATCAGTTCAGAATATCCTGCTTCATAGAAAAGCCTGTCAAATATACTAGGCCTGTAAGCTGGAGATGGATGCCCCAACATTGCAGGGAAACTCTGGGTGAGTGTCCGGGCAGCTGGCTGTTTCTGTCATTTCTTACAATTCTTGGAAGTTACTTACTTGCACTTCCTGCTTACCCAGTTAATATTATTTCCTCCTTGGATCTCTGAGGAAGTTGAAGACTAGATAGTTATAGTTTTACTTGTCTACCAGATGCAGAAATCAAGTTATGATAGAAAGTAAATTAGGTACAAGACTTTGTACTCACCAAAATTGGATAGATATAGATTATTTTCTTTGAATTTGTCAAATGCAAGTGGATTAGACATTATTGATTTATTACCTTTATATATTGTATATGTTATTGTACTTATTGTATATACCTTTTCTTATATTATTTATAGTCTTCTTTTAATTTTAAACAAAAAGGGGAAATATAGTGATATTTCATTTGTATTTTCATAAATAAAGCTCACTTGAAGATCAGAATGCAAAACAGTCACACTAGTCAGTCATGCTGGCCAGGTACTGGTGGCATACACCTTTAATCCCAGCAGGCACACTAGTTAGCCATAGAGGCCAGGTGGTATTGGTGCATACCTTTAATCCCAGTACTGGAGAGGAATACAAAGCAGGATGAAAAAGGAACTTGTTCTCATTCAGTCTGAAGATTTCATAGAGGTAAGAGCTCTCTAGTGGTTTGGGTGTTTTGCTTTCTGATTTTCCAGTGGAACCCCAAGATCTGTCCCTGGGTTTTTATTATTTGTGCTGCAGTGTTGAGTAGAGGTATATGCAAAACCAAAGAGTGGGATTACCCCATTTCCCTGAAGATGAGATGGGGCTCAGGAAGGAGATTCTCAGAGATCCCACATTTATCAATTTGGTCCAATCTACCTTCCTCTCCTGTTAGATATTTATACTACTAGTGTCCTAGGTGATCTCATCATCTGTTCTTGCCTTCCTACAATTCTACACACAAGCCACCATGGAAACACCTTTAAATTATGAATCTAAGCATGTAATTCCTCTACCTATAGCTAATGGAAGGCTTTCTACAATCATCTGAAGTAAAATTCCAATTATGTGTCAAGACAAATAATACCTCACTTCATATGAACTTGTACTAGATCTTTGTTCCCTAGTCCTATTTCTCAACAGCTTCCTCTGCCTCACCCACCCTGACCACCTTATCTTTCTGCAGACTCTACAAGTACCCACTGTTTTAGCATGCTAGGACTTGCTAATCTCACTGGATAAATCACTCTTCTACCAACATGCCAAATAAACCCTTCAGCTCTCTACACACAGAGATCAATATTCAGAATTGCTTCTTGTTATATGTATTTATGTATGTATGTATTTATGTATGTATGTGTAATTTCTATCTCCTTCCCTTATATCTCAGCAATGTTCTTAGCATCAGATACGTCTTTGTGTTGTTTATTTTCTTTCCTCCCTGAGTAGAATATGAGCTTTTCGAAAATGTATTCTGTTTATCATCATTACCACAACATGTCTAAAACCCAACGCAATGCCTAACACATACAAAGTGCCCAGTACACATTGTGAATGAATGAACATATCAATATAATTCCTGTTTTCAATGAACAATCAGCCAGTAGTGGCAATCCAGACATGCACAGCTAGCTATAATGCAAGCCAAGAGGATTTAACAAATTATAGGGTAGCACAATGAAGACAAAATTAAATCTAGCTAGGGTTAGAGAAGGGGCAGAGTTTTCTCACACATACCAACATTTGGACACACACCTGGGAGTCTGAATTAGGCTGAAACAGATAGATGAGATTTCAAAGAGAAGAGACACAGGGACCAGACCAGGCCCAGCACAAAAACCTGATTGCATAGAAGTGCTCAGTGTGTTCCAGGAGGAGCAAACAGTCCTGGGCGAGTGCCATCTGTGAGCTGAGTACAGGGAAGAGGATATGGAGTCTAGGTAAGGGGACATAGATTTTAAGAGCTATCAGCTTCTAGAAGTGATGCTGCTTTACTCAGTCAAAATTATTACTACTACTACTACTACTATTATTATTATTATTATCATTATTATTATTGGATTTGTGAGACAAGCATTCTCTGTATAACAGCCCTGGCTGTCCTGGAGCTATTTCTGTAGACCAGGCTGTACTCAAACTCACAGAGATCCACCTGACTCCACTGAGTGCTAGGATTAAAGTCACGTACCACCACTGCCAGCTCAAATAATGATTTAAAAACTTGTTCAGTGTCAGACTCTGTTGAGTGTAGAAATAGAATTCCCTGTATCCATGTCTAGGAAGTATACATCACAGCACAGGTTATACAAAAGGATAATCAGTTTCAACTACCCACCCTAATTTGTCCAATCTTTCTAAAACTTAGGTTCACTATTTAATTCTCCAGAATAGTCTTGATCCCTATCCTTGCCTATAAAATCTTTCTGGAGAACTCCCCTCTGCTACCTAAGCTCCTCACCCCTATATCTTATTGTCACTTTATAATTGTTGATATGTTTTTCAGATTAGGGTCAATAGTTGATCTGAAAGAGAAAAATCCTGAGAAAAAGCGATTTTCTTTAGAGTAGAGATTTTTTTTTAAGTCTAACCAAGTTACTTAGAGCCAAAAAGAAAGACACCTCAATCCTATTTCCTACCTGATGGGTGGAAATCTTCTAAAGTTAAGTCAATTGAACATGAGTGGAAGAAAACTGCCGAAAGAAACACACACCTGATGATTTACTACAACGTCGTGAAAACGTGTAAGAAATCTTTTTGGAATCTGTGTAAACAGTTCTTAGAACAGGAGTAGGGTAGAACAGTATGAAGAAGTAGCACGTGTGTAACAAAATACAGTGTGGTATTGTGCAGAGCAGTATTTATAGATGAGTCATTACGCCGCAGCACAGGCTTCTATGCTGTGCACCACTTGTGCTCCTGTAATCTCACCAGTTTAATAATAGCCAAATGGGAGAGGGTTTGTAACATGTTCTGCTCCCAGCCTTCTGCAAATCCTCTTCAAGATGTCAAGATGTTAGTTCTGACAAGTTCAAGTCACAATCAGGATAATTAGCATTTGACACTTTGCAGCCTCTTCACCAACAGTGCATGTTGTTCATTTGTCAACATATAGCTACAGTATAGAAAACATTTATCACATGAACAACATTTCAAATCATTTGGGAACATTTTGATAAGCTAAACACACTGAAGGGTGCTTCCATTACTGGTGGTTGTTTTCTTTCCCCCTCTGAGCTATTTCTATTTCATTAAATATGATTGGATAAGCTCAATTCATTTAATACTCCTCCAAATTCTTCTCTGATATGTAGGCATGGCATCACAAAATTGACTTGATAACCTTAAGAGATTAAATAAGCATTGATATAATTTTCACACAGACAAGATTCTGCCAGGTATCCATTTCTGAGTCATTGTAAGTGCATGAAGAAGATATTTGATTGCTTTGTGTAAAGGTTCATTTCTCTTTTATATAAAACAGTATGAGACTTGTGATACCACAAACCATTGGTAAAGTCTTATGGTATTTTTATCTAAACATATGCTTTCTCATGGGAGTTCAAAGATATGAACCTCTCTACTTTTCTCTTTTTATGTAAACATTTTCTTTGAAATAATTTAATAAAATTTCAGACCAACATGGGGTTCAAGTTCAAGAACCTATGGCACCTATATTGGTTATCCAGTTGACAAAAAAAAATCATAAGTGTTATATACAGTAATGAGGACTTACATCGTGTCAAATTAAGCACCAGCTATTTCTATTCATGAGTTTAATATTGAACTATTAAAAGCTCTTCCACCATGTTAAGCAGTCTCAATGGTCTAGTTACTGTGACAAGCCTATATAGCAGGACCTCTAAACCTTGCTAAGTTTACTTCCTCTTGTCACCAAGAAAAAAAATTGCCAACACCTGACGTTGCCTCTCTGTGTGACTTTAGTGGCTCCTAGTTCAGTGTTTTTCACCATGGTTGACCTACCCCTTTACATAGAAGCCAATAAATACCTGCTAAGAGACACTTGATAAGTCCTCGCAATGTCAGATGGAGATCACATGTATGCAGTCCCCAGTCATGTAGTTCTGAAATTTAATGTAGCATTGTACAGAGAGAAAACCAACATAATCAGGAAAAACCTGTGATCAGTAAGATAGCACACTTAAAGAAATGACATCAGTATATTTCATGGCAATTTTCCTAAAACTGACATCCAAGATATTTTTTTGCCTCAGAATCCTAATACATTATTACAGTCTTTGGGAATGAGTGTTTTTTAAATTTAAAAAGCTAAAATCAGTATAAACACTGAGAAACTTTAATTGAATTGAAATACATGAAGGGATTAGGTCACAGAAAGATAAATGTATCTTTAAGCAATGTGTACCTGATAAATTGTCCATAATCAAAAGTCCTCCCACAGTCCCACTTCTGACTAAACAACCTTCGAATGAAGAAACTTACAAAAGTGTAGTTATATATCTGGGTTGGAAATAGAATGAAGTGGTTTTTTTTGCATTTCTCTGTCTCTTGTCTATATAGTCCTTCCTTGTAAAAAAAAATTAAAAACAAGAAGGGAGAAAGACAAGGAGTAGGAGGAGGAGGAAAAGCAGTAGGAGGAGGAAGAGCAGGAACAGGAGAATGAGCAGAAGGAGGAGGAGCAGGGAGAAGCAAGAGAAGAAAGAGCAGGAAAAAGAGAAACAGAAGGAAGAGGTACAGAAGGAGGAGAAGGAGGAGGATATAGGAATATTAAAGAAGTCCACAATTCCCCAGAATGGAGTTTAATAAAAGTTTATTTATTTGGGGGAAAAGGGGAGGAGGACATGAACTCTTTTTTCCTGTGCTTATAGTATCTCAGGCCATGCCCAAATGGACTGATATATAAAAGGTTATTGTCCTAAGGAGTTCCCCCAATACCTCCCCCTTTTGTCTAATAAGAGGATTCTAAGCCTAATACAAAACTATATACAATAAGAACAAATATCAAGTATTGTCCAGGGAAAATAAGAGGCAAAAACATACAAAAAAATTAGAACTACAACCAGAATGAACAACTTCAAGCAAGAAACATATGCTAAATGCCCAGTCTAAGATAATTGGCAAATAGCAGAGATTATTTTAATAGTTATCCTATCCTGAGGAGTCTAAGTCTTATATTTAAAATGTCTTGGCTATATCATGAGAAAAAAGTAGCTATGACTATCTATTCTTCATCCCCATCAAAGACCTGAGAAGGTAAATAATATTACCTGAGTAAGCAGGAGTACAATCAAGCAACTTCAAAAAGGTGCAATAAATGACAGAGGCAACTGGCTACCTGGGCAATCACCCAAAGTTTCATTTGCAACATAAGGTTTAGAGTATCTGACAGACCATTTTTAGAGGCAGGAAAATTTGAAAAATTGTCCTACTCTGTCTTGGCAAGATTTGGTAGTTGTTTTTGCTTTTATTCTGCTTGACCATTTCAGACAACATGCATATTATCATCAGTTGAGGCAAGGGCAGTTTTTTGCCCAAAGGCCAGTTTTGCCTAGAAGAAAACAAGCTCCAAGTAGAGTGTCTTTGGTGCCCAACATTCTCTTGAGAATAAATTCGTGCTGCCAGGGGCAATTGTGTCTCATATAAACAGAATCGTGAGTTATTTAAATGCCATATTCTATAGTTCTTTGACATGTTTGAAGATTACCCATCTATGTGGAATACACTCTCTGTACACATAGAGAACCTGACTAGTCTAACTATACATATGAAAACCATGGGTGACTATTGACCTCTAATTCCTAATACCTGTATATAACTTAAAGGCTACGGCTTCACATTATAAAATCAAACAATCTTTAAACAAATATGCACCAAATAAAAACAATGACCTCAAAATGTAAACAATACAAATAAGTATCTTGATCAGAAGTAGAAATGTATGGTGCAATGTGATAAATATCTATAACTAATAGTTCACAAATAGATACACTAATCTACCTATTATCCCTTCCCATCCATTCCCCCCTTTCTTAAAAAAAAGATATCCCTGAGCCTACTGCATTTCCACCCCCAATTCTATACAACTTATAACCAACCCCTAACAGATGACAATTGTCCCTAACCTGAGGACAAACTCTGATGGGAGAAGGGCCATCGTTTTCTAGAATTACTTCCAGATGTCATGGGGGTGGTGCTTTTTTGATGGAATCATATGAAATGATGGTTAAGTTTCAAGATTACTGTCTGGTACAGTTGCAGACAGTCTCTGAGTAGTCGGTAGGAGGAAGTATAGAAGCACAAGCAGGAGCCAGAGCAGGAGGAGGAGGACAATGCTAACAACAACAATAACTTTTACAAACATTATTGCTTTTGATCTTCACAAATAAACTAGTGATGTGGGTTAATTGTCTGACCTATCAGGGAAGCAAATTTGTAGATCTACTTGAAGGGTTGTATCCTTATCTCCTTTCACTGGCTCAGAGTCCCAGGCTGTCCACAGTGGGACCAAGTCGGACAAGATGCATTGTCAAGACTGAAGGCACATGTGCATAACTAGTAGCTTTCAACACTTCTATTGCTGTGATCCTGTGATACAGTTAGTCATGTTGTGGTGACCCCAAATTATAAAATTATTTTGTTGATATTTCATAACTATAATTTTGCTACTGTTGTGAATCATATTGTAAATATTTGATATGTAGGATATTCGATATGTGATCCCTGCAAAAGGGATGTTTAGCCTCCAAAGGGGTCTCAACCCACAGGTTGAGAACACAACCACTGTTTTAAAACAAACATAAGAAAATTTCTATTTGAATTTTATAAATTCAGAATACACATATCTAATCCTTCTTCTGTTAATAGGAGTAAAATCTAGGCATACAAAGAGTCTAATCTGGCATTAAAGATCAGAGAGAAAAATGTAAAGAAAAAGAATACAGTTCATCTTTCAGCAGATGGGGGGTAAGAAAACACATTAAACTGCATATGCAGCTGGACAAATTTAGAGAAACTTTTCAGTGTCCTATTTTTGCCGAACTGTTTTCTAAGGTCAGGTTTCTGCTTAGGAATATTGAAGTATTACAATCCTCAGATCTCTGGCATTTATAAGCTATTTTTCTCTGGTTGAGATCCTTAGATAATAGCACCTACTTAAAACTTTTTAGACATATCTGTGTTTTTCTCTCGACATCTCTAGTTGAGGATCCTTCACAGCATCTCATTATCAGTCTTGTTACACTCATCTCATTATCGTCTCTGTGCTTCCATGACCTACACAGCCTGTCTCTTGATAAATGGCACAATCATGCCTATACTCCCAATCCACAAACTTGGTCCCCTGGTTAGTTTCTTTCCTTTGTCATCTGTACCTTACTTGGTCCCATTGATATTACTTCTATGGCATTACATATCACATACATAAACACACACACACACACACACACACATTCACAGGCATGCATGCACACACTCACACATTGCTCTAACTCCATTGCTGTTATTCCAATTGTTTCAGGTAATAAGACCTTCAATTCTTGCAGGAACTCTTCAGAAGACCCCAGGGATAGGTTTCAGTTCTTAAACATCACGCAGTTGTTCTGTGAGCTGCCCTGCAACCTCATCTGAGGTGCAGCTCACTTCTTGGGGATCCCCAAATCCCACCGTTTTATTCACTCAAATTTCCTCTTTCGAACACTCTGCATGACTACACTACCCTATGTTCTGAAGTTCTATCATCCATTCAGGACTCCATTCACAGGTACCTAATTCCCTACTATGCCCAAGGTTCCCTTGCCTGGCCATGGTTTTGGGTACTGCTATTACTTGAGATCAGTTTGGTTACAATTTTCATTCCATGTTTTTCATGTCTTTTCTCTAAAGTTTATTTGTATTATTTTTATCATTTTATTGGCTACTGTTACAACTTTATTATGTACATTTAACAACAAAGTACAAAATTATTCAATATCTTAATCCTTTATCTAAACATCATAAGAAACCAAAACACATTTAAATTTAACTCCTTTTAAATTCTAGTGCCCAAACCTGACCCATATATTATCATTGTCATAAAAGTAAATAAAATAAATAGTTGGAAATGAAGTTTTAAGGAAAAAAACATATAGGTAACCCGATTTTGTTTTGTTGCTGCTTGTAGCAAGTTAAATACTTTTAGACTATTGTTTCACTTAAGCATCAGACTATCTTTTGTGGTGCATGGATATCAGAGGGGAAGTTTAGGAAGAATTACAAAGAGTCCTAAAGTAGAAGCAAGTTTAGTCTAAAACAAAGAGGACAAAAAAATCAGACCAAAGAGACACTAATGATTTTTGAAACATGAAGAAGTTACCAGAAAGGACATTTACAGGCATTATGCCAGTGATGAACCCAAACCAGAAAATGCTGTCACTATCAAAGAAGCAAAGATTTGTATTTAGGAAGAGGAATCACTCAACCTTTTGGGCGATAAAACTGTGCAAGGCTACACAACCTTCAGGGAGGGCGTGGGAACTGCTTCTGAAAACTGAGTATTCAGTTGTCTGCAGGAAGGATACGCTATGTCCTCTCCGTTGAGCATTTCCAGTCCTGTGAGATAGTGATGTTATCTTATACTCATCGTATATTTACATGATCTCCTGAAGAGCACAGCATGTTCTGTGCTTACTTAACATTCTCAAATTCTCCTTAAGAGCAAAGTATCACAGCCCATTTAAACTTCCCAGCAGAATGGCTGACATCTTTGACCATGTTTGTGTCTGACAGCCGAACGCTCCTCAAATTCTCTGCAACTTCGAATAAACAGCATTAAAAAAAATACACATCTCTCCAATAAGGACCGAGGCAATGCCAAGTCAAAATAAGCAGATTACCCCATGGCTTCTGCATGTCATGCATCTATTAATACATCTTAGGATCATGTTCGCACTTTTAATAATAGCACCAGGCTGCTGACTCACATGCAGGCATGTTCCTACTTCCTTCTTACCTACATAATTATTCCTTTTCTTGTGTTAGCTTGGCTTGTTTTTATCTCTATTCCTGCCCTGTTTAGTTTGGTCACTTTTTTAGTAATTGCAAGGGTCCATTGAACTTTTGCCCCGACTTCCATGCATCAATAACATCACCAAAATGAACATTTTCTTATCTAACTTCCAAACAGTCAAAGGATACATAAGAGCTGGAGAATCATGTAATTATTTACAATTACGTGGGAAGCTCTCTATTAGATTTGGGGAATAAACAAGCCTGGTTTACTCCTAATACATTACACTCTTTCAGAGATGTGGATAAGAATGTAGAAAACTACGGTCAGACAGCAGATACAAAAGGAGAGTTATATTTTGAGCATAGAATCATGGATCTAGATATTATAACTACATGCAACAATTTCACTTGACCTCCAAAGAGACACATACAGAAGAGAGAAAAGATAAAAGAGTCAGAATTTATACAAATATAAAAATCAAACCTTTAATCCTTATAATAATCATGCAAGGTTGCTATAGATGAGAAAACTCATTTACTGGGAAAAGCAAACTGGCCCAAGGTTGGGTATCTCTAGTTACTAAGTTACAGAATTAGATTCCAGCCCATATCTATATGACTCCAAAGTCCATACATCAGACTTTGATCTGACAGAAGTCCTGTGCTTCTGATTTGCTGACTGAAACGCCACATGAAAAGAAATCTAAATTGTCAGAAGGGGAGATAAGTCTATTTCCTCCTTGTGTGGCACTGTGTCAAGGTGCAGAGACAAACTGACTCCAAGCTCATTCTGGACTATTCTGGTAACATCTGACACTCTGAACTTAGGAGGCTATTCTGAAACATCCAGGTTTCAAATATGTATCAATTTATGTATCATTTCTGGCTTCAGAATGTATCCACTGGTATTCAAATTGAGAGGAATTTGTGTTTAAAAAAAAAACTATAGTTAATATTGCAAAGCACTCAACACTTTAAGAAATAACTTGAGTGTCTATTTAGATAGTTAATTGATAATGTTTTCTGACAAAAGAAGGTAACTAATATTTAATATGTATTCAGACAGGAAAAGGAAATAATCCAGGAAATCAGGGCAGTGCGTAGAATTAATAGATGATATCTAGGATTGCATATTCACCTCCTGTCACCTTCATTCATCTGCAGACTTAATGTGTAACTAGTTCTCAGGTCACTCTGAGAACTCAAGGTGAGAGGGGACCAACAGCAATGATATCTCAATTGTACATCTGATGGGACATCAAATTTTTTTCTCCAATTTCTCTTCCCTCCACAATTAATCAAGTTGCCAATCATAAACCACAATTGGTTCGTCGAGTTGCTTTAGTAGATCATACTCTGGAAGGGTCCCAGTGACATCTCTTCTCAAACATACACCAATGTTGAACTGGAATTTGTGAAACTGCATTACTAAAACTTAATTCACATATACCCTGTAAATGAACAACAAAAACACCTGTGGGTGTTCAATCAAACTGAGACTATCTGTCTATGTTAGGGCTGTTGTAAAGCCAAAACAGAAACAAGGCAAATGTCCAGCTGCTAGAGTAGACGCTGTCTTCACACGGTGGACTACTGTACAGTGCTGGATGGAGGAAGGGTGGCTGTAGTGTAACAACAGACCTAGATCTCAGAAGCCTAACAAGGAGGAAAAAGAGACCAATGCCAAACAGCGCACAACCTGTGATCCTATCCAGAAAGAGCGAAACGGGCAATATTACATTTTTGTATTGGAAGTCAGACAGTTGCCATCCTCAAAGAGAAACTGAGACTAGAAAGGGGCTTCTAAAATGTTGCTAATAGTCTATCTCTTAATCACAGTATTGGTTGGATGTATGCTGTTTTGAGAAAATTAATTGACTTCATTTTCTGCATGTGTAATATAATTCAATAAGAGTTGTTAAAGCCCCAAAAGGCTTGAGATTTTAAATAGCTAATTTTGGGAGAGATTAAAATGGACTGTATAAAATGTCACATGTGGGCGAGAAAAGTTTTGAGCTAGGATCTACATTCCAATCAATATGGACTAAAATGTCTGTTCCAAGATCCATGTGGGCTACAGAGCTCATGAGATTTCATGCCTCCACACACAACGCCCTTACCCTTTTCTGTAACTGAATCTCTCTGGTCTGCTTCTGAGCATCATGGTCCACTTCTGCTAAGAGGGTATTGTCACCTCTGAAGGACGTACCCTGGACTGTGACCTCCATCCAAGGTCCCTTCCAGTCACTTTCCAAGCAGTACCCTCTGAAGCATCCTGTGACCACACAGTCACTTTTGACTTTCTCTCAAATATTCAGTGAGCGCTCTCTTCGACATCTCCTGTTTACCTAACTCACATTCTTTTGTGCCAATTAAAAGTGGAGAACCAGAGTTGAGCGACATATTGCTTTTCATTCTCCTAGCTATTCACTCAGTCTAGAGAGCAGAGAAAGCTCACTTCTGTCTTCACCTTTCTGCTCTGTTTGCTGAATTTACTGTGCAAAATTGACAGACTTGGGGCCCGAAATGGCCAAATTACAGCCGCTGCACATGGCCAGCCCTTTCCTTTCATTGTGGTAAACGATCATCAGAAGCCTTCAGTACAATGCTCATTGAGAGTAATGCACTGATAACTTTATATATAACTAACTTGCCCAGATTTATAAATAGCAAGTGAGTGATAGCACCCAAGGCCCAATATTAAAAATAATCTCAGTGCATCATCAGAGAAGCCAACCTAACTCGGATAAGAGAAAAGAAAGAATGAGCATGTCATTTTACAAGTACCTGAGAAGGTCAAGGGCAGGATGCTGAGTCCTTTCCCATTGAAGATCTTGGCCAATCCTTACGCAGCCTTGTCACATGGATAGTATAATGATCATCTTCCTTCTGCAGATGAGAAAATAGAGGGCCAGAGTTAATAGATTATCCTAAGACAGACATTATGCGCAAAGCAGACTAAGATCTCAGGGCACAGGCCCATGTTTTTATAGAAAGAATATCTACTTAGAGCTTGCTGAATCACATGAGGACCGTCACGTACTTTTCTGGTAGCTGATTGGATTTTACAACCTTTTGAAAACGCAAACTTTGTTCTGACCTCTGTGACTGGACCTGACCCAGAGATAGAAGTCTGGAGATTATTCAAAGCCCCCTGAATTATGAGACTAGAGGAAAAGATACGACAGAAAACAGGCTGAAGACTGGATCTCAACTAAAGTCTGAGTTCCATCACTTAGTATCCAATATTTAATGGAGAGTTTACAGAGGGACGGTCAAAGCTGCAGATGTTCCATATGTGTTCACTTAGCTCAGTGGTTTGCAACCTTTGTAATACTGCAATCCTTTAATACAGTGCCTTTCATTGTGGTGACCCACACTCTTAAAATTATTTTTGTTGCTACTTCAAAACTGTAATTTTGCTACTGTTATGAGTCATAATGTAGATATCTGATATGCACGATCTGCTATGTGAGCCCTGTGAAAGGGTGGTTTGACCCTCCCGAGAGGGTCATGCCCCACAGGTTGAGAACTGTTGATTTAGTCAATCCTCATAGCAGCTCTGACAGAGAGTTCCTGGTCTGTGTCCATTTTCCAGATAAGAAAACTGAGGTCCAGAGTATTCACATAACTGTCTCAAATTTGCACATAGCAAGAAACTAATAGAGCAAAGACCACTGAGTTAGAAAACCTGTGGTTTTAAACATTATGATAATAATTACTAAAATGAGTAATAAACTGCCTGATGCATTTATACATCAAAGGCAATTGTATTAATTATTTTCCATTTCCCCTTTCAAGGTAACTCTTCCTAACAGGTTGCTGTAATAGAACCGAAGCAACTAAACTACAAGATGCTACGACAGTGATGCCATTCACTCTTCTGTTAATCACTATGCAACCTAAAACCCGAACAGGGAGCCTTGCACTGGTAAAAGAAAACACTAGATATGATGGCTATTTCCAGCCCAGGGAGCTAACGTTCAGAATTGAGAACCAAAATGCAAACAGGTAAAGTGCAAAGCAGGGGATAGTTGCTGTGTATCCAAGAGGGCAGGTGACTGGAGTTAAGATCCTCACTCAAAATCATGGGTACAAGAAAATTTGCAGCCCTGTGTCTGCCCTGGGTACACAGGAGGTGCAGGGGGTTGAGGTTTAGTCATTGTATGAGAAAGAATATTTCTTTGACTTGGACTTGCTCTAGGAGAAAGGGAGGTTCATGAAGGGCTATAGTGACAAAAAGAAAAATTCAAAAATCTTTTAATCATATAAACCTTACACAAACTTCTTTATAATTGGGCTGGGGATGCAGTTTGGTTGGAAGAGTGCTGGGCTAGCATCCATGAAGTCCTGGATTTGATCCCCAGCAGCACATAAACAGAGCATGGCAGTAATTCCAGCAGGTAGTAAAGGCGGGAGGATCTAGAGTTCAAGCTCATCCTTGACTGCATGATACCTCAAAATAAATAAATAAATAAAATTCTTTATTTTCCAAAAGAACAAAATCGGTATTGATGCTCTTATATTAGTCTGTGATTAACTACTGATAAGAAAGGTAAAAGTTTGAAAAAGCCATTCTGAGAATCTCTAAACAAGCTATACTTTCGCCCCAAAACATTCTTTCTGCTCCCCACTTCATTGCACTCCACCACAGCTTTCACCAGTGCCTCAGACCCACAATCATTAGTCGTCCTTCCAGCCTGCCTGTTTACTGTTCGCTCTATTCACTAGACTGTAAGCTTCAACGAAGCAGGCACCAAGTCGGTTGAGCTCGTCACAGGATCTTCAGAGCGTTGAGTACCACTTGAATGATTATCCTCTATGAATAGATTTCTATAATCAGGGCATTAAAATACCTAAGTGATATTTTCCCCACCAGACTGGACAAAATCTTCCTGAAGCTGAAATATATGCACCACCCGTTATCTGGCAGTCTTAGGTAACAATACCAGGAAAACCACAAGACATGGGATAAATAGAGTATCATCATGTTATTTATACTCAAATATGCCCCCAAGGACTCCAGGACAGAAAGGGGACTATATAAATAACAAAAAGGTTCTACTGGTAAACAAATAGCTCGAATTCTTCTGCCTTTCACACAGCAAACACTATGCTGCTTCTTTTCCCTGCTGATGAAAAAAAATTACCAAAGCAATCAGTCCTGTTTTTCCCCATCTATATTTTGACTGCAGATGACTATAATTTACTAAGTCAACTACCTGGCTGGCATCACTGGAGTGCTCAGTGTCCACAGTGCCTGTCGCTACTCAGAGTGCAAGGGCATCTTTGGCATTTTAAATGCACAAAAAAAAATAATCAATATAGAAAAAGAACATATTAATCCAAAGTTATGTAATCTTACACCCTGAAAGAACCTGATTAAATCGCCTTCCTTTGCAGCTGCTTCTAATCTAGGATAGTGCAGGTGTTTACAATCTTTTGCGAGCTGACCTCCAGTGACCCAAGGATAAAATTTTAATTGCTTATCAAATGTAATTTTATGGACGAGATAAAGATACTGTGAATGCGTATAAACTCCTCTGAAATACAGAGTCTTTCAAAATGGGATTTTAGTTAGCTCGCTTCTCTTTCTTTAGAGTTAATTGATTTTCTTGACATCTTTTTAGCCTGGCAAACTGCCTGCCTAAGTACTTTATCTGACCTTCAGGCTGTTTGCCAGGTATTGATCCTGTACCTACAATGGCTGTGTCGTACCCGCTCCTCCAGCTTTGATAAGGGCTAATGTACTAGTGCCGGCAGACAGGAAGTCAATGGTCACAACATTTTTCTCATCCTCTTCTTCTATCGTCTTTTCTTCTTATACAATAATTTGGGCTCTCTCAAAATCCAATCTTCAACAAATGAGGTAGATATTTGGACCCAATTTTTCTTCTAGCAACTTCTGGCTTGCACCTTAAGACATCTTCTATAGGCAATAATAAATTTAAATGTTCACAAATAATTGACTCCATAGCGATGCTAATAGTAGTATTACTTGATAATTTGTTCAAAGAAAAGTAAAGCTGTGACTTAGGGAGATGCTTGGGATCCAGAGATTCAGAGAAAATACATGGCGTAGAGGGAAGATATAAGGTTAGCAAAGAATATTGAAATCATGCCCTCAGTGAAATAGTCAAGGGAAATAAGATTTTCTTGTCCTCTTGCAACTTAGTTTACAGATAGATGGCTTACACACAAGGAGGGGTGGAAATAGTGTCCAACCCAAAGATAATAGTTCATACCTAACAAAGAATGCACTAATACACATAGTTCTTCTGTGTATAACACTATAACCCATCTACAGGCTTATAATATATTTGGGAGCAGAAACTTGCTAAGCCTCCAAGGTTAGCATGAGTAGATTTAATGTAGCCATGCTAAGTTTTAGACTTTTGATTATGTAACAAGAAATTTTAGGAGTTTCATTGAACCCAAATGGCTCTGGACTAGCAAAGATGTTCTATGAAAGGACACTCAATTCTCCAGCCCAAGATGGAGTCTTTTATTTGATGGAGAATCTAAAAGCAGAACCACTGAGATAAGGCCCTCGGGGAACATAGAGACTTGTTGGGGTGTGTTTGGTGTATTGAGGTTAATATGAGGTAAGACTGACCAATGCTCTGCATAGAGTGGCTACTGGTAGGTTTGCCGTGTAACATCCAACTCTTAAAACCAAAACAGCAACTGAAAACAGAAGAAACTAAAGACTAAATCTGAAACAAAATAATACTAAGGAATGTCTAGTTTTTATTCTTTTCTAAAGAACACACACACATATGGAGAGAGAGAAGAGAGAGAGAGAGAGAGAGAGAGAGAGAGAGAGAGAGAGAGAGCTTCCAACCCAAATGCATTATCATACTTTACCAAAGAATGTACACTCAGCACACATGTCTATTTATGGTGCTATGTGCCATCTACACAATCCCTACATCCAAGGAACTGGTTAGAACCTTAGTAGATGGGGTTCCCTGGGTAGGATGGGGCAAAGAATCTCTCAAGGTTGGCGCATGCAGGGGAGATCCAGAGGGTTCTACAGAGCTGATTATTGGAGGAAGACATGGTGAGGATTTCTCAAGGCTAATGTATAGAGATTCATGGAAGCAGTGCTGAGGAAGAAAACGCTTGGGTTATCTTAATATCAAACTCATTCTGATCAAGATCCGTGAAACTTTAGGATAACTAAGTTAGGGAATGTCAGTTAGGTTCAGACAGGGTAATGATATTGAAGCTAGGCTTGTTCCTAAAACTATGGGAGCTGGGTACACAGTGTTTGGTCAGTAAGAGGGAGAAGGGGGGAATCGAAGAAAAGGAGCAATAATAATGAAAATACTTAAAATACACAGGGGAAAATCCCAATGAGGACAGCACAAACATTTGGGCCAGGAAACTTCAGCAAATACTGACTTCTTGGGACTTGCATTTTGAACAACGAAGGCCTGAGTGAGAGGTGATGACTGTTCCAGATTGTTCTATGAATTATCAGTGAGATCAGTCCTGCTCTTATGATTACAATGGTGTTTGTCTCTCACAACTGGAGGCAAAGAATCTTATAAACAAAGGAGAGGAAATCAACTGAAATGTGGTCTTTAAAAAAAAAGAAAAAGTTTTTGGCAAATATGCCTAGGGGAACACAGATTACAACATAGTAAAATTTCTGAAAATAGCTTTGCCAGGAGGGCCAAGAAGAGTGGCCAATAGCCCCGGAATGTGTATGTGGCAAAGGACCAAAGGCTTTTGCAGCCAGCCATGCAGGTCCTGTGGATGGACACAGGCTTCATTTACCTTTTCCACAGAGGGTGGGATCAGATGTGTTATAATATTTGTAGGTTTGCAAACTTTGAAAACAAGAAAGAAACAAAGAAAGTAGTTCAGTCAATCTTGATAAGCAAAATGGATAGACTTCTCCATAATTTTGTAAATCAATCAATAGGCCAATCACCATGAATGAAGAGAAAGAAACAACGTGGGGGTTAGACAGTATGAATGAGGGTAGAGCTGTGGTTTGTATGAAGCTCCTCTCTGGGATGAACAGAAATTACCTTACCTCTGTCTTTAGTTTTCAGGAAATGGTTTATCTGGACACACTAGCCTCATTTAGGTGTCTTTGATTCAGCTCTTAAGTTTACTGATCTGAACATTTCTCTCATCCCCAGAAGGTCTTCTGTTCATACTAAGTGTAGATCTGCCTTCTTATAAACTTGAAGGGGCAAAGATGGCAGAAAGCTGCCAGCAGTTATGAAGCCCTCGTCTTGAATTCTCCTGCTCAAACCTAGGCTGTTGCTTTTGTCTGAGAAGAGAAGGGCCAGATGAGTTACCACCCTGGAAGAACTCTCCAGCTCTCCCGGTGTCCAGTTCTAAGTTCTCACTAATGGGATGTCTCTTATCATAGAGGTCAATCTCCATCTACATGACCTACAGCTAACACCAGAAGTTAGAGAGTTCGTGATACAGAAGAAAATACGAACAAGATAATAAAACTTCTCCGTTAGATGGCTCAGTCCTCAGGAGACCAGTCTCCAGCAAAATCAGGAAAGGCGAGCGAGCTCCTCTCCTAGAGGCACAAATAAAATGTGAAGCAAGTCACAGCTAAGAGTTAACAATTGATTACAACTACCGCCATATTTGAGCCGGCCCTGCAACTTTTACAACTCTGAGGACACCAGTCATGCCTGGCTACTGTTAACCACTAGAGACGCCATGTCCTCTCAGCCACACGCTGGTTCTCTGTGTTCTTTGTGCCATACATGCAGCCTGCAGGGCCATTCTATACCCTGAACTCCTGCCAGGTGTCCGATCAGGAAAAGATAGTGTATTCTAGGTCATGCTGGCGGCTGAGCCCAAGAGCCTGCTGCCTGTGCTGTGAACCTTGCCAAGTTGAGCTGCGTCTACTTTTTTTTTTCCTTCAGTCATTCCTAGAAATATCAATTCTGGAAAACTGTTTTCCCACATAAGGTTTTGGCAGCCAGTCCTCGGCGGTTACCTCATTCTTTTCCCCGCTGCCATCTGAGAGAGTATGCAGGAAAAACAGCGCACCTGTAGGCAGAACGGCTACACAGAGAGTGAAGGATTGGATACACTCGCTATCCTGACAGGCTTATGAGGAGACGGTCTTCATGGAGTTAAAGACCGTTAGTACTGCCAGACACCTGAGACTTTACCTAGCCCAAATCCATCACTATGCTTGCTGGGAAACCGGGCTGGAGGAAGTCGCCTCTGCAGGTTATACTTGAACATATTTTCAAATGGATGAACTGAACGAACAGGTGAATGAGCTAGACAGAGGGGACAGGGGTAAGTGTATTTGTGGAGCCTGAAGTCGGACCAGAGGAAGAAGAGACAAGAGATCTTTGACATTATGTGCCTCCACCTGTTCCAGTGGCAAGAACAGGATACCACAGACCAGGGTGTTTGGAAACAACAGAAACTAATCTCCTACAGTTTTAGGAACTGGGACATGCAAGATCATGACACCAGCAGGTTCTGTGGCTCCTATGAACCCGTTTTCTGGTTCATGGACAGGTATTTTCTGGCTCTATCAAAAGATAGGAGAAAAAGGGAATTCACTGGATATATAGAGCATATACATATACATATATACACACACACACATATATGCTCTAACCCCACTCATGAGAGCCCTAACCCTCTTGATCAAGATCTCCCCTTTCTATGAGCACCTCGATAGGAATCGTCTTCATCATCTGAGTCTGAGACTGAAAGAAGCAGTTCTGTATATAGCACTGAGTACATGCACATTCCTCTTCTGTTCTTCTTGGGGCAAATCATAGCTGCTGGTCATCAGGCTTTATTTTTGGTCCAGGCAGCATCTTCTGAAAATAAGCTGTTCACGACTCTTCTATATTATTGACAATGAATCATAAAGGGAGAGCTAGAGCAAGTCTTGGGAAGCATATGGTCATATCCTCATATTTTAGACACGAGAGACTAAGATTTGAAAAAAAAAGTGAAACAGCTTTCCCAGAATATCCAATCAGCATGGGATGGTCACAGAGAGGAAAAGTAATAGACATCCCCTGAGCTACCTGTCCTTTGCCATTCTTTTCCCTACAGAAACAAATTTAAACATGTGCGCACACATACACCCGTGTGTCCCTACCTACTGCAGGTATAAAGAGTTGCTAAATATACTACTTCAACAGCTGGGATTTTACAAGTTGACTTTTTACAAGGTGTTTGTGAGTTTCTTAAAATGTGTTAGGCTCTTTTTTTTCCTCAGAGTTTTTTTTTTTCTTTTTTTAGCATAGAATTTAAACGGACATGGTCATGATAGTAACTGCAGGATTCCTTTACACCAGGAACCTCAAACCCCGGACAGTAAAATCAATCTTTGACTAATGTGAATTGAAATCGTTTTGGAAAAACAATATTCAGACGAGATCATCAGAAGTCACATCAGCTACTTGGAAGCCCAGCTAAAGATGCTTCTGGGGGCATCAACTGACTCGCCTGATTGGGTGATTCCCCTCAAGGTCAATGAGATATAACAATGAGAGTCAGCTCAGGCTGAACTTAGGAAAAACTGATGTGCATTTAAAAACTGTTACTAAATGTGTGATTTACTAAATTATTAAATTAATGAGTGAGTTACTAAATCAGTGAATGAGTGATTTAGCTCAGTGGATGAGTGATTTAGCTCAGTGAACGAGCTCACCCAGGTAATTACAAACCTTCTAAGGAAGTTAAGGAGTATCCTGGAGATGTTCAATGGCCTTATACAGAAGTCCTTTTCATCCAAAGCTTCATCACCTTTTGCTTCTGTGTCCCCATGATTCAGCAGCAGCTTAAATGGGTACTGATAAGGAATGTGAAGGAACTGAGTTAAAATTTCTGCCTACTTGAGAAACTAAGTAGGCATCTTCTCCAAGACTTGGCAACATGAGAGAGCCAGGACAAGATACAAAAGGCTAAATAATTATATATTTGGCATAACCAGCATCAAGAAATCTGGTAAGGCAATAAACAATTATGGAGTTAATAGAATGGCAGTATGGTGCGTTACAGTGAATTATGATGCCCTGTCCTTCCTTAACAGGGCCTAAAGCTTTTTCTACTTTTGATTCTTATGCATCATTATTTAGCATAACTTGACGGTCTACTCTGATTATAATGAGGAAGGGAAAAACAGAAAGTCTGGCACACAAAGAAGGCACTTGAATTCTTATGGTGTGGTAGTGTGGTGGTTTGAAAGAAAATAACCCCCAAAGAGAATAGCACTATTTGGAGGTGTGGCCTTAATGGAGGAAGTGTGCCACTATGGGGATCGACTTTGAGGTCTCTTTTGTTCAAACTTCCCTCTGTATGACAGTCAGTTGATTTCCTGTTGCCTGCAAGATGTATTGCTCTCAACTACAGCACCATGTCTGCCGGCATGCCACCATGCTCCCAGTCATAATGATAATGGACTGAACTTATGGAACCCTATGGGAGTCACCCCCAATTAAATATTTGCTTTATAAGAGTTGCTGTGGTCATTGTGTCTCTTCATAGCAGTAAAATCCAGACTAAGACAGGTAGGTACTGAGAGAAGAAAGATGAAGGAAACACCACATACAAAGTGTACTGAAACCCCAAGAATTAAATCCTAAATGAAAGGTAAAATTTAGGGCCAAGATATCATCCTTAGATGGATCCCAGGAATGGCATTTGCTAACTTAAGTGGAGCCAAGTAGGACAATGCACAAAGAAGTCCAGAAGAATACAGCATCACCTTAAGGAGCAACACACAACTTAGCCAGTAAGTTATTTCAGATGTCAGGACCAGAGAACTAGGCAGCGAGTGTAGTCTAACTGAAAAAGTCGTCTGACTGAAAAAAGATAAATGGAATTGTCAAGGGGTTGTTATCTAGGGGTGTAGAGTCTCAAGGGTTAAAGGGATATGACAGATAAGAGTTGGGTGGTACCAGGCACAGCAGGGGAGTCTGTTCTTTTCCAGCCCAGATGCTCCAGGTCTGGAGAAGGGGAGGTGCTAGGACAGCTTCCTCTTTACCAGCATTTGCTACTCCATATGGTTGGGACATCACGTGCTACTCTGAAATGGAAAGAAATTGCGTGGGAATCTTATTTTGGAGTAAATACCAAAGAGTCCTGTCTCTCTGCGATCTGCAACTACACCTGAGAATCTGGTCCAGCTTGAAGGGGTGACATCAATGAGGGGCAACAGTATAGGATTGTCATGTGCATAACCCAGAATACTTCTGAGAAAGAAAGAAGAATGAAATAACAACAAATTTCTAACCCTAAATTGAAACAGGATAAAAGAAGAAGGAGAAGGAGGAGGAGGAGAAGGAGGAGGAGGAGGAGGAGGAGGAGGAGGAGGAGGAGGAGGAGGAGGAGGAGGAGGAAATTATTCTTGGAGGAAGATTTAGCAATAATTGAGTAATGAATTCTTGTGCTGAAATACAATGTCTGGAATTTCGATAGCTCAATCCCCATGAGTTTCAATTAATATAGATTAGTCCTTGCTTGGCATGTATAGGGGATTCTTTTTCTTTTAATAACTAACTGTATCTCTGGATTATTTAGTTTCTCAAAATGACTATCCTAGACGCAAGATAAGAAGTCACTAAAATGAACAAGGAGCACGTGGGATGGAGGGTTTTCATGCCACCTCCTCTCACCCTTAAACCAAAACATGTTCATGAATAAGTGTGCTTTCCCAATGTCCAGTGGAGCAAAATTCCTGTGGTCACGTGGCCCTTGTTTGTCCTGGCAGGCCCTGAAGTTAGCCTGGGAAACGGAAGAAGCAATCGCAGCTGACCAGGCTGCATTCCAGCCCAGCCTCACTCATTCACTGAGCTGTGATCGTTAAAATTGATAACTATCAAGTTAAAGACAGCTATTGCCCCCATTTTACAAATGAAAACAACTACAGTTTGAGTTTGGCCACTTGGCCAAGACAACAGTCACTGGTGAAGACTTCCGTGGTCTAAAACCATCACGTCTCTTAATCTTCACGGTATATGTCCTGTTCTCCCTTGGAGTTAGTTAGTGGCCCACTTAGATAGGTCTAAATTTCTCCACCAATAAACAGAAAGTATGTTAGCAAATTTTATGAGTCTGATGGGAAAGCCAAATGATATAAAACATGTTTAGACTACAGCAGGTAATCAATCATTAAATTAAAGGCAGCCATATTTTATAGGTAATTGTTTTCTAGATGATTAAATTTTCACTGACATTTCATTCCTTAAGTACTAATGCTATAGTTTTGTCAAAAGAAAGAAAGAAATTTGTGCCACACTTCCACTAACAAGAAAATCACAATTCTCATTTAATTTCTTTTCTTATTTGGAGAGCAAAGCCAGAGACAAGTTCTTTAAAGATAATCAATCAATGTTTATCTTTGGCCCAGGGCTATTTAAGAAAAAGTTAAATGGATCTTGACTTCTACCTGATTACCTAAATAATCAAAATATTAGCTTCTATTGACCATGACATACTGCATTACACACAGGTAGTATGGGGTTAATAACACATATGAGCTGGCTAGATAGCAGACCAGATTTCCACTGAATGTTATTATTCCGGATCTGAAGCAATTGCCAAGCCCTGCAAACTTTATCTCTTCCTTTCCTTTTTCTTTGCTAAGAAACCAGAGTTTATCAGGGGGTCCAACCCAGAAGCTCCACTGAGGGAAGAACTCTTCCTAGCCTTAGATACTAAATCGTGTTTGATTTGAGCAAATCTGGGCATCCTTTTTCCCCTTGTCGGTTACTTGTCTAACAACAAAACTGTGATGGGTCGCTCCATAGGAAGCCTCAGGGAGATCAGGGAGGGGGGCTTTAAAAAAGAGGTCTTTTACTCTCAAAATTAAACATTCCAGGAAGAACACATTTCTTGCCTTCCCTTGTAACACTTGGACCAAAGTTATCTAACTAAAGGTGGTAAGTCAGACGATGATGAACCCGTGTATCAGTAACCCACAAATAATAAATCAACACTAGCAAAGCTGAGCACAGAGCTGGATACCTGTGACCCCAGCCCTTGGAAGTGGTGGGAGAAGAAGGAATGAGAAGTCAAAGGTGATTCTTTGCTTAGATGGAGTTTGAGACAAGGCTAGACCACAAGAGACCTTGTCAAAAACAAAAGGAGGGAGAGAGGAAAAAAGGAAGGAGGGAGGAAGAAGTCAAAGAGAAAAGAGAACTCTACAAGAGCAAAGGAATGTGGAGGACAGTTCTTAAGGATCCTCTAAAGGTAGCGACTAGTGTTAACGTACCCTGACAAGAAGTCCTGTAGACTTGCCAGGGAATGACTTCACTCATCCACTTTTGTTTATGCCACTTGAAGTTCACTAGTCTATTCCCTAAAGTTGAATATGTCTTCTCTTTTCTTAAATTTTAAAACTTTTATATATTATTATTGTCATGAGGGGAAGTGCGCGTGTGTATCGTGACTCACACATGGAAGTCAGGGGATAGTTTTCAGGAGCCAATCCTTTTCTTCCTCCATGAGTTCCAGGCACGTAACTCTGGTCATCACCCTTTTGCTGCACCTGCTTCTACAGGCTGAGACATCGTGCTGGCCCTGGGTCTTTACTGATATCCAAACCCAGGAGTCTCGGTCTTGGCTTAAGCTTAAGGAGCCCAAGTCAACAAACAAAGCCCAACACGTTGTTCCTGTGATTCCTACCACACACATATAGCTAAAAAGCCCTCGGGAAAGAAAAGCGATGTAAGAGCGAAGAAGGCCTCGGAGGAATCTGCCGGCTCTGAGGGTCTTCAAGATTCAGGTGCTTCTTCAAACACCCGTTCCACTCAACTAACTAGCTAGCAGCCCGCACCGCCTCTCCCTCTCAATATTACAGGGATCCAAGAGTGCCAATGAAACTTTAGGTTCAGCAGCAGTATTGGGGAAATTGCTCTGGAATAAACATATCTATCCCCTAATTGCCTGTTTTCTGAAATTTGCCATCTCTCTTTCATACGTCACTCTGAGGTATGATATCTACCCGATGGCCAGCAGGCTTTTGTGGTACTGGTGAGACAGAGAAAGCAGCTCATTCCTTCTGCAGTGGGGATGGTTGGCCTTCATAGGAGCTGCTGAGTGGCTCTCTCTGACCATGCTGAGTATCAGCATGCAGAATTATTATCTGAGTGGGGGAGGGCCATGGAGAAAGACAAGAGCTTTTCAGAGCCACTACGTGAAAACCAGGGGAAAGAAGAGACTGACGACAACGGCCTCCATCTATCAGGCGGCACTGGACAGTTGCTGGGAGCGCCTGTTCCATCCACTGCTGAAATGCAATGTGATTCTATCTGGAAACAAAATTCCCTAACAGCTCAGTTTGTGAAAAATTAAACCCACTATGGAAGAACGTTGTAAAAATCTCCCCTGAATTCTTGAGTTTTTTTAAATTAAATTACATATGTAAAAGTCAAGATTTGTCTGTGTGTTTATGAATGTGTATCCACACACACATATGTTGATAGATGGATAAATGATGAAGAGATGGACAGACAGTCACACCTCAAAACGGAAAGATAATCTTTAAATACAGACCTGCGTAGACATAGACAAGTTGCTCTCCAGGCTGGTGAATCTGTGTTGCGCTATAAGGCATAGACACATTCCACCCCGTCTCTCTCATCAGTGACTATTGTCATCCTGAATTATTCTTGGGCCGGTTCGTCAGCTCCTCTCTTCAGAGGCTTGACTAAAGAACTCCTGCAATTTCCATGGCGCTCCTTCCTTCCCACTGCTTCTCATATGCCCTTTGTTTCACTGGGTCTCCAATTTCATCCTGTCCCCTTCTCTTCTTAATCTATCATTCTCCGTGAGACACTGCTGGCTGAGCACCACACAATAGGCCTTGTCTCAGCCTATTTACCATGCCCATTAAATCTATTAGTCTCAGTCCACCATCAGCTTCGGAAAGTGCCCCTTCCATGGCCCCCTTCTTACCTGTTCTAATGGCATTGTTCTCGCTCCCACTGCCCTTTGAACACTCATGTCATTAAGCTCCGATTTCACTTTGCTTCTGATAATGACAAGATGGCTGCCCTCTCTAATCTTACTCTGGAGCCTAACAGAAGAACCTTCATAGCGGTGGCCACGAGAGATGCCTATTGATTGTTCCGCCTTGCCTCTCCTTTCCTCAAGGTCCCCGAGCTACTGTTTATGTGATCTTTTTTCCCATCAGTGAGTGCCCGGATCCCCAGAGCATGACCCAGGTCATTTCTGCACAGCCTCAGCTAGTTCACGTCGGCTGCTTTCAGTGAGTCATTCCCATGGCATAAGAACTGGTGAATGACTTCCAGCTTTTCCCTTTTCCTCTTTCCTCCTACTAAACAGGCTGCTCAGATGTTTAACTCCCATTTGTTCCATCAAATATTTACTTTCTGAGTATATTTTCACTGTCTGACTCTGCACTAGGTGTGAGGGAGACAAGATAACTGAGATTGCGTCCCTTTGCCAAGGATATTCCCACCTGGGTACCGAAGGGAAAGATTGATGGCTTTAGTTGAGAAAAAATGGCCTAAGTTCTTTGCCCAGGTCACAGGGAATATACTCAGAGCAACTTCTGTTTTGTTTCTGCACTAAAAGCAAGAAGTGTGTGAAGAGCCAAGACCAGACAGGCTACACTAGTACAGGGATGAAACTTAGTTTAAAACCTGACTCAGCTACCATTTAGAAAACCCTAAAACAAGCCCCCTACATCTTCAACAGAGTCTCACGGCAAGGAGAACCTAGCTGGCCTCAGCTAGCTGGTTACCAACAGTAGCACTATTTGCCAAGGGCTATTCCCAAACTGGAACAGAACAGCATTTGGAAGGTCTTAAGCCACACACCTATGTCCATTGATGGTGCATAGATTTTTTTTTTCCACATTTCTAAGAAATCCTGATTTTTAAAACCTAGTAAGAGTTCATGAAACACTTTGCCATAGTAACATACAACTTGTTTTTGTTTTGTTTTGCTTTCATAAGAGGGTGTTGGAGCTAACATGTGTGCCAGAACAACTTCCACTCCTAAGTGAAGGTAGCTTAATTAATTCATCACCAGCATCTACCTCTGAGACATGGTGCCCATCAGATTTGAGGTGCAGAGAGCTGGAAGCTCTCCGGGAAATGAACTCAACGTCATGCAATGGAGCTGGATTTATTGCCATTGACAGCTGCTCTCTAGGGGGTCAGGATTTGAACCACTGGAGCATTCCGGGTCAGGAAACAGCCACATTAATAGACTTTCCGTGGAGGTCTCCCTGCGTGGCAAAGGCTTGAACCCACCTCCTGCCATATTTCATTGTGACAGAGAGCCCTACTCTCACCCGAGGGAAGGAGCTCTCACAGAAAAATAAATGTCCTCCATATAGTGCCATCCTAATGACTATATAGCATCAATTGTAGGACAGTGAAAAATGATTATTGAGCCATGCACAGCCCACCCTAGCATTTTTAATTATACATCACACCAGAAAAAAAAATAGAATTTCTTTTGTTTTGCCTATCTTCAAGATAATCTTATCAGGATTGTCAGGAAAGAATAATACTATAGTCAAAAGAATATTCAATGCCCCTTCAGGCTCTTTTCAAAATTCAGGGTGTTGGCACTTATTTTTTAAGCCAAATTAAAAGAAGAAGAAGAAAGAAACTACATAACTTTGCTCAGGTGTTAATTTAGCAGAAGCTGGGAGAAAGAATGAGTCAGGAAAATGTTTTCCCAGAATGCAACTTAGCCTTTCACCCCAACTTTTCTCTTCAATGCACCAAATCTGGTGTTGATGTTGAAGTCATCTGACAACTTGTAACTCGTCTATACGCAGGTCCGCATAAGCTACAAGTGTCTATTTTTACACCCGAGCAGCCATTTCCCCAGGAGCTCACCCTGCCTTTCAGCAGCTCCTCTGTCGTCCTGAGAGCTATCCCCTCCTTTGGAAGCAAGTCTCTTGTTGGACGCCTTTAGAAAGTCGCCTTCCAGTTCCTAATTACCTCGGCAGCTGCCTAACACAGCTTCCAGACTCAAACCTCTGTGGAGTCTCCATTTTAATACTCAGCATTATCACCGACTGATGTGGAGAGAACGATTGCTTCTGTGCCTGTCAGGAAAATGATAGTCCTGGTATTCACCGGCCTCCTAGGAAACAAGGCTGCCAGGCCACCGGGAGTAGGGAATGGTGCTCTAGCCCATGAACCATCAGGCATACAAAAGGGGAAGTGGCTTTATGCTGTGTTTTGTTCTTGGCATCAATTATATCACATGCTCAAGTGCCATCATCAACAAATCTGTATACACTGCAGAAGCATCTTATAAGCTAAAAGTAATTAAGGCAAATACCACTGACACACAACTCAGCACAACGTTAACACGGCAGTCATTCACGGCAACACAAACACAATGCCCAGCTCCAGATCAAAGCCTGTTTATCTCAGGAAATATCACAGTTACATATTCGCTCAAAAATGGTTTCTGTAAGAACTGACTCTCTGGCTCGTCTAGAAGAATAAACCTATGGAGTGTAAGTGGGTGGAGTTTTTACAGTGCCGTCATGTGCTGATAAGGTGCTTAGCTTGCCCACAATCCGCAGGGGAACATCAGTGAAACTCATCAGACTTCCACAACGAACAAAAGGTCTGCTGAAAGCATGAGGCAAAGGGGGAAAAAGGGAAAAAACAAAGAAAGAAATGATTCAGATGGAAAGGGGAGGAGGACCTTACAGGAAGTGACCTTTATCACAAAAGAAAAATCAATGTTTAACTTCATTGGTGGTGACATTTATAGCAAAGTGTCATTCAATTTGAGACTTATTTTCAAAGGCCAATAATTGTCACTGTTTCATCTTCAGCTTCCTCTTCAACCATCTCATCCTTCCTTTCTCACTGACAGTTTCAAAAAAACAATATCCAGCTTCAGTAGAAAGTTTTGTGAGAATGAGATTCTTTCACGAAAATGAAAATAAATATAAAAATAGCTTGATCCGATTTAAATCCTAAGTAATTATTTCTTCCTTTAGTTACCTATAAGACCTTCCAATGCTCAGTTCCTCTCACACTGAGCTCATCTTAGCTGGTAATTTAGGAATAACCTCCTCTTGATAGATTTTTCTGCATCTTATCAAATACTCATTTCCGTGAAAATACCCATATATCACAGAATTGATGGATTGGTTTCACAAAGGTTATCTAACCTTTGATTCCCCAAACTGCACCTTTTGCTTGAGTTTCAGAGGATTTTTATGCAGAAGAGTTGTCAAGGGTGAACTGACTTCTGTTCACAGTGGAGGTGAGAAGAGATGAATGCACTGCTGGAGAATGTTATGGGCTGATGAGTGGAGCCTCTATTCAAAGGAAGACTGTATGTTAGTCTTCCTGAGATTCAGGGTTTGCACCTTCCAGAACTCAGGTCTGTCATCTTCCCTCCAGCCTTTCCCTATGATTCCTTACTAGGGTACCACAGTGTATCTTGGGGGCGGGAGAGAAGAAAACTTGAGAGTCCAGGGAAGCAGTGACAACATTCCATTATATCAACTATTCCAAAAATCGTTTACACCAAGGCAGTGGAATGGTCCACAAGAACGTAATGTGTGGCCATTCATTTGCTTATATTTCTGGACAGAATCTTGCTACATCTATATCCCAGACTTTCTTCAAGTTCTGGCTCTACCTGACTCAACCTCCCAAGTGCTGGGATTACATGTGTACAACTATTATCCGTTCTTTGGTTGAGGGGTATCTACACTGTTTCCAGCTTCTGACTATTACAAATAGCATTGCTACAATGGGACTCTAAACATTGTTAATATACAGGATACTTGAACTGAGGATTCCATCTATGTTTTCATAGGGCTCCCAACCATGACAGAACTAACTCCTTTCTAATAAAGAATGAACGAACTCACACAAACGAGACAATATAAATACCTGGAATAGCAACATCTTCAGCTGAAGCCCCATGTGCACTGACAGTCTTATCAGATTCTCTCACACAAAGCAGAGGATCACGCAGAATTATGCAGGAGAAAGAAACAGAAAACCAAGAAAAACAGAAAGGCATAGGGGAGAAAGCAAATTCTTTTGCTGCTTAAAGATTTAATAAGATTCATTCTTTTGCCTTCAAATTTCCTGATGTCATTGTTTTTAACAGCTGAGTAGTACTTCATTGTGTAAATACCACATTTTCTTTATCCATTCCTTGGTTGAGGGGCATCTACGCTGTTTCCAGGTTCTGACTATTACAAATAACACTGTTACAAATATAGTGGAGCAAGTGTCCTTGTGGTATGATTGAACATCCTTTGGGTATATGCCCAAGAGTGGTATAGCTGAGGCTTGAGATAGATTGATTTCCAATTTTCTGAGAAACTGCCATATTGATTTCCAAAA
This sequence comes from Myodes glareolus, assembly GCF_982192425.1. Classification (NCBI taxonomy): domain Eukaryota; kingdom Metazoa; phylum Chordata; class Mammalia; order Rodentia; family Cricetidae; genus Myodes; species Myodes glareolus. Next base: position 31,504,820 of record NC_142046.1, read on the forward strand.
TGGCTGTACAAACTTGCAATTCTACCAGCAGTGGAGGAATATTTCCTTTGCTCCACATCCTCTCCAGCATAAACTGTCATTAATGGTTTTTATCTTAACCATTATGGTTGGTAGAAGATGGAATCTCAGAGTCATTTTGATTTGCATTTCCCTGACGGCTAAGAATATTGGACATTTCTATAAATGTATCTTGGCCATTTGAGATTCTTCTCTTGAGAATTCTATGTTTAGATCTGTACCCTATTTTTTAATTGGATTATTTGGGTTTTGATATCTATTTTCCTGAGTTCTTTATATATTTTGGAGATTAGTTCTCTGTCAGATGTGGGTTGGGGAAGATCTTTTCCCATTCTGTAGGCCGCTATCTTGTCCTATTGACTGTGTTCTTTGCCTTTACAGGAGCTTTTCCGTTTCATGAAGTTCTATTAATTGTTGATTTTTGTGTTTGTGCTATTGGTGTTATAGTCAAGAAGTAGTCTCCTTTGCTGATGCTTTCAAGGGCAGTTCCCACTGTCTTCTATCAGGTTCTGTGTAACTGGATTTATGTTGAGGTCTTTGATCCACTTGGACTTGAGTTTTTTATAGATATCGATCTATTAAAAAAAAATCACCTGAGTGAGGTAACTCAGACCCAGAAAGACAAACATGGTATATAAAGTAAAAGATAACCATGCTACAATCCACAGCCTCAGAGAGACTTAGTAAAAGGAGGCCCAAAGAAGGATGCATGGATTTTGCTGGAAAAGACAAATAGAAGAGAAATACTGGGTAGACTGGAGGCAGGTGGGGACAGAAACATGAGGGATCGGGTTGGGGGAGTGGATGGAGGGAAAAGACGCTGAAAGAGGTGTCTTGACCCAGGAGGAATTTGGGAGTCAGGTAGAAACCTGGTTGGTGCAAGGGAAACTCACAGAAATCTACAAGGATGATCGCAGCTAAGACTCCTAACAATAGTTGAGAGGGCGCCTAAACTGACCATCTCCTGTAATCAGATTAGAGACCACAATTGTCATCAAAGCCTTCATCCAGTAATTGATGGAAACAAAGTCAGAGTTCCATAGTCAAGCACTGGGCCATGCTCGGGAAATACTCTTGAAGAGAGGGAGGAAGGATTGTATGCGCCAAGGGGGTCAAGGTCATCAGAAACAGTTAACCTGGGCTCATAAAAGTTCACAGAGTCTGGACTGACAGCTACAGAATCTGCATGGGACCCTCTACATACGTATAACAGTTGTGTAGCTTCATCTATTTATGGTACTCCTGTCATTGCGAGTAGGGCCTGTCTGGCTTTTTGGAACATATTCCTCATACTGGGTTGCCTTGCCCAACCTTAATACAGGGGAGGAACCTAGTCCTACTTTAAGTTTATATGCCATGTTTGTTGACACCCTTGCAAGGCCTGCCCATTTCTGAACAGAAATAGAAAAGGAATGGTTTTGAGGGGAAGATACAGGGGAGGTAGAGAGAGAGAATGGAATGAAAGGGAGGAGAGGAAACTGCAGTCAGGATGTAAAATAAATGAATAAATTTAATTAAAAAGCATTTAATAAGAACTCCTTTTATTATTATCCATTAAATTGTCCTTTAACTTTTATGTTTTCATTGTTGTACACACTTCTTGTTCACTATGAGGGAATAGAAATAGTGCCTGAATTTTCTTTCCTATTGTTCTGAACATTTCATTTTATGCATGCTCACTAAGTCCAAGGTGAGATGGCACTTTCCTGGCCCCTTGTAATTAAGCTAAGACAGGCATTTTATTTTGCCAACAGTATGTAAACAAAGATAATATCCATTTGGGGAGCAATGTACATTGAATGGCAATTTTTAAAGACTTCCTTCTTTCTACAGTTATGATTAGAAAACTCTCCAAACAAAGATTTCATCAGCCTGGCTCCAAACAGAAAACCCAAGAAAGACCAACCACAGTGGGCAAGTCATGAAATTCTTGTTTAGGGACCCTAAGACTTAGAGGCTTTTATTGCAGAGCAATGCAGCTTTAAACCTATCTGACACACTCGTTCTTGATGGTTATGGTTAATTCAGAGTGCCAGAAAGTGTTTTGTACAGTTAATTTTTCAAAACAAATAAACGAGCCTTTTGGAGACCTGTTAGAAGGACACATGGAGGTTTTCTGCTGGGAGCATATTATACTAGTTACAGCGTCATCTCAATAGACTTCTCCCCATATTCATTACCCTCTAGTTCAATGTTGGTTTATAGAGAAATATTTTTGTCCTCATCACAGACATTTTAAGGGATTACTGTTAGTGGATAACTTTTACAAGTATATAGCAGCTGTATATTTGCCAGAAATAGTCATCAGCAAAACAGAATTGTTATTGTCATGATTATTTTATCATCTTCAATATCCTGCAGCTGAGCAACGCATGATTTTGAGCAACAAATAAAATTTAGCCAGTTCAAAGCAAGGGTATAAACCTAACTCTCCCATGAAGTTGAAGCTGTGGAAATACATTTATCTAGAAGTATTTTTACTTTCATTTTTTTGAGCTGAGGAAGGGAACTAAATATACTCGATGTCTATATTTAAATAAAAAAAAATGTTGCCCAGCCTTTCCAGAACAAAGTCTTATCCAGCTGTTGGCATCTTCTATGTAATAGCATAATCACTAATTCTAACTCTACTCCATCCCTTGTGTCCTGGAAATATCCTGGCAAAGGTTTAATATGTTGTTTCTTAATCTGGCACAAATCCTCTCCTAAACTTGATGTTCAGCCCAATTGAAGAAAAGTCAAGAACAAAAATATTTTCATTATTCAATCTAGTTGAGTGGACACCAGTGAACCTGGGTTAGAAATAGTCTGCTCAATTTCCACTTGTGTGGACAGCAGAGGGACTATCAAGGACAGATCCAAGCAGAGGAAATAGAGCAGTGTTCCCTTCATTGATCATATCAAGCCATATCATAAGCATGTGAATGCCATACTAGAATTGACAGTCTATTATCATCACACACGAACACCAGAATAAAGCACAAAATTCTGAGTAAAATCAAAGTAACTTGCGTTGTTTCTTAAACATCTGCTTTCCTTTACTTGTAAAAAGGGCTCAATGCACCCCTCTTTTCATCATTTATGTTTCTCAACTATGGCTTTTGATTATAAGTCAATTTTCATTTAAAAAATAGCTGTACCCTTAAGATTCTTTTTCTTTCCACCACCATTATCATAAATTCATCAAAATATCTCCAGTAAACAGACATACAGCCATGTTATTTATCCAACTGTATATCCTCTCCCAACAGAGCTCTGCACATGGAGTTCACAGATTAGTAAATCTCTGGAAGGTGGTTTAGTTTTGCCTTTTTCCTTTAAATAATGAATCTTGAATTCACTGGTGGATGAATTAGATGAATTGGAGAGAAATTTGAGAGAAAGAGAGAGAGAGAGAGAGAGAGAGAGAGAGAGAGAGAGAGAGAGAGTTAGTTTTGAAACAAAACCATGGGATTTAGATCTGATCTGCTACTTGCTACATCGACCTGGTTAACCTCAAACACATGGTAATCCTCCTGCCTCAGTCTCTCTAGTACTAAAATTACAGGCATGCACAACCATACCCAGCAGCAAGAAAAAAAATATATTCTTATTTAAAGCTACTTAATTCATGTTTCTGGTTTGTTTATTTTTGAAACAAATATTGTTTATTTTTGTCTCCCTATGTACCAAGTGCTGACTTGGAAGTAGTGATTCTCCTGACTTAGACTTCAGACGTGTCCCACCATGTCTGGCTCTGTAGTGATTCACAATTGTCCAGTTGTTTTCTGCCTTCTAATGAAGCAATTTCACATGATGTGCTAGTTCGTTTTTGTGACGAATTTTATAAGAGAGCTAATATTTCCTACTACAGTAGTGTTTATCATTATAGATAATTGATCCTTTCTTTTAAGTGGGGGTCCTTTCTGTGCTTCAAGACTGGGTATTCTGTACTAATACAGATGACAGAGATACGACAAGAGTTAGGACTTAATATATGAAAGTTACTTGAAAGATTTCTTTCTTCAAACTACATATGTTATCTTTACTTTAGGTTTCAGAATACTCTGTGGTCTGGAGAAATTCCTTTCATGGTTCCAGGATTCTATGCTTCAGCAGATTGGGTAGCTCCTTAAATGTGTTTGCTTTTGTGTTGTTTTGTTTCCTGTTTACTGTAAATAGCTTTTTTTTCTCACATAATATAACCTGATTATGGTTTCCCTTCCTCTCCCATCTTGATCCACCTCCCTTTTGTCCCTCCTTAGCAAACAAACAGGCTTCTATGGGCATAGAATATGCCCATAGGCATAATAATGAAATAGAATGAGATAAAACAAAAACTAATACATCAGAATAGGATAAAACAAACAAAGGGATAGATCCCAAGAAACAGTATGAGAAATTGTTAAAGCTGCAGAGGCCCACTTGTTAGTATACTCAGAAATCCCCTCACAAAAAAACCCACGAAACTGAAGCCATTATGTATACGAAAAGGACCTGAAGAGTAAAAAGAAAGTAAAACTACATACATGTATATAAAATAAAAAGATAAATTTAAAAAAAAAAGACCTGATGCAATATCATGAGACAAGGAATCTCTAAAGATTCCATGGTGTTCATTTTCTGTTGCCCATCTATTGCTGGGCATGCAGCCTACCCTGTAGAGGAGTTTGCTTCCGTAGTGAGACTCCCATAGAAAAAGCTAAATCTTCATTTGCAAGTGGCCATCAACTGGAGATAGCTTTTGGGTTAGGGAATAGAGGCATGTGTCCACTTCTCCTTTCTGCTCTCGGACCCCATCTCATGCCAGCCTGGGCAGGCCCTGTGCATGCTGCCTCAGTCTCTGTGAGTTCGTATGCTCATTGATCCTGTTCATGTAATTGAGAGGATCTTGTTTCCTTCGCGTCCTCCATCTTCTCTGGCACTGACACTTTCTCTACCTCTTCTTCCATGGGATACTCTGATTCCTGAGAAGAAGGATGATGGGGATACCCCATTTAAGGCTGAGTGTCCCAAGGCCTCTCCGTCTCCTCTAGACTCTCTAATGTCCAGCCATGAATCTCTGTCCGTGCTGTAGGAGGAAGCATCTTTGATGTCTGCTGAGGAAGACCATCATCTATGAATGAATATGAGTATAGCCGAACGAACATCATTAGGAGTAATTTTATTGCTCCTGTCCCCCTTCTTCTTTCTTCTTTTCTTTTTCTTTCTTTTTGTTTCTTTCTTTTTTTTTTTCTTAGAACAGTAGTATTTTGTTTTATCAAAGGTCCCCAAACCATCTAGTCTTAGGTTCTTGTGTACCTAAGCAGCTCGGGTATGGTTTCTGTCTCGTGGAGTGAGCCTTAAGTCAAGTCAAGTATTGATGGATTACTCCCACACGCTTTGTGCCACCATTGCCATAGCATATCCTGCAGGGAGGACACCAGTGCATATCAAAGACTTTGTGGCTAGGCTGGGGTTTATGTTTCCTTTGGTAGTCTACAGAGTGCCTTCCTGTACTAAAGACATGGAAGAGAATACGCTATGAAGGCACCAGCTCGGCTTCTCCATGTTCAGCGAATTGTGCAGGTTTTATCTTCAGCAATAGGGCTTTGAATGCTTTTGTTTTTGTAGCATTTGAACATTGGATTATTTCCTTCTTTCTTCTAAAATTTATGTGCAGCGAGAAAGCTAGAATTAATTTAGAGAGCCAATAGGCTGAATTTGCCGCTAAACCTCTAACAGCAAGGCGAGCCTGGCTTCTTTGTCTGCACAGACAAACATGCCTGCTTTGTCTTTCATCGAATTGGAAACATTTGCTTTGATAACTGGGCCTGTCGAGTTGCCTATTTTCACCAAACACCTCTGTCTTGTATATAACTGGCTTTGCCATATAGTCTGCCAGCATGAAACAGCGGCGGATGAACCTTCTGAAACACAGAACTGAAAGCGGCTCTATTCAAGAAAGGGATTAAAGCACCAGACTTTGCAAACTAGGCTACAGCCCCAAACCACAAGATTGTCTTGATGCATATGATTGGGAAGGACTAATTAGAAGAGAGGATGTCATTTTATTTTCTAACCAGCCTTCTCTGATCTGAAGCCATGACGCCTCCTCACTTGTTACCTAGCAACCCTTCTTTGTATATGTAAGATTCCTCTATTCGAGCATTGTTATTCAATTTATTTGCAATTTTAAGTGTCTGATTTTTCTGTAGGATTGTCCCACCCAGGTGTGTTGGCCTTAGACTCTAAAATACCAGGAGTGACCTAGGAAGTGAACAGCACAGCCCTTATGCCGCCATTGCCCCCTCTAAGATGATGCTAAACAAAAACCTGAGGATTCATCTTGATCTGGGTGATTATACCAGAAGCCCCCCGTTTTGCAGCCCTTGCCAACTGCCCTCTGCCCAACCCAGAAATCGCTTTTATCTTGATGGAAAGAATATATGCAGGACTGGTTTCTTTTAACTCAGTGGAAAAATGACTATCAATTTAAACATTAACTTGTGTCCAACCTAATCATGAAGTTAAAAACAGAACTCGTTTCTGCACATCACAGAATTTCTCAGAAAAGCATCCAACTAAACTCCAGGATTTCACCTAAACCCTAGCAATATGTAAATAAGTAATCAGCTACATTTGGAAGCGTACCTTTTAATCAGGTAGTTCAGATGCATAATCACCTCCAAATCAAACTGCCATTAGAGGCCATTAACTCCTGAAGGTAGGAATCTCGGTTGGCGACCAGAATTCTATCAGAGACATCCTTGCTGCCTCCGCTCTTCGAATTGTTGTAGAACCCGGGCTTGCGCTTAGCTCTTAGTTCTTTCCAGTTTAACGGGTACAATTGATTGATTGAGAGGGGGAAATGTTGTTGATGGTGGTGAGAGGGTGTTTAGCTGTCATGGTTTTGCTCTTTTATTTTCTCCTTAAAAGAGAGCTGTGGTTATTTCCAATCACCAGATAAGAATTAGGAAGATTAGCAAACAGGAAAGGCTCAGCACTTAAGTTGTTTTTCAAAAGGTCTGCAGTCACTTGTTTCTTGTAATTTTGCCGAATGGGTCACTGGAGAATTGTTTCTAACACTAAAACTCTAATACCTCCAGATGACCAAATCCCAGCACATACGGATGAACTGTATCTGAAACACGATGTACTATGCACTCTGGTGATATCTCTGTCTCAATTGCACGGTATCCTGCCTTCCCAGTAGCCCCGGTGAAGGAATCCCCATCTTTATTCATGGCAATACCCAAATAGTTCCAAAAATCTCGCTACCATTCTTTGGGGGAGTTTATCCAGAAAAGGAATTTGAAAGCATTTGCTGTCTACCTCCTACTGTGCTGATGGGAGGGGGGGTGATAAGGGCAACAGGTGGACTCTAAGTCCTAGGATACTGAAGCAGTGGGATGTATGGCCTGCCAAATTTAGATAACTCAATTAAAACAACCTCCGTTCCCCCATGCAAAGTAAAAAGAAAAAAAAAAAAAAGCCGGGAGCTGAGGAAGGAGGAGGGTGGGCAGAGGTGACAGCAACTGTAGATTTTCTTCCCTGGGTCATTAGCTCTGTTTATATTTCTATAGCATAACTGCATTACAAGCCAGAATGGTTATTTTTGCCTCTGCCTCATCACTCAGTGCAAAGGGCAGAGGTGAATGCCTCTGAATTCACACAGCTGCTCGCTGGAAGAAGGCATTTGGAAAACAGTTCAGTAACACTGGCCTTTATTTCCCTGAAAGACATATTCCCCTCCGAAACCAAGCTTGCACCCAGCCTCCTGCAAAGCCCTCCCAGGTTTAAAGCAATTTCTAGTTCTTGTGCCAGCCGGAGGTATGCAAAGATTTCTCCCAGCAGGAAGTCACTCATAGACATCACATGAATATTTAAACAATGGGAAGCCAGCAAAAAGATTCGTTCACGCTGCAGGACGATAGTGACTTCTGAAATTATCACAATTATCATTCCATTATTGCAAAACAAATTACCTGATTTATTATGCTCAGCCTCGATCTCTTCCTGATCTATTACACAACCGGTTACTTAGCCATTCTACGCAAACAGCGCTTGCATCGACTGCTTCATTAATGTTTTGATTATTATAAATCTCAGGAACTCAATCCCCAGCCTAGGCTAGAGGCAGCTCTCTCCCTCAGCACCTCTCCGTGAAGAAGGCCATCAGAGAATTTGAGAGTGGGATGCGATGAGGTAGTCTCTGGAATGCTGGGAAGCTGGTTAGCTCATCTCCTCGCTTTCCCTGCAGGGCGGATGCTGTTCCTCACTTATAGCCCACAGCAAAAAAGGGCCACCAGGCCCAAATCAGTAGAAGATGCTACATTAAAAAAAAAAAAAGATACAAATTCTACTAACAACAATGAATTCGGACACACAAATTTCTTCCTGATTTTTTTTTCTTAAAGAATAAAAGATGAAGATGGAAAGCCCTGGAGGAATTATAGCAGTTGAGTCATCAGTAAAGTTAGAGACGATTCTGGAAGCCAGGTTTTCCCATCACCCCTCCTTTTCACTCTTCATGTATCCTGTAAACCAACCCTTGTTTACCCTCCTAGCGAAACTCAGCAGAGCTGTCGCATCTCACCAGTGACACAGCGGGGCAAGAGAAGAATTCTGGGTCAAAAAGTGGGACAACTGATTTGGCAAAAGAAGCTCATGAGAACATGCGAGTCACCGTGCGACAACCCTTCGGCGCCGGGACAACACCGCCGCCGTCGAAAAGTGTTCGCAAAGAGCCTGTCTGTGGTATACTAAAGACTAAATGGGCTGCTGTGTCAGGCAGACTAGAGGTGGAAAACTGAAACTAAATTTCATGCGTTGTGAAATGGCTTGGCAAATTATTTCAAGCTTTACCTGTCCAGCAACAACTTTAACCATTTCCTCGTTGTGGGTCTTGTTATTGGGGGATGGGCACAGTGGCGTCATCTGTCCTGGGTATGAATCTAAAACACTGGTTGGTTGCTCTAGCAAACTGCTAATGAAAGCTCTAGATAAATTCACCTGCTGTCTCTTGCCGATCCCACCGTGTACTCTAATATGGTGTGTTAACCTCGACAGCACTATCCCAGAGTAAGGGAGAACAGGACAGGAGGGAGGAAGAGAGGTAAGGAGAAGGGCAGAATGAATGTAGAATCATCAGGACTCAAGAAGCAGCTGACCTTACAGACCTTGTGATGCTCATGATGCTCCTATTACAATAAGCACTTTTTGATAGCACAGAACATTGCACAAAAGGACAGGACACAATCCCAGTCCTTAAGGAGATACAAATATTGAACACATTTTTCTCCATTGAAAAAGAATGAAGAAAATAAATTTGAAAGCCACCGCTATACATTGCTGAGCTAATACTAATTTCTTGGTTGCTTGTTGGAGACCTTCACAGTCCTTGCATCTGGTAACCATGAAGAAAAAGGCTAAGACGGCATTGCAACTTGTGCTTCGAGGGTCAAAATCAGACCAAGATTCAAGAACCATTTAGACCGAGATTAGAAACAATAACTCTTAACCCTCTTCCAAAACAATGCCACAAAGAAACATAAAAGCAGGAACATGAAGGAGAGATGTACAGTCACCTGGTGTACAGGGATCTCAGTAGGTTTGGTGCAGGATATTAAGGGAAGGTGTTTTCCCAGACACAGACTAGAAGAATGGCCGTCACAGGAACACAGCTAACTCTGTTTATAGCCAAAGCTAGACTGGCCTGACCTAGGAATGAAAACACCATGCTTAAGTCTTTCTATCTTCTACAGGTAGAAGTGGTCATTTGTCTCCCACAAAGGGTGCAGAGAAATACCGTAATTAGCTGCAGTTGTCTCTTTCATTCAAACTGAATTGAATGAAATAACACTCAAAAAAAAAAACTTCCTCGCTTCACATTGGGGAAAGTGTATATCTTCAGCAAGCAGAAAAACCAACTCTTTTATAGTTAACAATATTAATTGGGAAAATGACATTTTGGGATAATTTTTCTAATCATTAAATTTTCAGGGTCAACATTTTTTTCAAGGTTTGATTTTCCTATCAATCATTAATAGTTGTAGGCCAAACATGGATGCCTGCCTCTAATTCCAGCATTCAGGAAGCAGAAGCAGGTAGATGTCTGTGAGTTCATATCCAGTGTGGTCTACACAGAGAGTTCCAATCCAGCCAATTCTGCTGCATACTGAGACCCAGTCTCAATAAATAAATGTTAAAATTGTTAAGGTGTTTTACATCTAAATGAGTATGTGCCGAAAGGACCTTGCAGCGAGATGTAAGTACAAAACTTGGAGACTTTGAAGGAAAACACTGAGTTGCATTACAAAAATTTTGAAAGATTGATCTAATTGTTATTGTAAAAATTCTTTGTATTTTAGTATAATCATCTATTGTCTAACTCAGACATATATCTTGCCACAAAACAAGTTGTAATTGGCCTTTGGCACCCCAAGCGGAATAAAGCAAGGAAAGATTTTGGCAGACATCAGTTAACATTCTCCTACTATCCTTTGTAAGATGTTGGTTTTATACTCTTGTTTTTTTGGAACAGAAAGGATTCCTTTTAATTAGGAGTAAAGATGTTTTCCTGCGCACTGTGACTCTTTCGGTCCATTTACTAGTCAATAAAGAGGCTAAGGAAGTATTTCTGCCATTTTGAATCTAAATCAAAATAGCGACAAAAGAGACAGATACCTCTGTCTTGCCATGCACCACGCTTCCATTTCTGAAGCTCCAGCCTGAAAGTCAATAAACCTAATTATAAGCACGTTTCCTATTTTAAGTCACATCTTATTTATTCTTGGAAAATGTCAAAAATTTATACAACGTAATTTTGTTCATATCCACCTACCTACCGCCAGCTCTCTGGTGTATCTTCAACATGTTTCCTTTCCAAATTCATATCCTTCTTTTAAATAATATATATGATTAATAACCTACTGGATTCAATTAGCATGTAAGCCCATATGTACATGGGTATGGTACTAATACACTGGGATGCTGTGGGACGATGGTCTTGTACCCTGTAAAGATTTGTCAGTTATATTGGTTTAATAAAATGCTGATTGGCCAGTAGCCAGGCAGGAAGTATAGGCGGGGTAACCAGAACGGGGGAATTCTGAGAAGAGGAAAGGCTCAGTCTGCAGTTGTTACCCAGACAAAGAGGAAGCAAGATGAGAATACCTTGCTGATAAAAGGTACCAAGCCACATGGCTAACACAGACAAGAATTATGGGTTACTGTACGATATAAGAGTTAATAAGAAAGCCTGAGCTAATAGGCCAACCAGTTTATAATTAATGTAGGCCTCTGTGTGTTTCTTTGAGACTGAACTGCTGCAGGACCAGGCGGGACAGAAACCTCTGTCAGCACTGGGGCATGAACAATCTAACAGGAGGCACATCTGAAAGAAAAATGATTTTCCCTCTCTCAGCAATAATCAACTACTAATAGCTCTTCAAGGGCCCAGCAGCCTCTTCCCCAGCCATTCCGGAATTTTGACTGGCTTGATATTGTGCAGGTCATGAGCAGGTCACCACAGTTGTGGTAACTTCATATGTTTAGTGGACATGTTACATCCAGAAGATAGCCTATCATTACCCTCTTCCACAGCCTCCGGCTTTCTATTCTTTATGCCTCTTCCACAATATTCCCTAAGCCTTGATGGTAGGGATATAAAGGAGCCACCAAAGGATAAGCACTCAGAGTCGCTTCTTTGCAGCGCTTTAACCAGTTATGAGTCTGTATTATGAGTTATGAGTCTACCCATTGCAAATACCTCCTCTGGCTAAATTTGAGAACAACACCAATCTATGGACACAAATTGAAAGAGAATAGACATCAGTGATCTTAGGCAGTGCTGGAACCCACATCTTACAATATTGGCATGCCAGACAAAATGTTTAGAGGACAGTATGACTACGTGACCATTTGGAAAAACAGCAACAGTAGATTCTCCCTAGGGTCAGGGTCCTCCACGGATGCAGACTTTTACCCAGGTTTATAGTACTAAGCCTTAAATCCTATGGAGCAAGCATCAAAATTATTCAAAAAGTGGTTGTTTACCTCTATAATCAACATGCCACTATTGCACAAGTGGATTCATCTTGCCCAGCTTGCCATAATGTAACATGTCCATAATGTAACATGCAGAGTCCGGTGATAGGTAAGGTCATTGGTGTGTTTTGACACCAGCAGGTTACACAGCATCTTCCAGCAATCTGGAAGCTATCCAGCAGGTAGAGAGTTTCCTGACTGTCTCTATGTCCTGCAGTTTTGGTTTCTTCAACAATAGAATCTTACCAATTAGCTACAGTGGGTAACCAAGAGCAAAGGAAATAACCTTTTTTATTCTGGTTATTTTGGGTACTCTGGGTCCTCTTTGACCATACGAAACTATCTTATGCCTGGTGCTGAAATGTTCATTTTAATAACCCGTGTCTTCTAGGGGTAGCATTGTCCACTCATGTAAGGTTCAAATTTACTTTTCATCATTATATTTTGAAATTATCTTACAAACTAGTAGATTTCCATAAGATGTCTTTATTGACAAGGAGTTTGCAAAATCTAAAAAACAATAATTATGTAACCAAATAAGTGAGAAATATCAGACTTGACAATATGTTGTGTGGGTTAATCATTGTTTCTTGTGTGTCTACACCAAGAATTCTGAACATGCAGGAAGATGTCTAAAATAAAAATAAGAGCTGGGTCACACAAAATTTTGTGAATTAGAATTTGAAGAACTATTGAATACTTAGGGAAAATTTGAAATTCTCATAAAAGATAGTGAGACCCAGTTGAACCTGGACATCCCAGATATACTCTGGCCTTAAGCAAATAGATTTCAGCAATATGAGAAGCAAACAGATTTACATCTTTCCAAAGTTCTAAATAATGCCAAGGTTATCAATCAATCAATCAATAAAATAACATCATTTACAAAGGAAAGAACAGCAAAACTCTCAGCAATTTTCAGATATCTCCAAACTGAATGTTTTGTCCACTAGCCACTGTTTCATAATGCTTCTGAATAAGTCCTCCAACTGCCCTTTGCCTCCTTGGTCATTCATATGACTCAACAGAATACATACCCACCAGGCCTATCTATTTTATAGAGCAGTACTTTGGGTAGACAATTTGTTCAAGAATTTCACCTTGCAAATAGGTTAACTGGCAGAGAATAGGAGAACAGGAGAATATAAAACTGTCAAACAGAATCATATCAAATTGATGAGTTCCCAGAACACAAAGCCCATAGCACTGCTCACTATTTCCCAGTCATATTTAAGAAAATTTGAAGAATAAAAACCTAAAAACAAATCTGGTTTCTCCAAGTATATAGCCATGAAATAATAGACAAGAGAAAAAAATTCTACAAAAAAAAATAACATTTTCTGACATTACCAGTGTAGGAAAATACCAGTTCTCTAGTTAATTTGACAAGCGAGTACAAAATATATGAGACAAAGTGATCTACTTGGTTATTTAAGAGCCATAAATTATATTTTCTTTGTGCTTGGTACCAGGCTAATTTGACCAGCATTTCATTTAATTAATATTCGAAGAAACTATGAGCTGTTTAGCATTGCTAGCTACACTTTACAAATGATGAAAATGAAGCATCAAAAAGCAAAGAAGCTTACAAAAGATTATATTATTAGTAAGCAGGAGAGAAAAATTTCAGTCAAGGTAGACTGGTCCCAGAGTCAGGTGATGTAGAAGGTTATCTACGCCTTCTTACATGAGCCCACTTGTAAGTGGGCTCTTTCCACCAAGTTTCTTACCTTCTTTTTCTTTCATCAAAGATTATGTATCTGGTATTCCGTTTTCTTAGCCAACACAATAAATGTATGTTCTCACACCAAAATGTCAGTATATAGAAGGATAACACATGCTATTTAGGTGAGAGATATCCCCACAGGTTCACTTATGTGAACCCTTGGTTCTCCATTGGTGGTACTGCTTGAAGATTCTGGAACCTTTAGGAGGAAGTACATCACTGAGGACAAGCGCTCTGAGGCTTTATGACCTGACTCCAGGTCATAAAGGTAACTCTTAACATTCTCTCTGCTCTCCTTGGTGCAGAAAAAAACACGGTCAGCCAGCTTCCAGGCTGCTAGACTGGCCTCATGTTCTCTCTGCCATGCCTCTTCCATAACATTGGACAATGTCCTTTCTGGAACTACAATTCAATATAAGACATTTCTCCTCAAAGTTGCCGAGTTTTGGTTTTTTTTTTTTCTGTCAGAGCAACATAAAAGCAACTAATACGATGCAATTCTATTTAATCGCAGCATAGTAATGTGTGATTCAAGGCAGTATCTCATGGGAATTCTGCTCACTGATGTCCATGGTGACAACCTACAGTGTAGAATATCTATTTCTTTTGAAGCATCTAGTACAGTGTTTGTTTAGAACTCAATGCTGGTGTAAATCTCTTGAATTGTAAAAATACAGAAAGACTGTCTGTCCTACAATCCTGGCACATAGGTCACCTGCCTACTCAAAACAGTTGGTTGTCCACCACGACTCTTATAGCTATTTTGGCCTCAAAGTATTAAAAGTCCCCTCAAATGGGTCATATTGGCTAAGAATGCCCTCTTTCTTCTCAGAAGAGAAACTCACGCCTGTTACATGGGTGATTTACAATAGGCAGTCACATTCCAGCCATTCATGGGTAAGGATCTACCTTTCTGTCCGTGTGCCAGAAAGGTCAGTTCTGATAAGGTGATAACCTACATAGGAAAAGAGCTTCTTCCTGGGCTATTCATTACCTAAGTATACCACGCTGTAGGCCTGGAGCAATATGGAATTCTGGCTTGCAAGGAGGACCTGCAAGTTGGGAGTTAAAGCTTGTTGAAAGAAAACTGGCAACAAAACTGAGAAATGACTTTGTAGTTTCACAGATTTATGTAGGGGTATTTCTACCAAAAAAAAAAAAAAAGTCTCCAGTTAGGCAGATTGTGTTTGCCAAGAGAGTACAGCATGATTTCCTGTCCCACATGTTCTTGCAATGTGACCTTATCAGTTGTCTCGAAAGGTACTTTTTACCCCCAACTCTGGACAAGCCTCAGACTGCAAGACAAGTAACGCTGTGTTCTCTTCTTTTCTTTAAGATTTAGTTTTAGTGTGTGTGTGTGTGTGTGTGTGTGTGTGTGTGTGTGTGTGTACACAAGTGTCTGTGAAGGCCAAAATAAAATTTCTGATACCCTGGAGCTAGAGTTATAGTCAAACGTGCATACTGAGAACCAAACTGGAGTCCTCTGAAAGAGGCGCAAGCATTCGTAACCACCAGGATCTCTCTCCATCTGTAACACGGTGATTTTTAAGCCGAGGTCACACAGAAGATCAAACCGGAACTGCTCCTCCTGGGGTAGCTGAACTTAGCAGCAGCCTATGAGCAAGCCCGAAAGGCACGTGGACACAGTATATGTAGGTTTTCCAGCCCCCAGCCCTCAGCTGAGACCCCAGCGGATAGCCTGCACTATCACTATCTCCTAGGTAACTAAAGAAGCCTCCAAGATGGCCCCATCACCAGCTACACCGACTCCATTCATAAGACATCTCAAGCAAAGTCCGTCTAGATTAATGAGCCTCATCAGCCCTCAGAACATGAAAGTTAACACATTTTCCTTCTTCTTATTGGTCATATATCTGAGGATAATTTGTTATACAGCCTCAGTAACTGTAACGCCCAGGCTGGACCCAAGCTCAGGCGTCATTTGCTGCAGAGGCAAGTTGGGGTTTCTGAATAAAGAGCTACAGCTACGTGGAGCCAAGGTGGGTCGGGTTGAATGAATTACCACTGTCAAGCAACTGCCTTCTCTGTTCTGTGAATTCGGAATCTATAAACCTCCCCTGAGAGCATGCTGAGCCTGCCCAGAGAAAAGCCACCTCATAGACGATCAGAATGTAAGTGGATAACGAGCCATTTGAATTATCTGCTCTAGTTCAAACACATGCTGTTGCCAATATGCTGTGGCAGCCAGCTAACATCTGAGCATCTTTAATTTAAATTGCATATACTTAACTTGAAATGGCATCTATACTCTGAAACTAAGAATTTACTGTACCATCACCAGATCATGGGAGAAATCATCTTTTCAGGAATTTCTTAAATTTGCCTTTTTACTGCACTCTAATGTGGTAGCGGTTTAATGCCTGATGGCTCCCAAGTCAAATGTTTGAGCGTGTGAGATATAACTCCTTTTCCAATCAGTTTGTTAATACACATGCTGCTTCTTGTCTGCATATGTGAAGGGAATGATTCTCAGCAGCTTGGGTCTCAATTCCCTTAAAAACACCACATTGGTATCTGTGACCTTAACAATAGACACATTCGTGAAGCCAGCAATTAACTTATCTGACTCTACAAAAGACAAACCTTTGAAGCACTTAAAAAAATTTAAGAAAAAAAAAACTCAAAGAAAGCCAAAAGAAAACAAGCTTGTGATAGAAATTTGAAACAGCACTCAAAACAAAAATACAATTTTTTCAAAAAGCATTTGTAGATTTCAAATCTAGTCTCAGGGGGAAAACCTTTAATTCCTCTAATTCTGTCACTGAGGAGGCTAAGATCACTAGACCAGAACAACTTGGGCTACGGAACAAGTTTAAGTGGAGGACTTGCCTCAAAAGAACAAGTGAAAGGGCAAATACACCAAAAGCATATATTATCTATTCAGATTGTATTAACTAGTTAAAAACAATGGGAAATGGCTATATAAAATAATTCATTTCAGAACTCCTCTTATTCTTCCTTCCTGTATTTGACTTTACAACCATCAAGCATTCCCTTTCCTCATCACCAAAATACCCTTTCCATTGGAATTTTGCAGTTCAGCCCCCTCATCTTTTCTTACCTTCTAGGAAACAATGTCTAGGGCTCAGATCACCTGATTCCATGCTCAGGTAGCTCTCACCAGTTCATGACTTTATGGACTAACTTGTCTACCTTCTGGTTTGCAGAGATAATAATGACTACGGCACGCAAAGACACAGTAATGAGTTGATTAAATGACTAGACAAAAAGTTAGTACTTGGTAAAAAAAAATGAAGTAAATTTTCATTTCCCCTTTCTCAGTTTTATTGAGATAACTCTCTATATCTATCTATCTAAGCATGACCTTCAACTTCTAATTTGCAGCTTTCAAAGAGTTGAGCTTACAGGTATACACCACCATACCCCGCTAACAAACACCTTACACTTCAGGGTTCTAACGCCTTTTGTTGTTTTTTTCTGAAACCTTGTCCTGAAAGGTTTCTACAGAGTTTCTAACTCCTGCCCCTTCTCTCTCTAACCTGCTTTATTACTTTCGGCAGCATAAGTTTCTTCCAATTGTCAATAACTCCTTGATTCTAATCTTTCTCAAGATTTTTCTACATACTAATCATGCTATTCTAATGGAACTCAACCATAATTATCCATGCATCCAATCCTAGATATTATAAATTAGAACCTGAAAACATATAGTTTATAAATAGGCTTGTCTACGTGCTATGTATGAATCTGGAGGTTCTGGAAACCAAAGGCGATATAATTGCAAATGATATAATTGAGATCTGAACGCCAGGTGGCTTTGGTCTACTTATCCTAACCCATTCTACTCCTCTCTCCACCCAGCACTCTACCCCCAGAAGGTCCACGTGGATTACATTAAGATTCACAAGTTTCCTGTCCTCTGGCTTGGCTTGGCTAATGGGGATGATTGGGAGAACATGGAAAAGAAAGAAGGGGGACACTGGAATTACTTCTTGGCTCCTCCCCATGATGTCTGCCTCTGTGTGATAACTCCATGTCTCAACTAGGTAGCATACCGTTTCTTACAGTTATACTTTCCTCACAACAATTCAAGACTTTGGGGAAACTATTTTCAGAGTACTGCACTAACCTGCCTAGAACTTGAACCTAGTTCCCTTGCTAAACTTTCTCATATGATCCTAAGTTCAGTAAGTTCATCTTCTGTTAGAATTCTGACTGAAATACCTTTCTAGTTAGTACATTTCCCTTCCTTTGAAAAATTGACTGAAGACATTAAAACAAGAACAATAAAGAAGTGCTGTAAAAAATAAAAAAAAATCCACAATCCTGTCATGCTATTAGAATTTATTTGCCATATTCCTTAGTTTGCTATTGCCATGACAAAGGCAACTTACTGAAGAGAGCATTTAATGGGTGCTTACAGCTTCAGAGGGTGAGTCTATAGCCATCATGGTGAGAAGCATAGCAGCAGACAGACAAGCATAGTGCTGGAGCAGTAGTGGAGACCATACATCCTGATCCACAAGCATGAGGCAGAGAGAGAGAGAGAGAGAGAGAGAGAGAGAGAGAGAGAGAGAGAGAGAGAGAGCTGAGAATGGGGCTTGGTTTTCAAACCTCAAAGCCCACCCCCAGTGACATACTTCCACCAACAAGGCCACACCTCCTAATCCTTCCTAAATAGTTTTATCAACATAGAACCAAGCATCCAAATATATAAGCACATGGAGGCCATTCTCATTTAAACCACCACGTAGTATTTATGATGCATGCGCAGTTCAGTTATAATTAAAATAACTTATAGCATTTTATCTATTTTTTTATTATTATAAAATAAGCATTTTCAATTTTGCTGCATAATCTTTATAAACATTAACTTGGGAAACTTCATAATAGTCTTCTGGAGAGCTGCTGCAATTTTCTTGATTTTTCTCATATTAGTGAACATTTGGCATACTTTTTTTCAAATGACCATCTCATGCATACACTCACACATACCATTACACATATGTTGATTTCTTTTCCATTTCTCAACTAGTTTGTGAAAAGGTATTTTTTATAAATTCAGACATGTTCTGTAAGATAAAATTGTCACTTCTGGAATATAACTATTCACCTACAAGATCACAGTCATTGTCATCATATCATTGTCAATCATCAATGGCCATGTTTTCCTAACAGATAATATTAGTGACTGTCAACCATGGTTGCATGTAAAATTGCTGATAGAAACCTACAAAGGATCCTTATAAAATCAAAAGTGAATGAGAATTGCCACATAGCTCCTTCAAGTGCCATTAAAACCCAAATCAGGGAGCAAGCATTTCAGGCCAAAGGATGAGCAATTAAATTACACAAGTAGACAGTACCTCAAAGCTATCACCGTCTATCCTGTAGAACATCTAGGTCAACATCAGCAAGCTGATAATTTGCCAGTCGTTCAGCTGTTTACAACACTGTCTTTTGCTTTCTTCTTGGGATAACCATTTGAGGCCTCACAGAGAACCTATCCTGTGAAAAGAATAAAGAAACCAATGGAGAAGATGATTCTCTCTGAGCCACATTTCACCGCTTAAGATGTGGCAGCTGTAAACAGGGTTTAGACATACAGGAGTCAGATCAGCTCCTTCATAAGGTACCTACTTCAGAACACATCTGGAAGCTTGACTCTGGGGGCTGCCGTCAAGTTAAACTGGAAGCAGCTTTCTAAAGAAGAGACTCCTCGGTACATTATTTTCCATCTTCTTTGGCTGTCGGAATATCAACAAAATGCAAGGACTAACAGTCTCCTCAGAATAGAGCCTGGAAACGAAGGCCCCAAAATGAGCTAGGAGGCAAGAGCTCCATCCCATGACTCCTGGATCACAGATCAGTATTCTCAACAAGGGCCCAGAAAGTGAGAGAGCAGAGAATATTTGGAGCCTCTTCTGGGTCTGCTTTCTCCATCTTCCCTGCTCCTGTCTCCTTAAGCCTGTCTCCAGGTACCCAACGTCCCTCACAGACACTGGCAGCTTCCTGTCATGCTCACCTAGCCTGCGTTCATTTCCTAAAGTTAATGTCATCGTCATAAAAAAAAAAAAAACAACCCTGCCTGTGATTAAAGGAGGGATGATGCATCATGTCTCTGTTGGCGACTTGAACAACAGTTCTTCCTCCTTGAGAGCAGCATCCCAGGCTGGGGATAACGGTGACTATCCTGAAACAGTACCTTATTTTCTGCATTCTGCTCACTGGTCTTTCACATACTGGCCTAATTCCAGCAGCTGGAGGGGTGGGCAGTCTTCGGTCCAGAAGAAATCCCTACTTTGTTTTCTGTCTTTGACACGATCTCAGAATGTGAAACCATAGCCATAAAAAAGAGGCAGACAGTACAAAAAGTCACAAAGGCTTTTCTATCCCTGTACAGGCAAACCATGCTTCCAAATCATTTCCGACCGTAAGAGTTCTTGGCCTGAAACAGCAGTTAGGTGGTCGTGTGCTTAAGTGGTCTTGCTTTTAGTCCTTTTTAATTATTTTGCTTTGAACAGGATCTAAAGAGTCTACTGCCTCAACTTCCTGAGAGAAGCAGCTAGAGGTGTGGGTCACCACTCTGACCTTAGATTTTTGTATATTATTGTTACTTATTATTATTATAGTTGAGTGCACTCTGGCTAACAGAGCTTGCAGGTAACACATGCAATTTGCTGTGAGTCTCAGTGCTACCACAGAGGCCTTCAACTCCTTTCTCTCAGTTCTGCCAACTCAAGCCCTGCCTCGCCACACCTTTCTGCCACCAAAGGTGTCTCACATGCTGGTCATAACGCCACACTGTGAGCTGTACCCACAGCCCTCTGGGGAGCTTTTTAAAGACAGAAGAGTTGTCATCACAGGGATTCATATCAATGTAATATCCCTTTATCTTTTAATGATGCAGAGACTTGTTTCTCTGGTCTCAAGACCTGAAATCACAATCCCTAACCAAGGTCTATGTGAGAGTTCTGTGGTTATGAACCTCTCACTGCGACAGCCGTCATAATCATCAGAAGGCAAGTACTTCATTCTTTACTGACTCAAAGTTCCAGAGAGGCCCAAATGCTCCATTCCTTTTCATTAGTATATCAAATATTTGCAGAATCTAAACAATTGACTCTGTTTTGGTTTGAATCATATGTTTTCCAGTCTGAACCCAGAACTCCCTGTGTAGAGAAAGATGACCTCATCTGAACCTTCTGCCTCTACCTACTAGGTGTGCATTACCATACTTGGTTTATTGTCCCTGAAGATTAAAAGCAGGACTTTGTGGATGCTAAGCAAACACTCATCTAAGCAAGAATTGAGCTACATCCTCAGATAAGTTTTAATGTTGGCTTCCTGTTGTTTTGAGATACGGTCTCTCAAAGCTCAGACTGACGTAGGACTCCATATTTTCATATCTCAGTCTACTATGTGTTGAGATGACAGACGTGCACTGCTATTCCCAGCACTGTTGAATATTTAAGCAGCAGAAGTAAAATAAAATAAAATAAAATAAAAAACAATGTCTTTTCCTCATTTGATGTCTTCATTCATGAAAGGCGTCTGAAAAGATGGTTTTCTTATGACAGGGTTAGCCTTTTGCAAACAGAGCTTCAGGTCACTGAGAAACACTTACTCAAGTCATCTCTCAAAACAGAGATTCGTACCTTTCTGAGTGGAGACCTAAAGCCGAACTCTAGGAAGACCTATTGGGTGTTGCTTTTCTTATAATACAACTACCTGATTCCCCTTAATACATGTTGTGAGATAGGGACTACTTTATACCACTAATCACAAAGGCCTGTATGCCTTTCTTATATCACCTCTTGAAAGAGAAGATTTCTGAGAGTAAAACTTATCTTTCTAATTTGCTTCACACCACTGATACTCATACAGAATGCTTTTGCTTTTCCATTGGAACTGGATGGGCATCCCTTCTCCCCCCATTCAAGTTCATATATGCTGTGGCAGGATGCCTGAGGAGAGCCCACCCTCCAGAAACAGGAGAGAGAGAGAGAGAGCTTTCTAAATATTCACAATTCCTGAGTCTGATATTAAGGTCAGATTTCACTCGTTTAAAAAAAACTCAACTACAGATACAACTGTTCAAGGGCTCAGGTTTTACAGCTCCGTTCCAAAAACGGGAGCTGAGAGTTGGTTTCAGATTTAGATTCCTTTGCTAATCTGCAATTTTGGAGCTAGGTCAGAGTTGTGTGACCTCTGCACATGAAGCCAGCTGTCCCCTCTCCCCATTTCCTCCTTAAGCACAACCCTCCCCACTGCGACTCCCCTCAGAGCAGTTTCCTGTGCTCTGTTCAAGCCACTCCGCCTCGCCACCAGGTACCCTCCTACTGACTTACCCTCTCTACCGCAGGCCATTTCTTGCCCCTTGGAACTACTATGAATCCAAGTCCTTGCCTCTCACGGAGGGACCAAGGCATTCTCGCTGTTCTATAAAGCTCCAGCTATAACAACACTGTGTCTTCCCAGAGGAATTCCGTCCTCTTGAACCCCTGGCTCAAGCTCTTGTGATTTCTCAATTCATCACTGCGTGAGGCTCCTCGGATCCTTAGGGACAAAGGATAAACAACTCTGTGTCGCAGTGAAAACTATGTAAAACTTCAGTAAAAACTGGGGTCCCGGACTTCTGCGTTTGCTGTCACTCCTAAGCGGCTGTTAATTTGGCAGCTACACATCATTTAGCTTCCTAAATGTAAAGAAGAAGAAAACCCAGTCTACACCGTGTGCTATTCTTCCAGGACTAGCTTCTCAAGTCCGTTCTTTGCTATTCATACAATGCGATGATGCCTTAGGGTGTTATTGTTATGAGCATCCCCACATGACCATGAGCAAGATGTAGGCTGAATATGCATGTCTGAGTCCTACTGTGTGTGACTGAAACAAACACATCTCAGGAGGTATCCAATAAACACCTTCTTCTACACATTCCATAGTAAAATTGAGGAAATACGTCAGTTAAATTACCACTCTTTAAGTTTGCATTTATTTAGTTATTATTGGTTATTTACTTATTTATTTAAAAGATTGAGGGAAGCATACTTGTAGCTACCAAAGTTTCTTCCCTTCTCTCTGGCGATTCGCAGGGCCGTGTGACCTCCGACTTCCTGGAGACTCTGCACTAGGTCTGGCTTGAGGGGATAACCTAGCTAGAACCTGGTTCTCTTTGTTAATGTGATTCCACTTGTATTCAAAGTCTTAGCAGTGGGCCGATAGTCTGCCTCCCCTAGCTGACCCTGCCCGAGGGGCCGGGAAGCTTTAATCTACCCCTACTGCTCCTGGTTGGGAGGAGGCCTTGCATTTTCGGTCCTTCTAGCCCACTGATATAAATACCTGACTTGAGTTTAATAAAGTTGCCATTTACTCTTGTAGATGAGCCAAGTCTCTTTTGTGTGTGTCTCTTTTCCAACCCTCAGGACAATTGTCCCTTCTCGTGGGCCCGAGTTCAGGAAGCGTGCAGCCTGGGTCGGGCGTGGGTATCCATTGTAAAGTGCAGACTCTTACACATACTGTGCACTTGGAAATCAGGGGACAGCTCTCAGGAGATGTCCTCTCCTGTCACCATGTCTGTACTGAGAATTGAAATTGGGTCTTTAAGCTTGGTGGAAGGCATCTTATCTGCTAAGCATCTGACCAGTCCAAAATGGCCCTTTGTAAAAAAACAGAACTGGCTAATATTGAGAGTCTATTATATATCTCGAGTCAAGCTGAAAGAGGATTAAGAAAAAAGATGGAAATGCTTCTTGTCTTAAGTTATTATTATTCAAATTATTCAAGGAAATAAAGCAAAATGAGGACAAACCTACAGCACGCCACCTGTTTGTGCCTCGGACTGCCAGTGCCAACATGCAGCAAAGCTCACGAGGTCTCAGGGTCCAGTTCCCTTACCTTATCCCCTGGTTTATCGGAAGTCTGTGGGAAAGCCAGTAGCACCCAGCTTGCTCCCTAGGCAGAACACTTGACCCCTTTCTGAAAGCTGGTTGATGCTGATGGTGGGCAATCCAAATGCCAGTGTCAATGGCTCCTGTGTTGGATAGAAATATGTCTTTATAAAACAAACTTTCAAGTTCCCACAATGCATCTAGTAACTCAAATATGTATCTCCCTAGAAGAGGAAAATTGGATGCACACACATACACATGCACACACAGACAGACAGACAGACAGAGAGAGAGAGAGAGAGAAAGAAATGAAAAAGGAAGGACTATTTCACAGCTCTCAGTAAACAAGGTAACTTGTGCTTTATGATGGTTCTTGCTAGAATTTTGTCATTGTTTATTTTTTTCAGAATACATAGACGGGACTTGACTTTCATGCAAGAAACTGCTAACTCTAGTTATCTGGGAGTGGAAAAGTCCCTTGCTTGCTCCTCCTAATCCTTCTTTCGTTTTGAACATCATAAACAAAATTAAATGAAGTTATATATAAACACCAACAAGGGTTCCTGCTGTGACAGACGGACCCATCCATCCATCTCGGTAGATATTATCTCATGAATGATTCATTGTCTTTGCTTTAACCTAGAGCCTTTCAAATTTTGCACATTGAAGTGAATAACCATTGGTAAGCTTTCTGCCTTGTGCTGTGTAAGTTACCGTGAGTCCACTATAATCCAGCAAGTAGTAGTGATATCTGGGGGGGGGGGGGTGGGAAAAAAGCTGCACCAGTTGTTTTCACGCTGGATTTTCCATCTGGGTAAAAGTTAGAGGTGATCAAATGAGAATTCATCCAACTCCAAGCTGAACTGGACTTTTTCCATTCGTGTTTAAAATTGGACAATGTGTCTTATTCAACACCTTAAAGAAATGAAATGGCTTTTCCTATAGCCCTTAGTAAATATTTTAAATATTTCGCAGAAGAATTAGTTATAAAAATAACTGTTAAATAGCAGCCCCAAGGAGAGAGCTAAGTATTCAGAAACAGCCTTCTGTACCCTTAGAAACACATCGCAATTGAACCATCCTATCTGTCTGGTATGGGGACAAAACCCACCCCAGACTTCCACACATCTGTGCCTTGACTCGGCAACTGAACATAAAGTAATTGATTCTGAACAATCCCTGGCCACTTTCCAGCCACCTAAAGTAAACTTTTTTCAATGCAGATTCTTTCTCCCTGCTACTGCTTTGTGAAGCAAGGTATTAAATTCCAGGCATATCATAGTGATGAGGTCACACAGACAGGCATATGTAGGACTGTCTAGGGCTGCTACAGCTGCCACCTACTCTTGGCACACTGTAGAGCTCAGGTGGGAAGTCTTGGACTCCCCTTCTCTATTTTTCCTGCCTTCCCCTATGGTTCAAGTTATCAAGTGTGCCCAGAAACTGCTGAGAATGACAACCTTGACCCCGCCCTCCCTCCCTCCTAAATTCCATTTCCTGCAGGGCTGCTAAACCAGTCCTGGCTGATCATTAACTGCCTCGGGCTGCAGTGAGTGGCCTCTGATTGTTCATGCCTCAGACCTCAAAGGTGATCTTGCCTCCAGGGTCTCCCTTCGCTGCTGGGAATGAGGAACACACTGGAAGAAGACATTTTTTCCTGATCTCCCCAGAAATTTCACATAGTAAATTAATCTGCCCATTTCAGCTAGGACTACACACAGTAATGTTGCAAATATTTCGACGTTGAGTTAATGCCATGAATTGTGAAGGGAATGCAACCTAATCAGTTAGAGTCCCCTTAGACCTGTGAGGACAAAATACGTACAATTGTTCTGTTGAAAAGGTCCACGACTATGCTAGACAATAAATTTCTGAGGACACAGGAAAGTTGTGTAGAAACATGAAGATGTAAGCAAGTGAGTTACCCCAGAGCAAGTGAATAAAGGTTTGAAAATGCAACACCCAGAGAAGAAAACACAAACATTTTAAAGTGGGTTGACTTTTGCCCCAGTTCTGAACCATGTTGATAAATAAAATAAAGTGGCTAATTAGCATGGCTTGAGCTCCGGAGGCACACCGCCCTATGAGTCATTTTATGGTGTTTTTAACAAGCAAGGTCATTAATCCAAGATAGCACAAACCAAATAAATAATTTAGACAGCAGCCAACTGCGCGTGTTTCAGGGTTCCTTTGCCTGACCTTTGAAAGACACAGCCCCTTCACCACGTGACTGCTGGCCGGTGAGAGTGAGGTCAGAGCCAAGGCCAAGGTTGGGCAAGGAAGAAGAAAGCTGCCAGTCGTACCACCTTCTCCTCAGTGCTTGCTTTATTCCCTTGGCTTCACCACAGGCAGCAGAAGCAGAAGGGAGGCCTTAGTGCGCTCTTCACTCAGGACGCCCACCGATGGGGAAGAGGAGCCCTTTCACACATGCAGTCAATCCGTCTGTAAAATTTTTCCTGTACAGGGCAGAGCAAAGTCATCTTAGCTAAAGAGTAAGAGTCATAAACGAGCGGCTTTGTCTCACTGCATGGCAGCTAAGTCACACTCTGGAGTTAGGATTATATCCAAATCTCGTAGTCATGCATAAAGAAAATACGGGCCTCAATTTTCTCCTCTGTAAAACAGATGCAGTAATATAGGGTTGAAACTCAGGACCTGGAAAACAAGCTCAGCAGTTAAAAGTACTTGTTGCCCTTGTAGTGGACCAGAGTTCAATTCTCAGCATCCATATGGGGACTCACAGTGATCGACGTCTCCAGTCCCCGGGGATTCAAAGCCCTCTTCTGACCTTTACAGACACCAGACATGCACATGGCACACTTGCATACATGCAGGCAAAATACCCACACACATAAAATAATAAGTTGGCTAAATCTTTAAAAAAATAAACAAGGAAGATAAGAATGCCATTCTCACACCCTTAAACGGGCCTGGCTTGGCATAGCTTGTGTTCAATAAACACTGGTTGTTCCTATTACTGTCACCACAAAAACAATCACTAACATGAGAACATGTTCCCTGACTGTCCGGCTCATTCTTCTAAGAGGTGGTTAAAAAAAAAAATCTAAGTGACTAATGTCTTCATTTTGAGAGTCACAGACACCTGAATCGAGGCTGTTAGGGCAAAGACAAGCAGATGGGTGCAACGACCAACAAAGCAGACTAAGCACGTGATCCCTGGGCTGAACAGGGGCCAGACCCCAACACATCGCTTAAGCCTGGCGGAGAAACAGAGCTATCTGTACCTAATGTCACCAATTCATCATCCAACAAGCACAGCTGGTGATAAAAAAAAAAAACTTAGCAGTTTTGGTAACTGCTAAGTTACCAAAGTTGTTTGTTATTCGGAGAAAGTGATGTTCACGGAATCTCTCTAGTCTATATTATAATGCCTTCAAGATTTAAAAGGAAAACTGTGCAGCTTCCAAACATTCAACCAGAGTGTGGAATGCTGGAACACTTGTTTGAAAGGGATCTGGGGGCAACACATCTGATCAGGACCCCTCTTTCATATTGAAACTTCAGCAATGTTGTAGCTAATCCATAGATTTAAAGCAGAAACGAACCCAGCGTGGCATTTCCCAAGTTCAACCTTGCTGTTTTCTTAGCCCTTGGCAGATGCTAAGAGGCCTTGTGTCTCCTTCCCTATGTCATATGAAAGTATAATAATTCACGTTTATAATGCTGGCTCCTGTCTGTCTCTAGCGTATGTCATGCCAAATAAAAATATCAAAGGCTGAAGTGAAGGGATTGAGACAACAGAAATGGGTCATCTCCAGCTCTGGCTGCCAGAAGCTCAAAACCAAGGTGCCAGTAGGGCCTTTTGATTCTTGCTGGGTACGTCTCCCTGCCTATAGTGACCCAGGGCCTCCTTGGCTTGTAGATATATCACACAACCTTGTCACGCTCTCTGGAGATCTACACACACTCTTCCCACTGTGTGTGTCTTTGTATCCAACTTCCCATTTCATAAGGTAGCAGATAGATAGTAGATTAGAACCCCCCCCCCCCCCCGACAAACTCATCTTAAACTGGTTGCCTCTGTGAGGACCATAATTTAAATGGGGGTCACATATTGAAGTAGCAGGAGTTAAGACTTCCGTGTTGCTTTGGAAGACACAATTCAGCCTTTAACACAGCGTAGTAGGTGAGCAATAGACATCTAACAGGCCAGCTAAGATGAAAAGTAACAAGCATTGTGTGGTTACTTTTGATATTTTGGGAAGGCCCCACCTGGGATACTACATGTTGTTGGAGAAACTTAGGGTCCCGCTTCTTATGTTTAATAAGGAATTTAAGGTAAGGACAAATTCAGAAGAAATCACAAGAACAATTTTTTAATATTTAAAAGGAAAAAACAAAGGGCAGACAAGTTGTAAATCTCAGCAGTTGCTAGAGGAAGGTAAAGGTCGTATCGTTTCCATTAGACATGGAGGTCAGAGAGCAAACACAAGGAAATAAGCAGGCACGTGACAATGGGCTGAAGGAGCTTCAGAGAAAGAGTGGCCTAGCCCAAAATGTCTGGGAAAGCATACATACGACAGAGATAAAATGAAGAAAAGGAGAAGTTATACTTTTCTCAGTAACTCAGGAAAGCCATATAGCTGTGACTCCATAGCAGCTACACAAGGAGTAGGGGTTCTGGGGTGGAAACATACATTATCTCTTTAAAAGAAAGAGTTATTCATCTCGTGGCAGCATGGTATAGAGGTGAATCAGCCTTCCTGAGGGGTCGCCCTTCGGCCAGGGGACCGACCGACCAGACCAACTGCGTTGAACTCCTGAGGGAAGAGTAAGGTATGTTTCTCCTCACTGGGAGAGCATAGCTCTTAGTAGGCCTCCAATGTTATTCTAACTGTGGCAAGCAACACAGTAAATATGTTAATACAGCATTGTATTTAATCCCCACCTCCAAGGGAAGGAATCCAGACTTGGAGAGTTCCAGATCTAGAAGCAGGCAGGGTTGAGACTTGGATCTACAGCCACAGCATTCTCAGCATCCATCACGCTGACGGGAAAGTTGGGGAACTCTCTAATTATCCTTTGTTTGGGGTTTTGATTCCAGAGTTAATGGTTAGGGTTTTTTGTTTTGTTTTGTTTTGTTTTTTTAATCTTTACATGGCAGGAGGTAAGACATATAAAAGTGCTGACTATAAAATTCAAGAGCAACTTGATTGTCAATGGCCATTAATCAATCTATAAACAATTCACAAACCTTCTGCTAACCAATTAACTTGTTAGAAAATGTATAAGCAAGACAATCCCAGTTAGGACAGATATTTGGCAGTAGTTAGGACATAGTGAACACAGCATTCGTGTTCAAAGGATCAGCTCCTGGCTCTCCTTTTAATTATTTTTGTAATATGCCTATTTTATATGTAATGAACTTCCCTAGAAATCAGCCCCCTGGGATTCTTAGATAATTGGGAATCGGTCTTTTCTGCCTGATTCACAAAACAATCAGTCTCACTGATAATTAATGGAAAATCTAATAGGGGAGTGTGATTGTAGGACAGCAGGTTACAAATAAACAATCAATAAAATTGCTGTGGGTTCAGTTTTGGACTTGTTCTTGGTACTATGGCAACACTGGAAGGGAGCAAATGACCCTGGTGTGCTATAGCAAACCATCCTTTACCATTTCACCTATGTATGGAAATTGGAGCTTTCTCAAAGTTGTATTAGTATCTGTTTCCCAAGGCAGGTTGGAAACCAAGCCCTCCTTATGCAAATGTGTCAAGGATAATGCAGAGATGTCATGACAGTTACACAGTGGCATGTAGCTATGAGAAATGTAAGACAGGAACTACCAATCCACAGGTTCACATCCTACATCAAAAGCTTAATACGCTCTGGACCTGGCACATGGGTATCTCCCATAAGCACTTGCAGAGATCATCACCTGGAAGAAATGAACAACCCATAACTATGCCATGTTTTAGTCTCATGCTGCCAATGTTTACATCCTAGGGGTGTTTAAAACAAATCCATTCTTCAAAGGCTCTAGTGGTATTATACAGGAAGTAAAAATGACTCCCCTGCCCTCTTTCACCTGCCTCCTCCCCTGCTGCCCTGATTGGCCACATCCCCCTGCAGCCATAATGCAATCTCCTTCCCTACTAAGAAACCTGCTGCTATTTCAAATGTAATTGCCCAGCACCCTGCAGAGAATCCATTCTCAAAAGCACCAGCAAGGCTTTCCATAGAGACTAGGCAGAGTTTACCTAAGGCTAATCTGGAGCGTGTTAAGGACCTGTTAAAATAATGAACTTTATTTCTTTAAATGAAAATAGAAACCCCTCAAATTAAGGTATCGACTTTCAGTTCCAATCTTCTCCTTTGCCAGCCTAGCTTATGCAACTGTGTGCTTCCCGAGACCTGAATGTGATCCACTGAGAATATTCCTAACACGTGACTGAAGCTTTTCATCCACACACAGCCTACACTGCAGCCTCCAGACCCACTTCCAATATCGCTAATCTATCAGTACCCCACACCACCACCATACCTTTCCCACAATGAGCCAATATCAATGGCCCACGCTGGAGGACTCTTTCACCTCCTGGGGCTTTGCTACAACTTCCTTTTCCTTATACAACTTCATGGATTTTATAGATCTACAGGACTGCCGAAACTTGATTAAAATTGACTAGTCTATAGAGAGGTGCCCGTTTGCTTTCAGGGGTGTGAAACACCTAAGCTTCCAGCTGAGACGCTGCAGTTCCATGAAGGTGCTCCACATGTTTGATTTTAAGAGATAAGGAAATGCATGTGCTGTTAGCTGCCATGGCAGTGAGGGAACTTGACGACATAAAGGACTCCAGAAAGATGATCCAATTGGCCCTTTCACAGAGCAAAGCTGCCAAGGACCCGAAGGAGTGGGGGCGGTGTCCGCTTCAGGGAAACACAGTCTGCCCGCAAATCACTTTCTCTTATAACTGTACTTTAGAAATTGATTTTTATATTAAAATGGACAGATGGATAGAACATTCAATTAACATGCATCACCTTTATCTCCTTTGGTTCAAATTAACCCCTGTTTAAAAGCACTAGGCACCACAGAAAATGAATTTAATGAGTCATGTGAACATTCCCAATGTCTGGTTAGAGTAAAAATCAGTGTGCTTTTTCTACTACCGGCATCAAACCGATTTTTAAAAAGGCTGTCTTTCATTCACTCTTTCTTTGTTTATTTCTTTCCTTTTGATATTCTGAAGACTGAAGCAAACTCAAAATTCTCCGTTCTCCAATCAGTTTTTTTGAACGGTCTAATAGCTATCTGCTTTTTAAGAAAGCATGCACTTATTCATAAGTATGTATTGAACACCTAAACAGTGCCCTGCAACATAGCAACCTGCTCCCTGAGATCACATAACAGAGAGACAATACGCAGATGAACACAGGTTTCAGTGCTGTGTGCATCTCTGTAACGACAGAGAAAGCAGGCTAACGGCCTAGACAAAGACAGACGCACGGTTACCATGGAATCAGGAAATTCCTCCAGGAAGAAGTATCACTGGAGCAGAGGCCAGTATGAGTGAAACACAGAACGTCATCAACACCCAGGAAGAGCATCTCAGGCAAAGACTCTGGGAGTCAATTAAACTCCTTACAAGGAGATGGATGTGACTGTGTCGTGGCAGACATGAGAGGGAGGAAGTCACAAAGGAAACCAGAGCCCAGGTAGCTTTTGAAGGACATCTTAAAAGTGGATTTGAACAATCAAATGACACGGACAAAAACATCAGCGGGAGCCAGGAAAGCGTTTCCAACAGAGGACCAGCTTACATGATCTGCTTTATCTTCTAAAATAACTTTCCAAACAGTGGGAATTTAAATCTCTTTTAGTTTTCCTGTTTCTCTCTGTTGTTATTATTGATTTTTTTTTTTTTTTAGAGATAAGGTCCTGTTATGTAGCCCAGTCTGCCCTGAAGCATCCATGTTGCCGCCCCCACATCTCAGCTGACAGACCTACATTCTCTGGTCTCCCCTGCTCCCTTCTTTACCTTCGTCTCTTCCCCAGTCCTATCCGGTAGCTCATCAACTGGACTTTTAGCTTGCATTCTTTTCTCCGTAGCCTGCCTAGTAGACGTTCCAGTTGTCAAGACAGTCCAGAACAATTTTCTGACTTTAGGAAAGTCTGTGGTTCCCTTACTGAATAGGATAAAGTTCAAGCCAGTCACTCAGCAGTTAAAAATCTCAGAAAGCATTCAGGGAGTTATCAAATGCCAAAGTCAAAAACTGAACTAAAATAAATGTATTGCTGGGCTGGAGAGATGGCTCAGCAGTTAAGAGCATTGCCTGCTCTTCCAAAGGTCCTGAGTTCAATTCCCAGCAGCCCCATGGTGGCTCACAACCATCTGGAATGAGGTCTGGTGCCCTCTTCTGGCCTGCAGGCATACACGCAGGCAGAATAGTGTATACATAATAAATAAATAAATATAAAAAAATAAATGTATTGCTTTATCTGCCCTCTAAATATCTTTCTTTCATTCTTGGTTTACATTTCTCCCTCCTGAGAAAAGAATGAGTTTTTCCTGTGACACAAGCCCTACACTATTTACATAGATGACTTATCTTTTGAGATGTAATTCAGCACCTCCTTCCTCTCAATGATACCAGCTCTGAATGTCCAAAATGAACATAAATGCCACAGAGCTGGTGTGGTCCTTAAAATATTATATGCCACTTTAAAATTACGTGATGTTCTTCAACTAACGATGGAGCCTCCAGGTGCACTACTACTTATGTCGCCAACTCAATAGCTTGCACACAAGGCACAAAGCTGACCTTCAAACAATACTTATAACCAGTTACAGTCTTTTAAATTAAGGAAAAATTAGAGCTTTACTGGTCCTGGGTCCTTATTTTATGTGTAAGAAAAACAAGATCTTTAGATGTGAAGGGCTTTAATTTAGGGTTACCTACTGACAGAAAAAGAATTCAAGCCTAGGTTCTTTCCAAAGCATGTTGAGTGGATCAAAGAATCAATTCCAAACACTTGTCTATCACCATCACATGTTGATAGACATTATCACCATTAGCTCTAAGTGTTAGAGCCAAACATTTCCATTCTGCCCAGTCCTTTCTTATTAAGTCACAGCCACAGCACTGCTGCTGAGTGAGCAGGTGACCAGCAGCTATGACAAGGACAATTGTGATTCTCCCTTCCAAATGAGAAACACCAGGTGTGGGTGATGATAGCAAAAGGGAACCAATTAGAAGGCAACACGACTTCCACACTGATGGGGCTTAAAAGTGGAGGGAGCACTGTGCACCAGGCTTGGGAGTCAGGCTTTATAGTCATGAGGTCAGCTTAGAGTAATTCACAGCAATAGTCCTGCTAGACAATAGACCATAGCTGATCTCTCTACCCAGGGCCCGCCTGGATAGATTTAAAGATCCCACCCAGGCACACTGATGATTGATTAGGAGTGTGGTGTGGGAGAATTGTCTGTATTCTGTCAATCATGTATTTCAATAAAACGCTGATTGGCCAGGCAGGAAGTATAGGCGGGTCAACCAGACAGGAAGCAGAGGCGGGGCAATGAGAATAGGAGAAGGCTAGGGAGGAGGAAACTCCCTTCACCACTCCTTCCCAGACCACCGAAGAAGCAACATGTGAACTGACAGCTGGAAAAGGTACTGAGCCACATGGTTAACACAGACAAGAATTATGGGTTACCGTAAGATGCAAGAATTAGTTAATAAGAAGACTGAGCTAATAGGCCAATCAGTTTATAATCTTATGGAGTACTGTGTGTGATTTTCTTTGGGGCTTGCTGGTTGTGGGGTACCAACAGGACAGAAACCCCAACAAGCCGGTCCTCATGTTACAGGTGTGGGTACCTACTGTGAGACAATGATCTTGTACCCTATAAAGATTTGTCACTTGTATTGGTTTAATAAAATGCTGATTGGCCAGTACCTAGGCAGGAAGTATAGGCAGGGTAACCAGAATAGGAGAATTCTGGGAAGAGGAAAGGCTCAGTCTGTAGTCATCACCTGGACGCAGATGAAGCAAGATGAGAATGCCTTGCCAATAAAAGGTACCAAGCTACGTGGCTAACACAGAAAACAATTATGGGTTTATTAAGATGTAA
This sequence comes from Myodes glareolus, assembly GCF_982192425.1. NCBI lineage: Eukaryota > Metazoa > Chordata > Mammalia > Rodentia > Cricetidae > Myodes > Myodes glareolus. The sequence goes on from NC_142046.1 coordinate 31,538,548, forward strand.
GAGTTAGCTTTAAAAAAATATGCCTAAGCTATTGGCCAAAGCAATGTTGTAATTAATATAGTTTCTGAGTGATTATTTCATGTCTAGGCAGCCAAGAAACAAATGAGCAGTCCCTGCCAACAGGTACCAAGATATGGGGAGAGGGGCTGTTTAAACCTTTCAATTTCCCCAGTAGGTAAGCCATTCAGGAAGAGAGTTTAGTAATTTCAAATCATATACTCTCATGAAGAATGAATAAGAAACAAATGTCACTTATGGGTTACACAAATCTTAATGAGAATGGAGCAAATTGATCCCATCTCTGCTTAGGATGATGGAATGAAGGAGAAAAAAGGAGGAAGTGAGGGCATGAGACAGCAGTAAAGTGTGGCTGCCTGGGAGGGAGTCCACCCCTGCTTCCACATGGGTCAGGGTCATGTCATCTCAAAGGCCTTGAGAAAGTATAGGTACAATTGCTGCCAGTGACCTCTGACTCTCCGAGGGAGACTGATTCTGAGTGCTAGCTACCAAGACAGGTTAGAATTAGAATCCTCTTAAGAACTGTACACAGGTCCAGTTGACTTAATGGTCTCTGAGTGTTCTAAACTCAACTATTAGCAAGATTGATAATGAAAGATTATTTTTCCCTATTGCACACTGCGTCTCCCCAGGGCTTATATTATCTCATTTCTTCATTGAGGAAAAATGATACAAATCCACATGTTACAAAAATGATACAAAGCTCCCCACCATGCTTTGGTAAAAACAAGTTAAGATGTTTACAGAATGTAGACCATTGAATGGGGATTTGACAGGAACAGAAGATCCAGAGTGAGAATTCAAATCAAGGCGTGACTCTAGCAGGTATAAGTCTGTAGCTTTCAGCAAACCATGTACTTTAATAACTTCATCTAGATATGGGAGGGAGATTAATTGTTCCTACACATTCTCCATCACAGGGAGAAATACCTGCATCTTAGAAAATGCAGCTATGAATCTCTAACAGGCTATTAAATATATCTTAGTAATTATCATAATTATGACATAAGACAAACAACAGAAGGCAAGCAGAACACAGACTCATGAACAAAACAATCTGTTTGTACATGGGACACTGTGGGATAGAGATTCTAGACTATAGCTTTGTCGTACATGTGATACAGTTGTGTGTGTATGAGAAGTTTCTTGAGAGACTGTAGCCAATAGGATCTGAAAGGTAGGATATGATTTTGTAGTTGCCTTACAGTTACAGAGATGAATGAAATAAAATCATTGAATTTAAAGTCAATCTCATTACTCTTGATGGATTGGCTGCCTGACAACATTTTGAAACTGCCAGAAGAAGCAAAGTTACATTTATATAACTTTAAAACTGTCAGAAAAGTGAAGAGTAAAATTAAGTTTGTTCCTTTTTACAACTACAGGTGGAGGTAAATTGCACTGCTGGTTGAACGGGAAGGCATGTGACAGCTCTAATATTATAGATGAGTAGCTTTATGGATGCTGAAAGTTTGTGTACGGAGAATGATTTTTCTCCTCTTTGGTAGGATTATAGAAAACTGATGGATTACAGAGCGGAGCCAAAAGAGAAAAGTGGAACAAGCAACAGCGTAACAACCACTCAGCAGAAGTATAGATGCAAGAAAAGATACATTTGTTTCCATTTCAAGACATTACTAGTTGAGGGAGCTGCGGGAAAAGGAGCATCAGAGCTGATGTTTACATAGAATTACTTCTAGTTTACGTATCTCAAGTCCTCCTCTCTGATAGGAGTTTATGAATCATACAACATGAGCATTTGTTTATAAATACAACACGCTTTTAAATACTCCTCCCAAATATCAAAAGTTATGTCTGCTGCCACACAGCCACTTCTCTCAAATTATGAGCAGGAAATACCCTTTCTCATTTACAAAGACTACAGGTTACTGTTGAACACTGGATCCCAAGCCCTCCCATCTCCCAGCAGCCCTCCTGGAGCCTCAGTAGTCCAGCTTTTTCCCCTCGCTTTCTCCATGGTATCCGGTGCCTGCGAGCCATTTTTCCTGTTTTTTCTCCTAACAACATGCGTGGTTGAGTTTTTGGCGTCATGTCTCTGACTTTGCCTTAACCCATTTTGATGCTGATCCTCTTCCACCTGATATTAAAGAGTTAAGATACTCCTTCTTATGCTAGAGTCTCTCTGTAGGCAACCTAGTAACAGAGTTTGCTCATTTATAGATCTTATTGTTCAAATTCTAAACATTTGAAATGTTGACTCACCTTCCAGCGCCACCTCTTCTTGAAGGCTCTAGAAATGCATAGTCAAATAACTTCTCAGTGTTTTACCTTGATACCCACATTTTACAAAAAATTCCAAATTCCGTTTCTAGCCTCTCTTCCCACTGTGACATACATATGTCAAGTCTGTGGGTTCTAGAATATAACTTGCTCCTCTGGAAAAACTCCTGCCACTGAAATGGAAATAATAGAACTCTATCTGGGCAGCCACAGTGGTCTCCAACATGATTTTCTACTCTCACACCCAGTGTTTTCTATACATGGTAGGAGGGGTGCTTATCAATACAAAACTGATCATTTCACCTCATATTTAAATACTTTCCGTTGCTAAATGCCACATGGGACAAAATCATCGTCACCAAGAGTTCATGCATGGTGTGATTGCTTTCCCTTTGCCCTCAGCACAGGCTAGTGTCGTCTCCTCTGTCGTGATCTTCCACTTGTCCATCCAGGGTTTACACATCTATGCTCAAAATTCTGAACTATTCTTCACCTTCTTACTTGTATACGTTCTCCAAGTTGCAAATCAAAATTCCCATCCATCGGCAGGAAGTTTCTGAGCCTGCCCTCATCTAGGCTAGAACTCCTATTCTCTATTTCTGTCACAACATTTCCTCCATAGAACCCCACTCTGTCGCCATGAAAACAGGCAAATTGTTCCTTCGCATCTCTCTTACACCTTCATTTTATAGTGGGCACCGCCTGTGCTGTCTTCGTGATCGGTTTTGTTGCCAGCACAGAACACCATAGGAAATATTTAATTAGGATTTGTTAGACCAGCAAATAGAGCAAGGCTGATTTTTTCCCAGGAATTGCTTTCTTAAGATATGTTTTAACGGTGTAAGCAGAAGGTAGGCATCTTAGCTGCTTTTAAGACATAAAAATGCAGAGGTCCTAGAAGCAAAATTATTGACTCAGAAGTAAGTAATAAAATAAATCGCAGATTGAAATCAATATGCTCAATTACATTTCTTTCAAATCCAATAGTTGACTAGAGTTTCACTCATCTCTTACAAAGTTACAGATAAATTTCATTTAATTTAGAAAATGAGTGTACTTGGATGCATTTATATAGCATAGAGCACAACTTCAAAAATCGAGAGTCCTGTACTTACATCACTCTTTAAATGCTTCCATAATCTATACACTTACAAATAAAGATATTAAAAGAAATTTCTCATGCTACTGAGGCTATATAGAATAAATTGATGATATCTTAAAAGTATTTCAGAATCAACACTATAGTGGCATTTTATTTTATGTTTTAATAAATAAAACTTGCCTGAAGATCAGAGTGCAAAGCTAGCCACACTAGTCAGTCATACAGGTCAGGCAGTGGTGACACACACCTTTAATCCTAGCAGCCACACTAGTTAGCCATAGAGGTCGGGGTGGTGGTGGTGCATGCCTTTAATCCCAGCACTAGAGAGGAATATAAAACGGGAGGAGACAGGAGCTCAGGGTCTTGGTCAGTCTTCAGTCACGCTGAGGGCAGGATCATCCAACCTTGGTAGAGGTAAGAGCTCTCTAGTGGTTGGCTGCTTTGCTTTTCTGATTTTCAGTTTGAATCCCAGTATCTGTCTCTGGATTTTTATTATTCATGCTACACAATATTTTTTCTTTTCCTTTAAATGTTAAAGGCAATATTGACCAAACCTAATTCCAAAATAATATCAAATTTAAAATAATCATGCTACGTGTACATAGTCAATTATATTTTGACAAATTTATTCCAATTTAATAAACTGTTGAAGATATTTTTGAACAGCCAAGTCTTAGAAAAAATTTACTTAAAAATATTTATGCTGTTTTATTCTTAATATTATGGTTTTGATAAAGAAAATGAACTCTAGATTTTGAAATTTTTTTCTCTGTCTTTTTGAATTTCACATGTAATTTCTCAAAAGTGTTTGACATATTGTGTGGATGAACTTTTGACAGCACTAGAATTACTACCTAAAAGTTGCAAGCCACATGGACCTTAAGAACAATAGAAATAATCATCTTAGGATACAGTCTGGCTTAGCGAAATCATATTCTCATTTAAACCATATGTTTAATTTATTCAAACCTATGAATGAGGGATCTAGACCAAGAAAGTAAGTAACAGAGTTAGTATTCCCAAGAATTCTGATCCCAAAAGCCATATTCCTTAAACTCTTTGTTGCACTATCCCTGAAGGTAAGCGAGCTAAGTGAACATCTAAGATTCCGTACTCATAGCCTTCACAGAGCCCTTATAATGGTATTACCAGCAAATAAAACAATGTGGCTTGCTTTCTGGATTGCTGCGGGAGTACCTTCCGCTGCTTCAGCCAATAGTCGCTGAAATACCAGCCCATTGGGGCGTGGTATATTTCTCTTTTTAAAAAGAGCCGCAAGTCTTGGCTCGGCCCCTCTTGGTTCCGGCTCCTGCTCCCGGCTCTTACTCCAGCGACTAGGCTCCACTTCCTGTCTGTTTTCCCCCCTACACCTCCTGCCTGGCCAATCAGCGTTTATTTAAAACATGATTGACAGAATACAGGCAATTCTCCCACACCACTGGATCACTTTCATGAGAGTGTGACCCGCATGGTGTACAGGAATGAACCCCATTTGTGAGTTCGTGAGAGTATGACACGCACATATGGGAATGGATGCCATCTGCGAGAGTGTGATGCACACAGTGTAGGGAAATCCCATTTCTTTCTTTCTTTTTTAAAGTTTATTAAATTATGAAAGTTTTCATTTCCTCCCCTCCTCCAAACACTCTCCCACTCCCCCCTCCCCCTCGTCCTCCCTCTTCATCCCTAAGAGCAGTCAGGGCTTCCAGCCCTGTGGGAAGTTCAAGTTCCTCCCCACTCCTTCCAGGTCCCTGAAGGTGAGTATCCGAACAGACTGGATCCCAAAAATCCAGTATATGCAGAGGAAACAAGTCCCAGTGTCATTGTCAGTGGGTTTTCAGAAAGGCTCCGGACCAGCCACATTCAGAGATCCGGCCACATTCAGAAAATCTGGTTGGATCACATGCTCGTTCAGTCCCAGTCCAACTGGCCTTGGTGAACTCTCATTAGATCAGTCCCCTTGTATCAGTGGGTGATCGCACCCCTCGCGGTCCTGAGTTTTTTTCATGTTCTTCCTTTTTCTGCCCCTCATTTGGACCATGGGGGGCTCAGTCCGGTGCTCCAATGTGGGTCTCCATCTGTATCGTCATCCATCGTCAGATGAAGGATCTATGGTGATAAGCAAAATCTTCATCAGTATGGTTATAGGCCAAGACCGGTTCAGGCACCTTCTCCTCTGTCTAGAGAACTGTCTGGGGATCTCTCCTTGGACCTGGGATCCCATTTATAATCAAGTCTCCTGTAAACCCTAAAATGACTCCCTTAGTTGAGATATATTCTTCCCTGATCTCATATCCATCCTTCCTCCCTCCCCCCATCCCAGTCCACCTAGCTTTCCTCATTCCTCCACTACTCCCTTCTCTCTAACCCTCTCCCCTTCCAACAACCCTCCCACCCCCCCCATGCACCCGAGGTTACCTGGGACTCTTGTCTATTTCCAATCTCCAGGCAGATAGCTACATGATTTTCAACAGGTTCACCTTCTTATTTAGCTTCTCTAGGATCACGAATAATAGGCTCAAAGACGTTTAATTATGGTTAGAATCCACATATGAGTGAATACATACCATATTCCTCTTTTTGGGTCTGGCTTACCTCACTCAGTAAGGCGTTTTCTATTTCCATCCATTTGCATGCAAAATTCAAGATGTCATTGTTTTTTACCGCTGAGTAGAACTCTAATGTGTATATGTTCCACACCTTTATTAACCATTCTTCTATTGAGGGGCACCTAGGTTGTTTCCAGGTTCTGGCTATTACAAATAGTGCTGCTATGAACATAGTTGAACAAATGCTTTTGTGGTATGATAGGGCATCTCTTGGGTATATTCCCAAGAGTGGAATTGCTGGGTCCTGAGGGAGGTTGACTCCCAGTTTCCTGAGAAACAGCCACACTGATTTCCACAGTGGCTGCACAAGTTTGCATTCCCACCAACAATGGATGAGTGTTCCCCTCATTCCACATCCTCTCCAGCATAGGCTATCATTGGTGTTTTTGAGTTTGGCTATTCTGACAGGTGTAAGATGATATCTCAAAGTTGTTTTGATTTGCATTTCCCTGATCACTAAGGAGGTTGAGCATGACCTTAAGTGCCTTTTGGCCATTCGAAGTTCATCTGTTGTGAATTCTCTGTTCAGTTCAGTACCCCATTTTTTAATTGGGTTAGTTAGAGTTTTAGTGTCTAGTTTCTTGAGTTCTTTGTATATTTTGGAGATCAGACCATTGTCTGATGAAGGATTTGTGAAGATCTTCTCCCAGTCGGAAGGTAGCCTTTTGGTCTTACTGACAGTGTCCTTTGCTTTACAGAAGCTTCTCAGTTTCAGGAGGTCCCATTTATTCATTGCTTCTCTTATTGTCTGAGCTCCTGGGGTTCTGCTTAGGAACTGGTCTCCTGTGCCTATATCTTGTAGACTACTTCCCACTTTCTCTATCAGGTTCAAAGTGGTCAGATTAATGTTGAGGTCTTTAATCCACTTGGACTTGAGTTTTGTGCATGGTGATAGATATGGATCTATTTTCATTCTTCTACAGGTTGACATCCAGTTATGCCAGCACCATTTGTTAAAGATGCTTTCCTTCTTCTATTGTATGCCTTTAGCTCCCTTGCCAAATTTCAGGTGTTCAGATGTTTGTGGGTTAATACCCGGGTCTTCTATTCGATTCCATAGGTTGACTTCTCTGTTGTTATGCCAATACCAAGCTGTTTTCAATACTGTTGCTCTGTAATAGAGTTTGAAGTCAGGGATGGTAATGCCTCCAGAAGTTCCTTTATTGTATAAGATTATTTTGACTATCCTGGGTTTTTTGTTTTTCCATAAAAACTTGATTATTGTTATCTCAAGGTCTGTGAAGAAGTTTGATGGAAGTTTGATGGGAATTGCGTTGAATCTATAGATGCTTTTGGTAGAATTGCCATTTTTACTATGTTGATTCTCCCAATTCAAGAACAGGGGAGATCTTTCCATTTTCTGGTATCCTCCTCAATTTCTTTCTTCAAGGACTTAAAGTTCTTGTCAAATAGGTCTTTCACTTCCTTGGTTAGAGTTACCCCAAGATATTTTATGCTATTTGTGGCTATCATGAAAGGTGATGTTTCTCTGATTTCCCTCTCTGCTTCTTTATCTTTTGTGTATAGGAGGGCAACCAATTTTTTGGAGTTGATCTTGTATCCTGCCACATTACTAAAGGTGTTTATCAGCTGTAGGAGTTCTTTGGTAGAGTTTTTGGGGTCGCTTATGTACACTATCATATCGTCTGTAAATAACGAAAGTTTAACTTCATTCTTTCCAATTCGAATTCCCTTGATCCCCTTATGTTGTCTTATTGCTATTGCTAGGACTTCAAGCACTATATTGAAGAGGTATGGAGAGAGTGGACAGCCTTGTCGTATTCCTGATTTTAGTGGAATGGCTTTGAGTTTCTCTCCGTTCAATATGATGTTAGTTGTCGGCTTACTATATATTGCTTTTATTATATTTAGGTATGATCCTCGTATACCCAATCTCTCCAACACCTTTATCATAAAGGGGTGTTGAATTTTGTCAAATGCTTTTTCAGCATCCAATGAAATGATCATATGGTTTTTTTCTTTCAGTTTATTTATATGATGGATTACATTGATCGATTTGCGTATGTTGAACCAGCCCTGCATCTCTGGGATGAAGTCCACTTGATCATAATGGATAATTTTTCTAATGTATTCTTGGATTCGGTTTGCCAGTATTTTATTGAGTATTTTGGCGTCAATGTTCATGAGTGAGATTGGTTTGTAATTCGCTTTCTTGGTTGTGTCTTTGTGTGGTTTTGGTATCAGGGTAACTGTAGCTTCATAAAAAGAGTTTGGCAATGACTCTTCTGTTTCTATATTGTGAAATACATTAAGGAGTATAGGTATTAGCTCTTCCTGGAAGTTCTGGTAGAATTCTGCATTGAAACCATCTGGACCTGGGCTTTTTTTGGTAGGGAGGTTTTTGAAAGCAGCTTCTAATTCTTTGCGACTAACAGGTCTATTTAGATTGTTCACTTGCTCTTGATTTAACTTTGGTAAATGGTATTTATCTAAAAACCAATCCATTTCTTGTATATTTTCCAACTTTGTGGCATATAAACTCTCGTAGTAAGATCTAATGGTTCTCTGAATTTCCACTGTGTCTGTTATTATGTCCCCCTTTTCATTTCTGATCTTATTAATTTGAGTGTTCTCTCTCTGTCGTTTGATTAGTTTGGCTAGGGGTTTGTCAATCTTGTTGATTTTCTCCAAGAACCAACTTTTTGTTTCGTTGATTTTTTGGATTGTTTTCTGTGTTTCTATTTTGTTGATTTCAGCCCTCAGTTTGATTATTTCCAATCTTCTACTCCTCCTGGGAGAGTCTGTTTCTTTTTTTTCCAGAGCTTTTAGGTGTGCTGTTAAGTCTCCAATATATGCTTTCTCCGTTTTCTTTAATTGGGCACTTAGCGCTATGAACTTTCCTCTTAGAACTGCTTTCATTGTGTCCCATAGGTTTGAGTATGTTGTGTCTTTATTTTCATTAAATTCAAGGAAGACTTTAATTTCTTTCTTTATTTCTTCCTTGACCCAAGGATGATTCAGTAGTTGACTGTTCAACTTCCACACATTTGTAGGCTTTCTGGAATTCGAATTTTTATTGAGTTCTAACTTTATTCCGTGGTGATCCGACAAGACACAGGTGATTACTAATATTTTTTTGTATCTGTGTAAGTTTGCTTTGTTACCGAGTATGTGGTCAATTTTCGAGAAGGTTCCATGAGCTGCAGAGAAGAAGGTATATTCTTTCCTTTTTGGGTAGAATGTTCTATAGATATCTGTTAAGTCCATTTGATTCATTACTTCTAGCAATTCTCTTATTTCTCTGTTGAGTTTCTGTCTGATTGATCTGTCCATTGGTGAGAGAGGTGTGTTGAAGTCTCCTACTATTAGTGTGTGTGGTTTGATGACTGCCTTGAGTTCTAAAAGTTTTTTTTTTTTACATAAGTGGGTGCTTTTATATTAGGGGCGTAGATATTCAGGATTGAGACTTTCTCCTGATTAATTGTTCCTGTTAAGAGTATGAAATGTCCATCTCCATCTCTTCTGATTGATTTTAGTTTGAAGTCAATTTTGTTAGATATTAGAATGGCCACACCAGCTTGTTTCTTAGGTTCATTTGCTTGGAAAACCTTTTCCCAACCCTTTACTCTGAGTAGATGTCTATCTCTGTGGTTGAGGTGTGTTTCTTGTAAACAGCAGAATGTTGGATCCTGTTTTCTTATCCAGTCTCTAAGTCTGTGCCTTTTTATAGGTGAGTTGAGTCCATTAATATTAAGTGATATTAATGACCAGTGGTTGTTGATTCCGTTTATTATTTGTGTGTGTGTGTGTGTGTGTGTGTGTGTGTGTGTGTGTAGTAGTAGTAGTAGTAGTAGAGTTTGTGTGTTTCTCTTCTTTGAGTTGTGGTTGTGAAGGGTCGCTAGATGTCTGGGTTATTGTAGGCAGTGATGGCAATGTTGGATTCCTTGGGTTGCGATTTTCCTTCTATTACTTTCTGTAGGGATGGATTTGTGGCTACAAATTGTTTAAATTTATTTTTATCCTGGAATATTTTGTTTTCTCTGTTGGTAGTGAACGATAGCTTGGCTGGGTATAGTAGTCTGGGTTTGCATCCATGGTCTCTTAGTTTCTGCAGTACCTCTCTCTATCCAGGATCTTCTGGCTTTCATGGTTTCCATAGAGAAGTCTGGTGTAAGCCTGATAGGTTTACCTTTATAAGTTACTTGACCTTTTTCCTTTGCAGCTCTTAATATTCTTTCTTTAATCTGGATGTTTTGTGTTTTGATTATTATATGGCGAGGGGACTTTTTTTTTTTTTTTGATCCAGTCTATTCGGCGTTCTGTATGCTTCTTGAACCTTCATAGGAATATCGTTCTTTAGATTGGGAAAGTTTTCTTCTATAATTTTGTTAAATATATTTTCTGGGCCTCTGATCTGCAGTTCTTCTCCTTCTTCAATCCCTATTATTCTTAGATTTGGTTTTTTTATTGTGTCCCAGATTTCCTGAATGTTTTGTGAAGAGAATTTGTTGAATTTGCTGTTTTCTTTGACCAGAGCATTTATTTTCTCTATGGTATCTTCAGAATCTGAGATTCATTCTTCTATCTCTTGTATTCTATTGGTTTTGCTTGATTCTATAGTCTCCGCTCGTTTACCTAGGTTTTCCATATCCAGCCGGTTCTTGTTTTGTGTTTTCTTCATTGCCTCCATTTCAGTTTTCAATTCTTGGACTGTTTCCTTTACTTGTTTGATTGTTTTTTCTTGGTTTCTCAGGGTATCATTCACGGATTTACTTATTTCTTCAAACTTTTTGTTATATTTCTCATCCATTTCTATACTCATTTCTTCAAACTTTTTGTTATACTTCTCGACCAGTTCCTTAAGGGAGTTATTCATATCCTGTTTAAGGGACTCTATTGCTTTCATAATGGCACTTTTCTCCATTTCATCTGGGTTAGAGTATTCAAATCCTTCTGTTGTAGGGTCGTTGGGATTTGGTGTTTTCATGTTGTTTTTCAGATTGTTGGAGGAGGTCTTGCCTTGGGCGTCTGCCCATCTCTTAGTTCAAATGCTCTCTATTGGAACTTCTGGTAGCGGGTCAGGTTCCCTTGTTGGGCAGGGAGTTCAATGATAGAATGCCTACCTTTCCTCAGGCAGGCTATTGAAGCACAGGCACTCCCTCTTTCCGGGATGCGCCTACAGAGCAGGCCCAGTGTGCAAGGCAGCAGAGCTGGGGAAATTTTATGGCCCCAGTGGGAGGGGAGAAATATAGAAATTTGTACCTGGATGGAAGCTGGGATGGCAGGCGGGAGAGCTTAGCAGGGTGGAACCAGCACTGCAGGTTGACCTGGGAGTCTATGGGGTCGGGGAAAGTCCGAGCTCCTCCTCGCCGGGCCCCTGCCGCTGGCCTGAAGCAAACTCACCCCTCCAATGGCCCACTGGCTGGAGGCTGGGATGGCTGGCGGGGGCGCTAGCAGGGTGGAGCCAGCAGAGCAGGCTGACCTGGGAGTCTATGGGGTCGGGGAAAGAACGAGCTCCTCTTCGCAGGGGCCCTGCCGCAGGCCCAAAGCAAACTCACCCCTCAGATGGCCCTCTGGATGGAAGCTGGGATGGCTGGTGGGGACGCTAGCAGGGTGGAGCCAGCAGTGCAGGCTGGCCTGGGAGCCTATGGGGTCGGGGAAAGTCCGAGCTCCTCTTCACTGGGCCCCTGCCGCAGGCCCGAAGCAAACTCACCCCTCTGATGGCCCTCTGAATGGAAGCTGGAATGGCTGGCAGAGGCGCTAACAGGGTGGAGCCAGCAGAGCAGGCTGACCTGGGAGTCTATGGGGTCGGGGAAAGTCCAAGCTCCTCCTCGCCGGGCCCCTTCCGCGGGCCCGAAGCACACTCACCCCTCCGATGGCCCTCTGGATGGAAGCTGGGATGGCTGGCGGAGGCGCTAGCAGGGGGGAAATCCCATTTCTGCGCATGCCTTCATTATCATCCCTTTGCAGCAGCCATACCATAGTTAAGCATGGTGCTATCCTGGCCTTTGGTGGTTACGGTGTGTAGATGGTACCAAGAGGTTACAACCTACAAGTTCCTAAAAGCACCAACCCAAGACAAGAGCAAACCTCTCTCTTCAGTTTGCTCAGCAGAACAAATCTTCCTGTGACTGAGATTACCATCAATTGGCTAGCTGGACAGCACATTTTAAACATAAAATCATTTTACTAACATATTCGTTTACCTACTATCTACTATGCCATGATCCGAAATTATATTCTGTCATTAGTGTCAGTTTTTGCAAAATTTTTCTGTTTTTTCTTTTTCCATTCAAATATTTACACTTCCTTCCCTCCTCCCAATCCCCTCCCACTCCCCTACTCTCCCTCCTTCCTCCCCCTCCCTGCTTGAGAGAGGGCAGGGAGCCCTGCCCTGTGGGAAGTCCAAGGCCCTCCCCCCTACATCCAGACCTAGGGAGCTGTGCATCCATATAGACTAGGGTCCCAAAAAGCCAGAACATGCAGTAAAAACAAGTCCCATTGCCTTTATCAATGGCTTCTCAGTTAGCCCCCATTGTCAGCTACAATCAGAGAGTCGGGTTTGATCACATGCTCGTTCAGACCCAGTCCAGCTGGATTTGGTGAGCTCCCATTAGAACATGCACACTGTCTCAGTTGGTGGACCAAACCCTCGCGGTCCTGACTTCCTTACTTGTCTTCTCCTTCCTTCTGCTCTTCAACTGGACCTTGGGAGCTCAGTCCAGTGCTCCAATGTGGGTCTCTGTCTCTATCTCCATCCATCGCTGGACGAAGATTCTATGGTGATATTCGAGATAATCATCAGCACGATAGTGGGGCAAGGCCAGTTCAGGCACCTTCTACTCTGCTGCCCAAGGACCTAGCTGGGGACATCCCCGTGGACACCTGGGATCCCCTCTAGAGCCAAGCCTCTTGCCAACCCTAAAATGGATCCCTTAATGTAGGTATATTCTTCCCTGCTCCTATATCTGCCCTTCCTCCATCTCTACCCTCCTACTCCTCCAAGCTCTCCCCAGTCTTTACCTTCTCCTGTCCCTCTCCCCCACTCCCTTTCCCCCAACCTCACCCTCACCCCTGCCCCCACCCCCATGCTCACAATTTTTGCCTGGCAATCTTGTTTGCTTTAAAGATAGGAAGGAAACATTAAAAACAGAATTATTCTCTTCCTCAGCACCCAACAAGAATTTTGCGATTTTAGAATTTAATCTGTATAAAGACGAGAAATACAGATTTCCTAGTCACATTGCTAAAATCTTCTGCACACTTTGAAAGCATTTGTCATTTCATAATACGCATTTCAGATGTAATGCAAGTATTGTTTTCCTTATCTTCGGGACTAGTTATATAAGAAAACAATATAACTACATATTTCTAATTTGGATTATTTTCTGAAGGCCTACCCAAAAGGTGTCAAATGTTAATTCTTAAAAATCCATCCCACCTATAACCTCTATCTAAAATAATTAACTCTGCTCAGAGTGAGTGGATAGTTAAGGTGACATCATTCATAGTTTTCTGAGCTCCAGAGCATTTTGTAAAAATTGCTTTTGCAATATTAACAACTGCATACATGCAAGTTATGTCTCAAAAATTATTTAACGCCATCATTGCCCTTAATTCCTTTACTTTGTTGTCCCATCGAGTAAGATAAAATTCCTCTAGTTTTCATCTCTACCTCCCGCAATCACACACAGTTTTGAATTGGTCAGGTCAGTCAGGCCAAAAAAAAAAAAAATGCTTGGAGACTCTGTTTTCACACTGAAGTGTGACCTTGGAGGCTTTATGTTTTCACACCAAAGTATGAAGCGGGCATTTTGCCTGCAATCATTCCTTACATATCAATATAGGTGCAGCACTTACTTGAACTCTACCCCAAATCTGCCCATGCTCAGGCCCTGCCAAAGCCTGTGGAGAAACACGTGACTACCCAGGTCCCTCAGTTCCGTTCTCATGATAAATCATAAGAAAATAAAAAAATAAAAAAGTCCCTGGACTACACTAACTGTTTCGCGAATTGCAATTTGCTATAAAGAGAATTCTTTGCTTCAATATTTTAGATAAACCTTTACTCAAGCTATAGCTAAATGTACTGTCTACTGTGTCTTAGAGAATCATAGAACTCTTGAGCTTGGCATTGAGAACTCTGTCCATTTTCCAGCAGAGGTGTATTGTAGCTCTGTGGCGTTAACTAAGGAGAATTTTGCTTCACTTGTCATACTTGGTCTGCGCCTTGGCAGCTAGAAATCAAAGACCTACGTTTGCAGTTCACAGCTCATGACTAGCTTCCTCACAGCCCCCTCTCTCGAAATCAATTTTCCCATCTTCTCTGCCACACTAATGGATACAGAGCAGGCTCGTGAGTGATACTCATTCACTACCCTGTGAGGTCATTGATCCAGTGGTGATGAAAATTGTCCCTCCCAAACGCCCTTGTGTTGAGCATGTTTAAGAGGACAACATAGTCTCATGAATAAGTGGCTTGTTATAAAAATAAGGCTTTCTCGCCCAACTTTTTACCGGAGCACGCATTCTCTCATCGCCTCTATTTGTCCCTTCTCTCGGCTGACTTCAGTTAGTAGCAACTGATCTAAATCAAGGGTTGGAAAATAATTTACAGAACGAGGTAGTAAGCAGTAAATATTTCAGACTTTGCAGCTCATAAAATTTCTGTTGCAGCTATTAAACTCCACCATTGTAATACGGAAGCAAATGTAGACAACTATATAAACTAATGAATGTTCCAGTAAAACTTTATTTTACAGAGACATACTGTAAGCTGATTTTAGGCTTGGATGTGTGTAGTTCAGTGTGAAGGTTGGCTATCAGTTTGACAGGAGACTCAGCGAAGGGACAGACCTCGAAGGTCTGTGAGGGCATTTCTAGATTGAGTTGATTAAGGTAAGAAGACCCACCCCCGAATTTGGTTGCACGCTTCCACTGGCTGAAGTCTGGGGCTGGACAAAAGCAGACAGCCAGGTAAGCATCAGTCTTCGCTGTTTTCTACCTTTTGACTGTACTTCCACGTGTCCTTTCCTGCTGTGGTCTGCAGCCTCAAACTGCGAGTCAAAAGGAACCCTTCCTTCCTCAATTTTCTTTTATCAGCTATTTCATCATAACAATGAGCAAAATCATGGATACACTGATTTCAGATTCAAATAGTTTTAGAAACTGACTTCTAGCATTTATTTTGATATTTAATCTACTTATGTTCAGCATAGCAAAATACTTTAAAATATTTTATTCAAGAAGAATAAAGTATAACTCTAGAACGAAACAAGATTCAGGCATTCTGTATTATAAAAAAGCGAGACTCATTAAATTTTCAAGATTTATTAAAATCCTTAAAACTGGAAAAGTGGTCTAGAAATGTATCCAGGGAGAAATAAAGAAATAGACACAGCACATATGATGTTCACAACCAAAGGGTCCTTCGAATACCAAGTGCAAGAAGATACTTTGGTGTAAATGATCCTACCATTTAGGTAGGACTTCATAGGTGTAGGTAAAGGAATGATCGTTGCAAACAGAGGGGTGGTGTGGCCCAGGCAGAGGAGTAACAGCCAGCAGAGTCCAGAGGCAGTCCTAGTTTAGTTGCAATGTGAAGTAAGCAGGAAAGAAATGAAAGGTCACGACAATAAGGGTTAAAAAGGATGTCAAGCTAAGCAGTTGAGTTTCCAGGAGGTAACACAGAAAACAATTGGGTTTACTGGAGAAGGGACAATTGGTACTGGATCTTCACTGAGAATTAACATTAATCTATCTTAACTTATAGGAAAGAAGGAAATCTGACCACAAATCCTACAAAAGAATAATGTTCAAAGTTGAGGAAGGGAGAAAGAGATAAACAGGTTTTTTTTTTCCCTTTGGGGCATATACAAACTGCCTATAGGGCTTTCTGAACTGCACTTCGACCCCACAGATTTTGATATGGTTTTCTAGCAATTGATAATCACTCTCTTTGTCAATCATTATTACAGTTATCTGTAATATCTGTGTGTGTCCATCGTTGTTAATGTGGGAAATAAAAATTTTAGAACCCTGATAAGAAGAATGTTGCAAAACCTTAGGTATTACCTTAAAGTTAATGTTTCCTGAGAAGAAATGAACAAATATGCCATTACCCCTAGACAGGGCATCAATAACAGACCAAAGAAATGATTCCACACAAATCTAGTTTGATGAACCAATGAGTTTAATTAGGGTGTTTTAAAGGAATGTGGGCCACTTATGGGTGGCTATACCACTAATGAAAAGAATTCTGTTGTTGATTCCTTACGTATTTGGGGGGAAGGAATGAACCTTGGCATCTCATGCCGTTTCCTACTTGTCTACTGGCTCTTGATTGCTCATGTTGGGAATTACAGATCCTCTGAATGATCTGGGAGCTATTCCTGGGGAGGTACAGTGAAGGTAAAACGAGTTCAGTGATGGCATGGTCTGAAGGTTGAGCCAATCAAGCTGAGCAATAGGCAAAAAAAAAAAAAAAAAAAAAAAAAAAAAACCCAAAAACTCTGTCTGAAGCTTGAAGATTTGAGGCTGTAAGTAGAACAGACAATGGCTGTCCAAAGAGAGGCAACCCCAAAACCACCATCTATGTCATTCTGAGATGATGTTCAGACAGGGTCGCTCATATTGTGGTGGCACAAGAAGAAAAACAAAGAGAAATGGTTCACAAAAAGAGAAAATGCACTGTTCAGACACCAAGACTAAAACAGATCCACAGGAATGAATTGGCCAAAATACTGAGGGCTGAAAAACAGGCCTCTGGGCTGAGGGACGATGTCAGCATTCACCCCTGGGAGCAGAGCAGAAGGGCTCCAGCGGAACGCAGGCTGCAGGGGGTGGAGGCAAGAGCTGGGTGCGGAATTGCAAGCAGCAACTGTAAATCCTCTGGAGAAATTTGGGAGGGGTTTGCTCCTGGGCCACTATAAATAACAGGAATGCAGGAAGCAGGAAGTGAGAAGATGAAAGGGACCTCTTGGTAACAGGAGAAGAGTCCCCAAAGGACAACGTTTGGGATCAAATAGCCCTGAGGTTGCAACCATCCCATGGTATGAGTCAAGACCCTTGAGATGTTTGCCACCCAAAGGTTGGAGGGTGCTGGCTTTAATAGCGGGACAGCTGGCCAGCAATCACCATCCAAAGTAGCTCGAGAGCCCCTGAGTGCAGTCACGTGAGAGGTACATGACATGAAATAGCTTAAGAAGATGAGGCTTACATTATGCAGAAGCAAAAACTGTGAGAGAAAACACTAACTTTGATTGACATACATATGAAAAAGAGGCCATGGTAAAACAGTGTGCGAATTGAAATAATGACTACATATTACAAACTAATGATGGAGATATAGTATTTTTTCAGCAGAGTGTGAGGGCGAAGCTGCATTTGGTATATGACTCAGCAGTTGTTGGAGGTGGCTCTTGCTCCTTCAGGGAGCCCAGGGAATGTCATCCCTACTGTACCCTAGATAACCACACAGACCAGCTTCTCTTGAGATCTGTGTCAGGTTTCTAGGTGCCCCAGACATCCCTGAATTTGCTTCAGACAACTCAGCCTTCTGTCAATTTCTTTTCTAGATGCTCAGAGTTTCAAGGTAAAAACAATAAACAATTAACAAGATGTCACCAAACCATTGCCTATGAATACTTAGCTTTCTCTTTACACGTGGTCCCTATGCTATGGGGATTTACTGTGATAGGAGCCCAGCCCAGTAAGGTTTCCCTTCCATCAAGTAACGTGCACACAAGGAACAGAGACGTTCCAAAAGCCCTTTCTTCTTTACTGCCATCTGTTCAAAAGCCTTTAGTCTTGAAGTACCTGAAAAAGTGGGTGCTGTGACCAAGAGTTCTGTCCTGCCCCAGACCCAGATCAGAGAACAGTCAGCACACTGGCAGGGTGAGATGAAGAAATCACCATCATTTCCTGTGTGGCCTGAGCTGCTGTCCAGGATTATGATGAAAGCAAAAGCCCAAGGTGCTTTTTGAGATTTTGCTAGCATCTGCAACGGTGAGCTGTGCAGAACTGAAGGGCTTAGGGAATCCTGGCTACAGACTTGACTCTTAGAGGGCAGGCTTCCCCTCATTCTTCTTTGGAATGAGCCACCCAAGTAGGGCGTTTTCTGGATCTTCTCACTCCACCAGGCCAGACCTGGGGGACTCCAGCATGTCCTGAAACAGCAGGGCTGAACTCAATTGTGTGATAAGGCAGACTAGATTAGGTGATGTGATGGGACATTCCAAAATAGCCACAGAGCCGTCCAGCCACAGTACTCACTCTCTGGTCACTGGAAAACTTGTGGTCCAAGCAGTGCAGCTACAGTCTTGAGTATCTTCTCCTATTTCTGTGAGGTGTGATCTTTCTTGTGGTTGGAAATGATATCACACCAAGTGACCTGATCCTTACTGTTCCTAACCACATGCCCTCAGTGGTCCTCCCAGGAGGGCCAACAGTCTTACAATGGTCCGTCATAGCCCTCTTTATAGTCCTAAGCAAAATGGGAAAAAAATATTAATAGTATGACCACCCAGTAACTACTCAGGGACCACCCAGTCAGTAGCTTAGAAAAGGAACTAGCTCATCACAGATAACCTCTAACCGGTTCAGGGTACCCTTTCCCATTGCATGTAGGAGACATTTCCAACCACAGAGCCATTAACCAACGGCCCACATATAGCTCAGTCTCTTGGCTTCTGATTCTCTCTGATCTGATTTAGTACCTAAATAAAGCAGAACTTGAAGCTCAATATACCACCCCAGGATCTTTCAAATCCATCGTCTTGTGGAAAAAAAAAATTTAAGCTTCTGCAGTGTAAAAAATAGCATAATTTCATAAAAAAGAAAACAACAGATTGTCATCCATATTTGCTGAAAATATTTTCCCCAAAGAGTTAATATTTATATTACTTAAAAGCTCATATAAAATGATAAGAGGAAGCGTCGACTTTCAGTTATCAGCAATTCCTGCTTGGGTGTGAAATTTATTTTCTTTTTGCCTCGGTCTTTTGATGAGAGGATGCAGGTCAGAATCCCAGCACGCCAAATATCACCTGCAAATGACTCAAAGAAATGACGGAAAATGCAGGGATCTTACCTTCCAGTGTTCTAACATCAAAATGGAAAGACATAACAATTTTATATTAGAAGAAAAATGTGTGCAGGGTGGCAGTAGTCAATGTTACTAGCTATCCTAGAAACATAGACTAGAAAACATACTTTATCTGTTGTAGAACACAATGAGGCACATAGCCTTACACAATGAGGCACAGAGCCTTACCATAGTCGATAAGGTGTCGGGAAGACCATACACCATTAGTCCAATCACTACCCATACAACACAAACTGGGGCAGTCATAGGAAAGCCATTTGGCAGTTACTCTAAAATACAAAATATTTATCTCCTTTAACCCAGTATGTCTTTGTTAGAAATTTCCCCTTTATAAACAGCCTGAAAGATAGTCAAACTGGAAGCTCAAATGTTTTCACTGCTACAAGGTTCGTTATAATGAAAAGATCTAGAAACAATTTAGTGTCCACTATAAATGATTAATTAAATTACATAAGGTAAAAAGCAGAGACTTCAAAATCAAATGTGCTTGCATCATTATGTAGACATTCCACAAGAACAAAACCAAATATGAAATAACCGTTGGCTTTTCGTGTACCAATTGTATTGGGATGGTTTTTACTTTGCGCTGATTTTAGGTGTTGTTCTTTTTTTAAGAAGTAATGTGACACCAGTCCGCAGTTCCTACCTCACCTGGGATATCTTCGCCACTCAGCTAGATGAGATGCTCACTTCCTAAGGGTCCTTTCAAGTGGTTTTCCTCCCACATTGCTGGCAGCAATACTATCCACCACTTACTATGGCAGCCCCATCTTCCTCCACACAGTAACTATGGATAAAATGTTAAGGTACCTGAACACATTCCAAGTACTGTACATACGTTCTTATATTGTGCAATCCTGACAGCCACCCGCGAGAAAGGTGTAACAGTTGCCCTCATTGCTCACTGAGACTCACCGTGTTTACTACCCCATCCCTAACCATCCAGCCATGCCTACTACTCCAGTATCTGAATTAGAACCTGGGCCAGGGAGATGAATGAGCAGGTAATGGTTCTCTACCAAGTCTGTTAGCCCAAGATCACTGGGACCCACATTGTGAAAGGAAACAATGAATTCCTTCAAGTTGTTTTCTGATTTCCACATGTACATCATGATACACAGGTATCCATGTACATGGTCGGCTTTAATTAGAAGAACCTGGAATGAAATTATCTTATTTCTAAGGAGACTCGCCAGAAGTCTAAGGCTATAAGGTCTATCCCAGCAAACTCGAGGCCAATTAGTTCTCATGTATTGCTCTTTTTCCTAGAATCTCTTTAACTTCCTAGCCTGCGAAGTCTATCCAGAAGGAAATGGCAGATGATGCTGGACAGTAGATGTTTTAAAACATTCACCAAGAAAATGCCTTGAAAAATCTGCTCAAAGCTCAGACAGGAGGTGGAAGTCAATTCTCAAAGTCTTTGGGCTTCATCTCTTCTCTGCTCCCCACTTCTCTGTTCAGATCTTCTACCCAATGCCTTAACCTACTGTCAATATTCTTTGTCCTCTATCCATAGAATTTAATAAAACAAAAGAACACATTAGCATCCAAGTGTCTATGTGTAACTTCCCTTAAGATCACTAAATCTGAGAAGGCTTGAGTCAACGAAGAAAATCCCTGTTGGGATGCTTTAGATTTCCAAATAGCCACTGGACCAAGAAATGGTTGGAGAAAGGCAGCTGTCAAGGAGTCCCTAAGAAGGAAGTCGAGGGGCTGAGAAGCATGCCCCAGTCTGCTGGCAGCAAAGGGCTTGCCTATCTTTGCATGCATGCATTCAACTGCTTTCTTCAAACCACAAATAAATACAGTCCAACTATAGTTGCATATCTTAAAATAGAAATGGGTGCGGGTTTTTTCAACCCTTCCACGGGTTTCAATCTTAAGTTTCAGGAAATCATTTTCTTGAATGCACTGGGAAACGTTCCTATCCGTCAGAAGGTATAGTTAAATTAAGGCAGCAGGTAAGTAGAAGTGCCCTGGTCACACAATTGCTACAAAGGATCAGTGCATCTGTGCGACACGAGGTGACACAATTGCTTAACACAGCACAAGGAACTGGAAAGGACATTTGCCGAAGTTCTTCAAGTGGCCAGATTGATTAAACTTGACATCTGTCCGACTTAATAGCACTGATCTAAGGAACTTGGCTCTTCTCTTCTCAGCCAGTGTTGGCTGCAGCTGAACCTTGTTAACAACTGAATTAGTGTCAAACCAGATAAGATGGACAGCCGTTCTACCTATATCCTGGCATGTAGACGCAGGCAGTCCTGTATGTAGGCCCAACCCGTTAAGAACATGTTCTCTCTGAAGAAAAATTTTCCTGAAACCACCCAGTGACCTTAATTAGAAATGTCCTCTAACTTGACTAGAAGGTATCTAACTTCACAGTGCAGCATATATTTTTCTGATTAAAGAGCCTCACCTGACCAGGATGACACTCGTGGTTCTCACAGTGAATAGTCCAGTCAAGACTCCGGTTGCGCTCCAATTATCCTGAGACAACAGTCTGCTTAACAGGACAGGCAGTAATTGACCACTGAGTTATTCTAACAGAAGAATCCATACAAATGGATTGAGCCAGCTCTCCTCCCAGGGGGTCAGCGTATGGAACAGACATCCTAATTATCCACTGCCAGCCGAAGCCATACATGCTGGGCCTTTTCTGGTGGCTTCTTGGCAGTGAGGGATGAGGAAGAACTCGATACATCCACGTAGGTATTTGATCTTCAGCGCCAATAGCGGAAGGATTCTGAGCCTTACGTGAGGCAGAGTATATGTCTAGCAGTCCTGGAGTCCATGCCAAGTTCCCTTCTAAGCCTCCTCAAACCTTTGATCTTGATGGTGAATTTTGTAATAATGAATAATGAGTAGCATCAAATACTGAAATTGAAAATTTCCATTAATTTTCTCCTAGCAAATATATTAGCAAATACTCTTAGTACTTAATCCTCCCCTGCTTTCTCCTTCCCCTTCCTTTACCTCCCTTTTCTCTATTGGAATCAGAGATAATGAACTATATATTGACTTTTATACATACATACATGCATGCATACATACATACATACATATGAAAGTCAGATCAATAAACAGTTATGTGATTATCTTGAGATATAGCGTGAGGACTCATCTGCTAATAAATCTGTTATAGTCAGACACTTCCACCCACCGAACCTAAACAGAGCTAAATCTCACAATATAATATTCTCTCTAACACAAGGAAAATCTAATGCGCAATGTAAATTTTTCTTCTTGTGTACAGAGAACAAAGGACCACTATAAGCCTATACAGAACCTGTTTTCCTCTCTAGCTTCACTTCCCTTGGCTGGAATTCTGGTCCCGTGATACCTGGTGAATACCCCAAGAAAATCCCATACAGACAGGTGCAGCAATAATATAAACAGCATTTAACTCAAGCGCTGCTGAGTAGGCTACTACCCGTCAGCCTTAAATGCCCTTCTTCCAGGAAGTCCTTCTGCTACCTCTTGCTGGAGTTGAACTTCCGTGCATTCTCATCACACCTCATGCATATTTATATAGTAATACTTGTCGTGATGTTGGCAATAATAAGGCTAAATTGTTTGTGCATCCATCAGATTATATCTGAAAAATGTTTCTATTGCAAGCAATTACTCCTATGCCTGACTCATGTAAAGGACTCATTAAGTGTTAAATGAATAAATGAACAAAGAAAAGAAATGAATAAATGAACCCAAGCCTATTGCCTATAATATTCCTTGACCTCTTCTTTGGTTCAGTTGTCGAAACCCTTCTTAGCCCTTAAGCCAAGCAGATAAAACACGTCTAAGAACTAATAATAATAATAAGGAAATGCAACTAAATGCTATGTTAAGTTGTATTGTAGTGATGACTGAATAAGTCTATGAGCTTATTTCAAAATATTGACATGCTACTGACTTTATGGCATGTAATTATATTTCATTGTATCTATTAGAAATCTGAACAAAAATAAAATGTTTACTTATATTATAGAATGGCCCACAGTGGGGTGAGAGCATCTCAGAACTCAAAACAGTTTAGAAAGTGGTCTGAAATGCGGAGAAGGTTAACTATGGAAATCCCCCTTTTTTCCTGTGAGCGAAACTGTTTGTACCTTCTGAAAAAGACATGAACTAGGTCCCACACAGTGAACGTGTTTAATGAGAGCATGAGAGTTCACGTAATGAAACTGGCCTTCTTCCAACTTGGTGGAAAGGAACTAACCTAATTTCAGAGCTTGATTCATGGTTTGAAAGAACAACAAATTTGTCTCATTTATCCTACTTAATTGAATTAATGAGTTGAGTTCAAATGAAATAATTTATCTCAAAAATTGTGCTGACAATAAATTAAAAGCAATAAATTGCTGAAATGAAATTTTATTGATTCAATATTTTCTAGTTTCTCATCAAATTAGAGCGTTGTCTGTTTTTAATTGGTGCCATTGTATCTTATATCTCCCTAGATCTTGTTTTGGAGTTTTCCAGGTCTTTGCTATGGAGTTGACAATGTCACAAGCTCTTCATGTTATTCTGACTTCTAAGGTCCATATTATATAAAGATATTTCCTTTTCAGTTTTTAATCATTGACTTGAGAGAGTGTCCATTTTATCCACAACTTTTTATAAATAATAATGGATGCTTTCATCTATCACTCAAAATACATCATTTTTCTGTCTCTGATTTTTCTAGTCGAACGTGCAACTAAAGAGGGAAATCCCAACCTAATAATGGCTTCAGCCCTCTCTTCTTTGTAGAGACAGCCTGAGGTACAAATTCAGTCGGCAAATAACTTTTCTCATTGCCAAACTGTTAAAACACGGAAGAAGGGTTAAAGACAATGAATTCCTGTTGGAAACATCAAAGGTAAGTGTGCTCCTTGACAGACACTTAATAAAATCAGATATGAAGAACAGGAAGGGTAAGTTGTTGCAAACATCAGTTGGCCTGCCTCGCAGTCCTTAGTGGTCTGAGATCACTGTTTTTGATTCCAAAGTCCGGGAAGAAAGGCTGCTCCCCAGTTGCTCCCCGTCTTTACGTCTGAAAGAACCCCCGTGTTGTTCTAAATCAGACTTATTTGATATCTGTTACAGAGACTTCATGGTCTAGAAAGAAATTGCTGATTTACATTTGTGACCATATTTCCAAAGAAAATAACTGTTTTATGAGGTGAGGGGAATGTGAGGGGCACACAGATCACGTGCAGCTGTCTATGCCAAGCAGTTGTTTTTCTGTCCATTTCGGGATTCGACACTCTCGTGGTATTTCAAGACGATACCGAGGTCTGTTCTTGTTATTGTTGCTTTTCTGATTTAAAGCAGGTGTCAGATCTTTTTTCTAAGTTCTGTTTTGTTGTGTTGTGATTGTTATTTCTGACACTGAACAGAAAAGCTTTTAAATAACTGTCCTCTATCCTTTGGCATAAACCAATTACCAGGATTTAAACTTATCTGTCAAAGACTATAGCAACAGATTTAAGAACAAAGTCGATTTTTTTTTTTTTTTTGGATCTTCGACCTTTCCTGTGTTTTATAACTAGGTGTTTCTAAGTTCATGGAAACAGCACCAACCTCTCTGGTCTCCTTAACAAACAGCAGTTTTTTGACCCACTCACTCCCTAGTGATGATCTGTGGCTTAATTTCAATTCTATGGACTACACCCAATTATTTAGCCTTGAAAATACATGCAAAAACTTCAGAACCAAGATTGAGTCCCAAAGACAGAAGTTGTTTCCTGAAGAAACAGTAGCAATTCTTTTATTTGTTAATAAAATTTTGTTCTTCAGTTGAAAAGTGTATCCAAGAGGCAGGCATATACAGAAGGTTTAGAATATGATACTCTAGATTTCCCTGAAGAAGGCTTGTGTTCTCCTGGCTGCAGATAATTATCCACATACCTATGAAAGAATCTTTAAGGTTGTATTTGTAGCAACTGAATATATAAACATACCATGCAGGTTTACTTCTGAGCAATCTGATTCAATAATAAAAATGGACACCTTCCCCAACACATATTCCCAAGGCAGGAAAGAGTAAACACTAAAAGATGTATCTGGCTAATAGGATAAGAATTAAAGTAATGAAAAGCACTTTTCTTTGGTTATTCTTAAACAGACCATAAATATTTACATCCATTATAAAACACCTTAACAGCTCAGTGAGACTGAATGCAGTAACACTTGATGCAATATAACTGCAAACACTTTACAATTCCAGTGGACTTTGGATCACATCTGAAAGAGCTTAACACAAGAGAAAAGCCCACAAGATGACTGGTTAATGTTTTTTGTTTCAAAAATATACAAAAGGATTTATTGAAGTAGCATCCATATTTATATACAGTTTAATCCAAAATGTCCTGTAAGAACTCAAAGAGTAACATAAAACTCTGAAGCTCGGGG
Source organism: Myodes glareolus (assembly GCF_982192425.1). Taxonomy (NCBI): domain Eukaryota; kingdom Metazoa; phylum Chordata; class Mammalia; order Rodentia; family Cricetidae; genus Myodes; species Myodes glareolus. The sequence goes on from NC_142046.1 coordinate 31,563,983, forward strand.
CTCAGGTTACTGCATCGATTTTTCACACATCTTCACAGGAAGGTAAGTAGAGACTAGAAAGTCAAAAGTCTCTAATTCAAGAGCAATGTGAATGTTTACAGGTAGATCAAAGGGAGCTTTATTGTTTAACCCATTTACTACTGTCCCTCTGTGTGAGAGGAGGACTAAGGGTACTGGATCAAGGCATTCTCCAAATGGTCCTCATTAACTTATCACCTGATAGCCCAGCAGATTGATATTCTAGTCATTAGCTCTCAGTTCAGCTGGAGAATTCTGGGGGGACACTAAAGGGTATAGCACTAATACTCTTTCATCCAACCACTGACACTATTAGCTATTGCATTTTATTTAGTTTTATATGCATGGAGGTACAGGTGGTATATGTATGTGCTCCTAGCGGCATGTGCATTTGCAGGCATAGGTGTGTGTACATGTGTGTACACATGTGTGTAGAAGACAGAGGGCAACTTTGGATGTGGCCTTCAATCCCTGTCTACCTTACTTTGAGACAAGGTCTCTCACTGGAGTGCAGCTCAATTCTGCCAGGCTGACTAGCAATTAACTTCGGATATCTGCCCTTCCTGTCCCTTAGCACTGGGATTATGCCCTCTTCTGGGGGTGTCAGGCATTTAAATTTGCCTTCATGGTTTTGTAACAAGCACTTTACCTACTGAGCCATCTTCTCAGCCCTCTCCTATTAGGCATTCTCCATATGAAAGCTGAATTTTACAGTTTCTTGGGATGAAAACAAAGCAAGGACTACACATGTGTACGTTCACATGCATGAATGTACATATACACATGGCAGTTAGTGTGCCTTTCCTCGGGAGCATCTACTGTTTTGTTTCTCTGTGTTTTGTTTTCAAGACAGGCTCCTTCACTGGCCTGGAGCTGACCAACTAGGCTAGATGGATAGCAGGCCCCAGGAATCTGTCTAGCTCTGACTCTATAGTTCTGGGATTATCAGCACACACTGTGATGCTCAATTTTGTTTTTATGTCAGTTCTTGGAATAGGATCTAGTTATTCATGCTTAGATGGTAAGTACTTTACTGACTGAGCCATCTCCCCAGTTTCAATTAAAATTTTAATTTTTAAAGGAAGAGTTTTGCAGTATTTGAGCACACACATATAAATTTGTGGATTATAGATAGATTGATGGACAGATGATAGATATAGAAAAACATCACCCATATGAGTACTAATCAGTACCAAATCTTCATGTTAAAAAACAACAAACATAGTAATAGAGGTTGAGAAATAATTTTTAATATTTGTTAACTGTTCCACTTAGAGAAAGGAAACAATGATTTACATCTCAGAGTATCCAGAACATCAGTCCAGTGATTACATGGGTCTTTGGTAACCAGAAAGAATGAAGAGATCAACTACTATTAGAAATTAGGAATTTAGAAAGACCAAAGTGATTCAAAGTGTGAATGCTCTAACAAAGAAAGGCCTTTAAGGAGTTGGTAGAATCTTCCCATTGTGCTCTTGGCCTTCCTGCTCTTCTTTGATCTTCACTACAAAGTCCTGCAGTGGTCTGAATGTGTGGGTCTGATATAGGTGGAAAACAGCATTTATTGTCCCTGCTGCAACCTCTCCCAACACTCAGCAAAGCCAGGAATCCAGGACCCGTGTTCCAGCCACTATGAATTGCATAAATGCTGACAAAAACTCCCCCTTGTGAAGAAATAAACAAACATCTTTTTTACAGAAAAGTAAAGCATGACTTATTGGTAACGAAGGGATTAAGATTAATTGTAATGAATATCTTAATAGTTGGTATAGGAGGTCCTTCTGTCTATGTATTGCTTTCATTGGTTGAATAAAGAAACTGCCTTGGCCTTTTGATGGGGCAGAACTTTTTTTTTGATAGGCAGAGTAGACAGGACAGAATGCTGGGAAGAAGGGCAGAGTGGCAGATGCCATGAAGCTCCTGTCTGAGACTGACGCTGGTTAGAATCTATCCCGGTAAGCCACGACTTCGTGGTGCTACACAGATTATTAGAAATGGGTTAGATCAAGATAGCCAATAAGAGGCTAGAACTAATGGGCCAGGCAGTGTTTAAATGAATACAGTTTCTGTGTGATTATTTCAGGTGCAAGCTAGCAGGGCAGGATGGAAAAGCAGGCCCTCTCTCCTTACTACAAATAATGGCAACAGTGAGTGTACTACCTGACAGAAATTTAATAAATCCTGTCACATGTGGAGAACACTACTAAAATACCAAGTGAAAGAGCACAGTGAAACAAACCACGGACCACAGCCCTCAGAGAAGCTCAGTTCTCTAGCTACGTCCTCTCTTTAGTCTTTTTCTTCCAAGTGTATGGTACTGAAACTAAGATGTTTCCCTCCAGTCATAGTTTTGGGTCAACACAGAAACCAAACATGAAATTCTGACAGTCACACCTTTTCCCATGGAGTCAGCAATGAAGTCTCTACTACGGTAATTCACTTTCATTATTTACGCAACTGTTTCTTCTTAAGGTCATGATCAATGTGAAGCTCTTGGCTATTTGCTGTCATTATCATGGGGCTAATTAAATTATACCGTTTTTTTCTGTACTTCAAAATGTGGTCAACGTTGAAAGAGGCAAATCTGAAAGCCATGGGGTAAGGGAGGTGTGAGTACTTGGATAAAACTCATATAAGACAAGCATTTGTCTCCTTTCTTCTGCCCCACTGGGTACACTCTTGCACACTCCAGAGAGACGAGCTTCCTGAAGAGTGGCTGGCAGAGCTTTCTCCAGCTTGGAAGCTGTACCTGTACACACTCCTGGTTTGTTTTATAACTTATTAAACTGCATAACCTCTTAGCTCCATCCTGTTGGTTTCATTACAAAGCCATCTCACTGGGTAAAACCAAGATGGCTTCAAATTGATGGTCAGCCTTCTTCTGAGCCACTGACAAAAACCTTTCAAGCACATGTTGATTTCCAAAATCCACCTGCATTGTCTATATAAAATGTTTCTACCATTTTCATGAATGTGACCCAATTTCTTATGCAGTGATCATTCTGGTCCAGGATTCCATCTTTGCTCTGGGTTTTAACAGTTTTTTCTAGACAGACATTTTAGAATGCACTGAAACTTCCCTCTGTATCACTTTGCTTAGAATAAGCACTATTCTCTATTGTTAGCCGTTTCCAATTTCCCCACCAGAAGGGAAGTTAGAGAACCCATATTATTTAAACAAAGGAAAAGGTTCCAGGAGCCTCCATCAAACAAATGTCGGAAATGAAAGTCATGGCTCTGACCAAACTGCTCAGGTATCAAGAAGTATCCAGACCTGGAAACCAGATCTTATATCAAGATCTAATGCAGGCTCCTACATGCGATCCCGCATAGTCTCATTTTCTCTTTGCATGTTCTACCTATGTCTGAAAATAAAATATTTTGTGCGCAGAGTGGAGAGAATTCTAGAAGCCACAAAACTAGTTTTTAAACCCTCAAGCAAATGAGATATTTTGCCTTATCCACTGTGGTAACATAACATAATTCTATTGACTCTCTTCGGGAAATCAAAGACTATATACATACAGTTTAGGGAAAACAGGTTCTAATTGGGCCTTGTCTGTAACCCCTCAGGCCTCCTGGCCAATCGGCATGAACACATCTTCAGTTCTTCGGGCAACGCTTGACACTTGCCGTTTCTCAGTTTTAAGGTGTTGCTCTCAACTCAGGAACTGAGATAAAAACATTTCTCCCAGTGTAAGTGTCTCAGACTCTCCCCACCTCCACCCCAGAGGTGCTAAAAAGATGGAGTGCATGTACATACGACCAAGACCAGGGCAGCCCAGGCAGCTTGGCTTCCGAGCTGCGGGCTTGGATTGTGATTATACAGCAGGATGACAGTGAACGACTATCCTTGACGTGTAACAACATGAATCTTTCAGCACGTGAACCACTCCACTTTTCTCCTTAGCAGAGGAGGCTTGCTTTCACTTGGCCTGGAGGACTTTTTCATTATTTTCCAGTAAACGTAGGCAACCCATGATCCGTATGGCACAAAAGCTACTAGAAACAAGAAGGAACAAGGGATGAATAAAATTTTGAACCAGCAACTAGAATTTACCATATTCTCCGCCCTCCCCCCAAAACAAGCTAAGAAAATGGTCCTTATGCTGAAGAGGAAGATAGCTCTCAGGGTTTCATGTGCTGGTTAGCTATTTTCCAACTTCCTGATAGCTCCCTTGATCAGTGGTGATAAGCCCTGCTAGAATCATCATATTGCTGCTGTGACTAATTCTATAAGCATCCTCAAATAAAGCCAATTGAGCATTCAACTGCTCTCACTGTGGCCTAATTCTTAACTGATTGACAGTCAAAGAAAGGTCATTGGTCACAAACATGCTAAAATCTGGAGGCGGGGGGGGGGAACCACTTGACACACACTGCCTCTTTTGGTAGCTTAGATTTACAGTTTCTTTTTTCTTTCTTTCTTTCTTTTTTTTAATTCTAAGGCCATGAATGCAGATAGTTTTTCAGTTGTCCTTGAATATCCTGACTGAAAGGGTTCTTTAAGCTCTCTCGAGATGTCAAGATGAATTGCTGAAACAATTGCATCTTTTCAACCCTGGTCTCAGCCCGGCAAAGATTTTGATGAACTACATACATTCAGCAGATTTTAAGGAAGAGTGGCCCTTCAGTGCCTAAGGTCTTTTCAGAGCACAGACCCTGGGCTTGCGCTCTGGCTGCGCGGCTCTGCTCATTTGCAGGAAAACCATATTTCGCACCACGTCCTCACATATTGATATGTTGAGGAAATAAGCAGCAAACATCCATCTGCTGAGCCTGTTAGAAGGATGAACACCCCATGTTCAGATGTTTTCCACTCAGGTCTGAAATTCCGTGTTCAGCGTAATTTGGCGTAACTTTTCAAGACAAATTTTAATCCACTTAGATGAAATTTGGCTCTTCTCTTAAAAATCACTAATAGTCATAAAGTAGGAAAGCCAGCCATGTTGGATATTGTCAAGATATTTCTGCCACCAGACTGTTGTATCAACGCTTAACAAAAGACAGTTTGCTTTATTTTCCTATTTGAAAAAAAAAATCAGTTACTGCTCATTTACTGATGATGTAAATCAACGTCCCAGAAGACATACTTAATCTATCATTCCTAACAAACTGTTTTCAAAAGATCTTTATACTCATCCATCAGTACCCTGAATTATACAAGCTCTGCCTGTGTTGCAGATATTTTGAAAGCTTAAAGAAAAGCAATAAAAGTCAATTGAACAAGCAAATCTCTGGCCGTCGTGGTACCCACTGGAAACCGAGCCAAATGCTGATGGGCAAAAGGCAATGGGAACAGAAAGGGCGTAAGTCCCGAGACTTGTCCCTCGCAGTGTTTCTGCTTTCTTATTGGAATGGCAGCTCTTCAGGGAGAACTATGCCCTTCTCCCTGACTCTAATGTGCTCTTCATATTATAAAGGTAGGATTGATGATTTTTGTAAACTGTGTTTCAAGGGACAAGAAAACAGCAAAGAACAATGAATTTGTTTTATTGAGTAACAGCTGAGCACACAGCTGAGAAGTTATATCAAAGGATAAACCATTGAGAGAACATGAACAGCAAACTGAAAGTACTTTACCGATGTCAGTTTTAATTTCCTTTGTGTGATACTAAGATGATTCCATTATATACTCATCTTTTCCCAATACTATGGATCAAACCCAGGGTTTTGCTTAGGTTGGGTGGATATATTCCCAGTATAATATGAATATATTAAAATCCTTTAGCTTTAATATTAACATGAAGAATCTTAGAAGGAGTCAGCACAAACTACTCGACTTCTTTTAAAATTTAATGTATCAAATTTTGTCAAGGGGCCACAGCTCCTGGAAGTATCAGATGATTTCTGGACCCATTGTGTGGTCTTAGTGAAGAATCAAAGACTATGGGGGAACAGAATTTGGAGCAGGATAAGGTTAAAAAAGTTTGTAGTCCTGCAATTCTCAGACTGTCACATGCACATAGATCTCTAGGGATTCCTGAAAAAGCCAGCTCTGAAGTGCAGGTCTGCCATGAAGGCACACCCCGACATTTCCAACCAGCTCTGTAGGAGCTAGTGTTGCCACTTGTTGGACCACATCTTTAAGTCACCAACATCTCTAGTCCAACCCCTAGCATTTGAAATTTCCACAAGATAAAACTATTGCCTATGAAAAAAAATAAAAAGATTACAAAAAAAAACTAGCCAACATTATTTCTGTAAAGAAATAAATGGCATTGAAGAAATGAAGAATGGGTGAGTTTTATATATCCAAATGTATACTACTATAAATTAAGACATTTATTATCCGTAATCCAGTGTCATATGAATAATAAAGGATAAGAATTTTTAAAGGTTGAGAAGGAGAAATAGACAAAATCTCCTGAGTAAATTGGGAGTATTTCGGGGAGAGAAGTTTAGAAAGGGAGAGAAGGGAGAAGTGGATGGGGAAGAGAATATGCGGGAGCAGGGTGGTCAAGTTGGGGGAAGGACAGAGAGGAAGAACAAAGAAAGAGATATCATGATAGAGAGAGCCATTATAGGGTTAGCAAGAAACATGGCACTAGGGAAATTCCCAGGAGTCCACAAAGTTGACCCAGCTAAGACAATGCAATAGTGGAGAGAGTACCTGAACTGCCTTTCCCCTGTAGTCAGACTGATGACTGCCTTAATTGTCATCATAGAACCTTCATCCAGTATCTGATAGAATCAGATGCAGAGATCCACAGCTAAGCACTGGACCGAATTTCCAGAGTCCAGCTGAAAAGAGGGAGAAATAATAAAACGAGCAAAGGGTTCTAGGCCAGGGTGGGGAAACCCACAGAAACAGCTGACCCAAGCTAGTGGAAGCTCACTGAGTCCAGGCTAACAACTGGGAAACCTGCATAGAACCAAACTAGGCCCTCTGAATATGGGTGACAGTTGTGTGGCTTCGTGGGACCACTGGAAGTGAAACCAGTATTTATCCCTAGTGTATGAAATGGTTCATTGGAGCTCATTCCTTATGGAGGGAAACCTTGTTCAACCTATATATGGAGCAGGGAAACGGGAACAGTCTTGGTCCTGCCTTAAAGTGACAGACTTTGTTGACTCCCCATGGGAGGCCTCACCTTCTCTGAGGAGTAGATGGGGGCTGGGGTTGGGGGGAATGTGAGGGGAGAAGAGGAAGGGAGTGAAGGGGAACTGGAATTGGTATGTAAAACAAAAAAATAGATAGTTTTAAAAAATCTAAAAAGAATTTTAAAAGGAAAAGAAATAGGCTTAATACGTTCAGTCATTGAGTCTTACCTTTTTCCCAAATACGATGACCCCAGTAAAGAGAACTTTTATTTTGTTTTTGGGCTTCATGCCCTCTTGCCTGCTCAGGGATCTGGCTGTCAGCAACCTCTCACTTGTCTGTACTATTCACCTGTCCCTTCCTCCCCATTCCTTTTCATCTCTTTGCCCTCCCTCAAGTAATTTTTCCCAAATGTTTTTTAATTGAAATAGAATTGCATCGCTTTTCTTCCAGTCCTTTTCCTCCCCCAGCCTCTCCCAGCTACTCTTTCCCCAACCCCTCGCAAACTCCCTCTCCAATCACAAGTCAGTAGCCTTTTTTCTTTGCTTGCAATTGTTATATACATGCGTGTGTGTGTGTGTGTGTGTGTGTGTGTGTGTGTGTGTGTACAAGTCTGTAGCTACAACCTGTTGTTTGTGTGTATGGAGTTTCAGAGACAGCCACTTTGTATTAGATAGCCAATCAAGGGCTCATGTCTGGAAGAAGCTAAGCTGATTTTTCCAGCTGTCGTTAGTTGAAGTTCTTTGTCTAGGGTTGGGACCCAGTGAGAATTTATCCCTTTCGCATTAATATGTCCTTTGATATGGCCGTGGTTCTGGCCTTGATAACTTGGCTATTGGTAGGAGACACTGTTTCCCAGCAGACTTGCTGGTATTCTGGCCCTGAAAATCCTCCAATCTTCCTCCTGTGATATTTCCTGAACCGTAGATACAGGATCTGTGATGTAGCTGTAACCACTGGGTCTAGAGTCCCTATGATCTGTTGATGTCTGCACTGTGTCCAGTTGTGGTTTTCTGTGATCACCCCCCCAGGAAGAGGCTTTCAGGTCAGATTCAGCTTGAATCATCAAATCTTGTGCCTTAAATGTTCGGTATCTTCAGCAATAGGGGCCCAACTCCTGAGAGGCAAGAAGGGCTACCTCCATGGTCTATATTGTTTGGGGAGTCACTTAGATTACCCTGACAAACTATTCAAAAGGAAGTCTCTCATGCCTAATTCTGGAGCTTTTGTTAGTACGTGGTACTTATGGGAGCTCTGTCAACTTATTTATCCGTTGGCTTGAATACCAGGTGGCTCTTAACCTTCCACCTAAGGCAGATACCTCTTTTCTCAAGTGAGGTCTTCCTTTATTTTTATCTCCTGCACATCTCCTGGCAGTATAATTTAGCTGGTTGTTGTATCATATCTACAACGGCTCTTCCTTTTCCTGTTTTCCAGGATCCAGGAGTCCAGATTGACAGTTTTTGGTTTTTTGTTGTTTTGTTTTGTTTTGTTTTGTTTTTAACAATGGACTTGCCCACCTATCTCTATACCAGAATTCTTTTCCTATTAAATAACTCTGACCCAACAGTTCTTTTCTTATAAATTACTGTACTCCGAAAACAAAATATACAGATATCTTTACCTCACATAGCTGATAAGGATTGTGATAAGCTGGTCCTAGGCTATCACATTCATCTCCTCCCACCCTTCCTCCCATCATCAAACCACATCCACAGAGCATTTCTTAAGGACCATTTATCAGTTCACCAGTCCCCAAAGGCACCAGGCCCCTTTATACCTCTGTCTCAGCATGACTCGCTCTCTCATCCTAAAATATTCTTCCTCTTTTTCCACCAGGAAACTTCCAGTCCCTCTTATAAGAGCCACCCCACTCTCGCGTGAAGCTGTTTGCTGAAGTTAGGGGTCCTTCCCTCTGAAATAAGTATGAACTTTCTCTCTGCCCACAATCTGTTCTCTCGTTGAGATCAGCCACCTGCCTTGCTCCTCTCTCTGCTACCAGTGCCAAGCACAGTGTCTGGACTAGAACAGATATTCAGTAAATATTTATCGAACTCATGAATGGATGTAAAACAGAAACTAATACTGCAGATGACAAATAACTGTAATTCATTAAGTGGGTCATAGGTATTAAAGGAAAGAAAATTTACCATACAAGTCAATGCTAAAAGGCATAAGCTATGACGCCAGAACAGACCTTCAGAGATAGATTTCCCTAGAAAAAAATCTATCTAGGGAAATAGATTTTGGTTCTTGAAAGGCCCATCGCTCTTAGAAGAAGGGGAGGAAGAAGAAATAGTTAGAGGTGGGAAAGAATATAATTATATGTTGTATATAGTGAGGTGATCATGCAAGCAACAAAGTATTAAATATAAATAATTTTAAAAATTAATGTGAGGACAACGAGAGTGGGAAGGACTCTAACAGATGTCAAGGAAGCAGCATTGGCGAAGGCCTATGGGGAGAAGGCAAAACTTGACATCGGCAATGGGTTTGTTACTACTCTCTCCATGTCAACATGAAATCTTTCAAGTTCTCTCATTATAGCCTTTCAGTCATAAACCTTGAAAATCATCTCCATGTAGATAAAACCCATCTCACCTAACAGTACCACCCATAATTTCATCACATCTCCTCATCAAACTATTTCTCTTCTAGTCTCCTGTTAGCTTTTACTTCTCTTTCTTGGCTCAGGGGAGCCCTGAAGAGCTGTGAGAAGCACCAAGGTATATGCAGTTCTTGGGGAACTTGAACTGACATCAAGGACTTGTGAGAAGAACAGAACTCTGCGTGAGGGACACTGCTTCTTCTCTGCCTTCTGCCTCCAAGACAATCTGGTGCTGCTAAGATCCTGTACTGGGAGTCTATGCCCGTTCGTAGAATAAGTTCCAACTTCAAAGGCAGGTAGCAAGGCACTAATAATTTCAAGAGAAAAGTGTTAAGAGAAGCTAGCGTTAGTCACTGTTGCGTTCATCTCTCAGGTTTCTTGCAGCAGAAAGTAAGTTCTACAGAATATGATGCAGGTCATGGTGATAGACATCTGTGGTTGCAGCACCTAGGTGGACAGACAGGATGATCAGGAGTTCAAGGTCATCCTTCGCCACTTAACAAGTTAAAAGCCAACCCAGGTTTAATGAGACCCTGTCTCCTCTAAATTGAAATTCGCCTCTCCCCTCTTATAGAAAACTGCAGTCTCAAAACTCCACATAATTTTCTCTCAAGAGGAGCGCACAGCTGAACAGTTTGTTCCTCTGGTTTGAAAACAATCAGTGGTCCTCACCAATGACACAACTGTTGCTGTCCTCGGGGAAAATAATGGGGTAAACTGAGCTCAGGAGTTTCCAAGGAGAAAACAATGCTCTGTGTGATAATAGAAGGCAGCATTAAACCCACGGGGTGTGGGGTTTCACAAGATTCTTCACACTTGTTCTTCAATGGAATGTTTTTTTCTCTTCTGTCCTTCATGGCAAAGAATCTATTGCTGTTCTTCCACAAAGATGTGTGGAAATGTGTACAGACTGCCATGGTCGAGCGTGTATGAGTTCATGCAGACAAATGCATGTGTATGTGTGGATTTTATTTACTGATTCAAGGTTATAAGTAGAGGAGAATGAAAGGTCATCCACACCAGCCAGACCTTGACATCAAGCTGGATAAGAAACCCTAAGAGAGATATGGAATGAAAACTCTCAGCCTGAACTGGACCATAGACCTGAAGCCTGATGTGTGGAACTGATAACTGAAAACCTCAAAAAATATCAATTTTCAGATAACTTACAATTTTTCTATTGGCATTGGAAGCTAGCCAGACTCTTTTCTGGGTAGGGATTTTGGTTTCTTTCTCCTTAAGGGTACTGTCTTTGTCAGTTGTCCTGTCATACAAACCAGAAATGAGAACACAGGAGGGGAGCTCTGGTACAATAGTGAGCTGAGAAGCCTACAGATGAGTTCTGAGGGTTAACAGCTCTGAGAATCCCAGGGCCTTGGGTAGCAGGGTGGGCTTGCAGCACTGGGGTGACAGCTCTGAGGCCAGCCCTGGGGCTGTGGGTTCTGCAGGCAAGGCGTTGTGCACTCAGATTTAAGTTAATATTTCTAGCGCTGTCCCTTCCTTTGCTCCATGGTTTTAGTGAAGTCTTGTGCAAGCTTGCAACAGTGCTCCTTTTCCCTGCTGGACATTGTGTAGGTCAAGGCTGTCACACAGGAAAAGTCAGTAGCCCAGTACTAGATAAACAGTACATATCTGTGCACTGTGGCTTGACAAAAACCACAGGAGAAAACCATGCACAGGGAGAAAATACTGGAAGATTCTTACACATACGAAGAGATGGTCTGAGTAGTCTTTCTTTATGGGCAAATTTGAATAATGTCAATATAATTTGAGTACAAAGAAAACATGGTCTGGTTTTGGCCACATACACTAATGAGGATTATGTATAGGAGGAAATTGAAGGTTTTATTGTTCTTTTTTCTAATTATAAGACAATGTATTCTTAGTGATGTGGGATTTCCCTCTGTATGCCATGAATTCCACTGGTTAATAAAGGAACTGTCTTAGGCTTGCTGCAGAGCAGAATGGCGAGGAGCAACACTAAACTGAATGCTGGAGGAAGAAGGCAGAGTCAGAGAGAAGCTATGTAGCACCGCTGGAGACAGCCACTGAAACTTTACCCAGTAAGCCACAGCATCATGGTGATACATAGATTAATGGAAATTGGTTAATTTAAGATATGAGTTAGTAAGAAATATACTTAAACTATTGGCTAAACTTTATTGCAAATAATATGGTTTCTGTGTGATTATTTCGGGGCTGAGCAACTGGGAACAAGCAAGCGGCCTCCTACAACAGCATAGTACAATACATAGTATACTAATAGATGGAAAAATAGAAAAACAAAAGTATCAACAAGAAACTTAGTTTACTCTCCATCACCAAGAGCTATACATGATGGCTGTTAGGTGATCTTCTGATCTGCCTCCTTGCTCTTTTAGCTCTGCGTGAAAGCAAATGTGCTGACGTTTTCTGAACACATTCTTGATTCTTTTCATGGGCACTTTCAATAAACTTCTAAACCAAAGTATGTCTCTTATTTAAGCTTATATCAAAATAAATCTCTCTAATATATATTAAGCCTATCTTGGCTTTTATTTTGAAAAATAATGCTCTTCATTTAATGAGCCACATGGAAAGGCTGAACCCAGGTATTTATGAAAATGTGTATGAACTTGGAGTCATGCATGCCCCCCAAGACTTTTTTTAATTCCATATATATAAAAAGACTATTAACCAAGAATATTTGGAAACAAGAATCCCCAGTGATTCCTCTTGTATCCCAAAGTGTGTCCAGATAGGCACTTGGAGCAGCATACATGAAGCACTTTCTCTTTCTTCACTTGACATGACATCAATACTTCCTTAGGTTATTAAATGATTTTTGAAAATAACACCTATAAGGGTTGCATGGTATCTATATGGAAATATTTCAGAATTTGAATATTTATTTTAACTATAATTTTCACAATTATATCAAAAACAGAAACAGGCAAGCTTATAATGCAAATCTTTTGTCAAGACCATTAAAACAGAAAGAAATGGCAGCTGTGGGTTGCCAGAAGAAGGAGTCTCAGCCATCCCAGAGTCCTATGCAAAGACATCCACACCAAAGAATAAAAGAGCTGTAAGAGGGAGAGAAAAGACTAGAGTTTTTGAAAACTGCAAATCTTACTCAGGGTTAATATTCAAATTTTATAAGCTAATCAAACAACTCAGTAGCAAACTGCAAATAACTAAGTTAAAACATGGGGGGGGGAGCCTCAAGCAGATATTTCTCAGAAGAAACCATACAGATGTGTAACAGGTACAAGAAAAATGCTCAGTATCACTAATTATTGGGAAATGTGAGTCAAACTCACAGTGAGATACTTCCTCATGTCACAGAATGGCTTTTGTCATAGCTGAAAGAAAAATCAGTATTTATAAAGATGCAAACAAAAAGGAACTCATGCTATATGTTATTGATGGAAATATAGATTAGTGTTGTCATTATGGAGAATGGTATGAAAAGCTTTCAACAAACAGCAACAACAACAAAAAACACCATATCATAGGATGTAGTAATACCAAATTTGACTATTAGACAAAGAAATTGAAATAAATACATAAAAGGGACACGTATCCGCCTGTGATCAGTGTGTTGTTTACAATAGCCAAGCTACTTAGTTAAGTGGGTGAATAGATTTTAAAAAAAAAGGTGATACTTGCACATATATACATATGATACTACTTGATCTTATAATAGGGAGAAGACCTGTCATTTGAAAATGCAAGAGTGATTGTGGAAGACGTTTGTTAAATGGAATAAGGCAAGGAGAGAGAGACAGAGAGAGAGAGAGAGAGAGAGAGAGAGAGAGAGAGAGAGAGAGAGAGAGACCCATACTGTGTGATATCACCTACACATGAAATCCAAAAAGAGTCGAGCTCCCAGAAGCAGAAAGAACAGAGATGACTTCCAGAGGCTGAAAGTGCTGAAGAGAGAGGCACGAATGCTAACCTCCGACAGACTGGAGGAGTGGGTACCGAAATCTAGCACACCCAAGATGACCAGTCAACATAATGAAGTGTATTATTGTAATGTAACTGAGAGTACATTCAAATGCCTCACTATAAAATGTGATAGGTAAGTGAGTTGATGATAACTTCACTTGCTTGATTTAATCATCTCATATTGCATACATGCAACTAGTCAATCAAGAATGAATATTAATGACCTTGTAGAGGCAAAAATATCTTGCCCTTTCTTGGTTTCATCTATGAGCTATATTGTCTTCAGTTTATAAATCAGCTACTAATAGCTCCTGCAATTCTAAGAGGTCTCAGTTATTCGACAGTATTATAAAATTGTATATATATTGATTAATAACATAATAGAGAATTGCTATGTATTCCATATACCTTCCTATAATCCATATATTTTGTCTACATTTGTAAGGATTAAATTTAAATCAAGTTTACTAATAAGCAAAGAAAAATAAAATTCACAAACTTTTTCATTAACTCTAAAGTTCTGTCAAAATCTGCCCAATAATTCACATTATTTCCCAAATATTTTCCTTTTTCCAATGTAATATTTCTTATTGATTTTGGGGGGAACTTTATATTATGCACCCTGATCCCACCCACTTCCCCATCCTCTCAGGTCTATTCCCAGCCCTTGTGACTCCTAGAAAAGAAAAAAGAAGAAAGAAAAAACGTCCAATTTGTGTTACCCATATACTCATCGGAGCATGGTCCAACTCCCAGTAGCCAGCCCCTTAAAGAAAGCTGAGTCCTCCCCCTACCCACACCTCCACCAGTCGCTATCAGTTGTGGTGAGCTACACTTCAGCATCCTTACCACAATTTTTAAGAGTTCTCTTGCTTGGTTTCCTATGTAGGCTGTTACTTTTTGGGGTGCAGTGTAGAGTGTTGTCACTGAAGCCCTTTTATGTCCCTCTCTTTTAACTGCGAGTCTACAGTCATTAACCACTGCAAAAGTAGCTTCCTTGCCCTTCACAGTCAGCGGAAGTATGGATCATGGCCGTCCACATAGTCTCCAGCATCCTCACGTGACCCAGACCTCAGCATGCTAAAAACTAACATCTTATGGCATATTGCATTAGCTGCTAATAGTAAAAAAAAATCTTATTTATTAATTCAATATGTGTGTCATTCCATATAACAACACAAAATTCGAGGTGGCCATGTCAACTAAAAAGGACAAACAGTCATAATGTAGAGAGAGTCTAGGGTCATAGCTTTCAGCTACAACAGAATACCACAGGTAGGCAGCTTGCACAACAGAACTATATTGCTCACACTTCTGGGACTGGAGATGTCAGGATCAAGGCTCTGGTAGAGCTGGTTCCTGGTAGGCCTTTTCAGGATTTGCAGGGGCCTCTCTTTGTGTCTTTATACAGTGGAGAGACTTTCCCTTTGGGTCTGTATCTATTCTTTTAACAAAACTCATTTCAGTCTTGAGAGCTCTGCCCTCCTCATGCCATTACACCCCACCATTCACTCCACAGCACCTGCTTATCACATTCATTGTTTAAAAAATGAAAAACTACCAACCTTGTAATCAGAAAAGATTTAATAATATGTTCAAAAATCCATCTTCCCTCCGTGCCCTCAGATATGGTGATACAGAATCGACACCAGAGTCAAAGTCTGTCGCAGATCTAATAATTGCTATGCGATTGTAAGACATATCACATGCCTTCATTTTCTGTAAATCAAAGTTCAGAGTTCAGTCCTCTCTCTGGGTGTTTGTAAATGCCAGCATTTTGAGATTCCCAGGATTTTGCTTTTTGTTTTGTTTTGTTTTCCTGAAATCTGGGATGACCAGAGCCCCATGCATCTCTGATCTGTCACAGGATGTCCAGGAGAATAAAATGGCTTCTCACTAGATGGTCACTGTGTTGTCCCTAATGTGTACTTGGGGGTCTGAGGATTCTAGGCCAGGCTAGCTCTCAGGCCTGCAGCCTGTGGCTCTGACAGTCACAGACCATTTGCAATGAGAGGGTTCTGCCCTCAGGATACAGCCAGGAAGTGAGTTCCAGGGCCTGTTCTCCAAAGCCTCAGAACACTACTCTCCTCTCCACTGTTCCAGAACATTCCAGGTATATTTTACAGCCTCAGATCTCTGCAAGCTTCTACCTGACCTGTCCTCCTGACCATTGGGATTATTGAACATTTAACCAGTGCAATCAAACTTTCAAAAGTTGTGCACATCAAACTTGGGGCGAGTCTTCTCCATAACCCTGAAATGAGACCTTATCTTCAGCTTATGGCAAAGGGAGCCGACGTTCAGAAAGGTCAAACCACTTGTCTGAGATCACACAGCTGGCAAGCCAGTGCCACAGCCAGCATCCCTGCCATTCTCAACGTTGGTCTTCTCCATCATACGACTCTCCTCTTGTTTAAAAGGCAGAAATAATAAGATACTGGCATCCAAGTGACTGGCATTTAAGAGCACATAATCTGATACTCTTCTGATGGAATGTCAAAGATAAATACATCAAAAGGACTTAGCTTTATGTATAGTAAAATTTAACTTGATTTTTAATACATATAAAATTTAAGTGAGATGTCATAAAGCAGTGGTTAGAATATACATTTAGACATATTTGTCAAGAGTATATGCTCTGCAAGATGTATAGGCCCCAAAAAGAACTAAAAGACATCATTACTTTTTTACACTTCTTAGCAAACATGTATGGAGCAGCTTTTGTGTTCAAAACCTGTTTTCAGTGATCTTTTAGAAAAGGAAGGCTACATCCCTGTCCCCGCAGAGGTCGTAGCCATGGAGGCCACTCAGATGCACAGAGGAAGACAGTGAGTAAAAACGGGGGTGGGGGGGGGCTGCTGGCAATGCAGGGGGAAGGTTGAGTCTGAACAGCACGGTCAGCGCTGGGCTCTGAAATCCACAGAGAAAGACTCGAGTATTCCTCAGGAAACACTAGCTTGACCCAGCCACCTCCTCTCAGGGGTGCTGATGCTCGTGTTGGACGCTCAGCTGTTACAGAACGTAAACCATATGGATCTTTAAGAGTTACTGACTTGCCTAAAGCCATAAAAAAAAAAAAAAGGAGTTATTTTTCATTTCTTTTTCTGCCAGGATCAAGTGTCGGCGCTGTTCTATTCAGAAGCATGCCACTTTTAACACGCAAGGGAAGAGTTGCCCAACCTGGTGAAGGCATAAAAACAGTTCTCAGAAGCAGGAAGTCTCCCAGACTCCAGCCCCAAGCTATGGCAGAGTGAATTTGAGACACTCAACAGATTCCTAAAGCGCTGAGATGCCCAAACTAGCCTTTGTATTTACTAGCGAAGAGACAGCATGTTTCCACGGAGCTGAGAGGAGGGTCCAGGCAGGTTTTGAAGACTGGGATTAGCTTTACAAACTTCACATAAAAAAAAAAAAAAATTCAAAAACATTGCAAAGTTTTATTTTTTTTTTCTCTCTCACTCACAGGCTTCCTTGAACTTTTTTAGGGTTGGCCCAACAGGATCCAGACTTTGCACACCACCGTGACAAATTATCTCACGCCATGTGTCCCTTGCTGTTTGTTGAATTCCTTTACCTCACAGAAAACCGTCAAGAGACCCCAGTTGTTCCTTCGGATTTAGGTTTTTGAGCCATTCCTACCCCACCAGGGGCCAGGATCTCCATTCTCTCTGTCTTTGACTTTTCAGGGGACCTGGAGACTGAAATCCAACACTTTTCTCGGCATCTGCTGCTAAAAGCCTTTTTCCCCCCTGGCCATGCCACAGAACCCTGGAGGCTCATTAAGCACATTTACATTTGGCTCTTAAAATCCTAAATAGCCCATTTCACGCCTAGCAATGGTGTATTGATGAAAGAAGCCCTGGCAAAGGCCTGTAGGAGGAGAGAGCGGACTTACTGGACCCCAGATACCTCCACAAAGGGTTTGCTCATGCTGTGTAGGTGGAAGCACACAAGCAAGCTGCTCCTAGGTGGACACATGCGCACAAGCACTATGGGTGTGAGCCAGCAAGTTCACCTGATAGAGCAAAGAAAATGGCCAGAGCAAGACCCAGAGATGTAGGAACAATTTCCGGAGCTGGAGAGTAGAGAGGGAGGAATAGAGAAAGGGGAGAGAGCAGAAGACAGAGTATAAGAAAGAATCTGTCCCAGGTTTTGGTATAAATCTTCCCTTAGAGTCGTAAGGATGGATAAAATGAAGAAATAAAGGAAGTCGGTACAAATGGATGTATTGTGTTTAGCCTAAATGCAAATAGCTAAGCCCTATCTGTTCTGTGGAGGAAAACAAAGGACCAAAGGTCTCAAGTCCCCTAATGGAAACTAGGAGCCCAAGCAATGATGGGACTGTCTCCTTGTCAACTCTCATCCCACATGCACCTGACATGGCACCAGTAGAATGAATTGCTATGCTCCTTGCAATGCCGCAGAAGTGATAGGAACTCAGTAGAAGCTGTACTTCACCTTTGGGATTGTGATCATCCCCCAATGGAAACTGGCATGTGCGTTCACCTGCTGCAGGGCCGGGTGGTAGCAGTGGCTGCTAGTCAGCCATGTAACTGGGAGGGGAAATAGCTAGATCCTACAGTGTGTTGGGTTCCTGACCTATGATATAGGAAAGGCACAGGAGTCAAGCTTTCCATCCCCAATAACAGAGATGACAAGTTACAAACAGAAAGGAGTCGTTTGGACTCTCAGTAGTAGCAAAGGCTCCCCTCCATGACTCCTTGGCCCCATGTCTTTGAGGCTGGTGAGGTAGTACCTCATACCAGAATTGTTTGCCTGATAACAACTCACCTTGCAGCTCCGAAGAAAAAGAGAAGACCAGAGATCCCTCTGTGCCCTTCAGAGCACAAAACCAATGATCTGAGACCTCCCACTAGGCCCCATCTCCAATAGGTTCAATCGTTTCCCAAGAGTACCAAACTGAGAGCAAGCCCTTAGTACATCTGAGGATCTAAATTACCGCAGCGCACAGATGAATGTGTTAGTTACAGTTTCAGTTTATGCTGAAGAGCATCTTTATGATGCCTGTGACTCCGACTGTCTGAAGAGGACTTCACACACAGGGAGAATCTATTCAGGGCTAGCGAGGGAGCTTAGTGAAAACTCCAGCAAGAGAGCCACGCCTGGAATCCCACCAGTCAGGGCTGATGTTCCACGCCTGTAATTCTAGCACTCAGGAGGCTGAGGGAGGAGGATCATGTGTTTGAGACTAGTGTGGTGATATTTTGTCTGTATTGTAACAAATAAAAACTTGCCTGAAGACACTTGTTAGCCAGACAGTGGTAGGCACACACCTTTAATCCCAGCATTCGGGAGACCAAGACAAACAGATATCTGTGAGTTCAAGACCACCCTGGGCTACACGAGATTGAATCATTCTAAAAGAGAAACAGAGCTCACACTAAGGTGATCCTAGCACTTGGGATCCCATGCATTTAATCCCAGCACTAGGGAGGCAGAGACAGGAGTGATTTGGCTGGGCAGAGAGAGAACAGAGAGAGGGATATGAGGAGGGAGGAGACAAGAGCCCAGAGCATATAGTCTGAGCATTCACAGAGTCATGACCACCCTTTCAGCCTGAGGTAGAGGTAAAAACTAGTAGCTGGCTGCTCTGCTTCTCTGATCTTTCAGCTTTCATCCCTGATAGCTGACTCTGGGTTTCTACTATTAAGATCAATTAGAATTCATGGTGCAGACTACTTTGAGCTATATGAAGGAACCCTGTCTCAAAAACAACCAAAGTGAACCCCTTCAAAAGACATTTCATCCCCATAGGCTCCCTCAGGAGTGTTCAAGGAACTCCCTCAGTTTTAGATGAGAGTAGAAATGGGCATTTATCTTTCACTTCATTCTTTTCAGTATTTTTTAAAAATTAAAATATAGAAATACTTAATATTGAAATTCAGAATCAATAGATATTGTGCAGAGGGATAATTTAAATTGAGGTTTTCTTTATAATATGTTTCAGAAAACTTATAACTGTCAGTGAAAAGGTTTTCATGAGTAGACAGGGTTTCTCCCATATTGTGTTAAGCTTCCTGCGCTACATATGAAGATAATTAGATCACCGTATACCCAGAGGCAGAGGGATTTCCCACTACAAATAAGTATGTTTATGAAGACAAAGTCTGCATCAACATTTTGACAACCAAACCTTCTTTTGAGTTTACCAAGAGCATTTGTGGTACAGAAACACTTTATGAAACCCACCAATAAAAGTCAATGATGTCACTTTAGGTATAGAAAGCTGCAGTTGGGGGCACTTGAGAACTGAGTCCCTTACATGCAGGACAAAGACTTCCTAATAGGGCATGAATCTCATTGCTACCACTTCCTGTTATGGATCAGCAAGCAAACTACTTGACTTCTGTTTTCTCATCTAAATAATGAACATAATATTAGTTCACCTTTCATCAAGTTTGAGTGAGTATTAAATTATTACAATGTCACGTCTTATGGGCCTGATCGTTGGGCATCACAGAACAGAAATTTCTGGGGCGTGACCTACCGAATGTGGACTTTGTCATGCATGTGAAGGACACACGGAAAACAACTGAAGATCTAGAAGACACACGGCGGACCCTGTACGGGACTGAGATGAATCCATAGCAGCTGTGGCACTGGCCCTGCTGCAGGAAATAAGATATGTACCTGAGGTGTCCAGCCAAAAGGAACTGGACTGTCTAACAAGACAGGCACTTAGTATCCTCTGTGCTAATCTCTGACTTTTCAAGTAAATTGGTTAAAGGAGAAGGGAAGGTAGGGATGGTAGAGTACAGAGGAGGCAGAAAGTTAGCAGAACGCATTTCTCTACTGAAGAGGCTTACATGATGTCACCCCCCCGCCATTGTTGGGGTAGAATTTGGTAGCGCAGTGACCATTGTTAACTCCTTCTCAGCTCCTGTACATAACCCCAGTAACCTCATCAGCTCATTAAGATGCCCATGGGTGGAATCATTCCTTTGGTCCTTCTCTACATTATCTGGGGTGACGAGACCTGTCTGTTCCCACTTCCCCAGGAAAAGGCATGCAGCAAACACTTATGACATAGCACACAATAAATAGTGTTAGATACCATCACAGATGCGACTATTGCTGTGTTATTTCTACTGCAACCCTTGTGGAAACTGAAAGCCTGTCTTTCTTTTCCTTCTCCATAGACGGCAAGCTCCTAGAGAACAAAACTGGCTGCTACCGAAGCTGTGTCTCAGACGCACCCAGGGCTAGCACAAAGAGAGTGGCAACGAAATGAGCTAGAACCACATTTAAAAATGAGCACTGAAAATAGCGAAGAACTGCTGGTGTCTAGCAGCTGCCTGGGACAGAGTCAGAGCCTTGTAAGACCTTGTGAATGAGTCCAGGACACGTGTGGTGCTCCTGAAAGAGAAAATACACAGTAGAATCGTATAATTACATTCTAATACTATTTTTCTTCACAAGGTTTTAAAGAAAGCTAGAGTCATCAAAGCTGCAGCTAAGTGCAGAAAGGCAAAACATAATTAGAGAGCCCCAAACAGATGCTTTCAGGTTTCCATCTTGTGAAAAGGAAACAATTTGTACAGTTCTCACCAAACACACCTCATCCATCACTCTGCGAAGTCCTGCCCTCCCTCTCCAGAGCACACAGGCCAGGTTTCCCTCCTCCATTCTCCGTGTTGAGCCAACAGATTTTAAATGTTTGTCAACTAATCGTGAGGCCAAGCCTTTGAACTTGACCCCTCCCGTGACAGCTGCTACACGGGGGTCCCTTTGGTCACATCATGTACTTTACAAAATGTGCCTGCAAAGCCAGCAACCCCCACACTCCTCAAGTCGCAGGCTTCCAAGGCCACACTTTTCGCTGCTAGTTGAAAGAGCTGATCAGGGTCAAACCCAGCCCTTGGTGTCGGTTTTTACAGAGAGTGATTGTTTGTGTACTTGGTAGGGGATGTGTGTGTTTGTAAATCAGGACCATTATTGGTTATAACTCTTCTTAAAATAGATGCTTCATGAGGCTAGCTTTTCCCTTAAAATAAAGCTGATTTTTCTTTTGATGGAGTTTAAAAGGAGAAGCACAAAACTTGGGAGGGCAGAACCAAGCATCTTCCGTTCCTCTGGTATACATAGTGCTGTGGAAGGCACAGCGTTTAGTGTGTCTGGCTATGCCCAATGCCGATTTCTAGTTTATAGGGAGGAATTTAAAGCTCAAATTGTGACATAACCTCTCCAGGGACAGGAAACCAGGCAGTGACAACCAGAGTTAATTCTAGCCCACACCGAGTCTTAGTCTCCTCGTTACAAGGTCCCCCTGAGGACTAGCAAGAAATGCCCAAGGGATGGAGAGATTGCTTGGTGGTTAACAGCACACACCGATCTTGCAGGGGATCTGAGTTCAGTTCTCAATACCCAAATCACACAGCTCACTAACACCACGTGTAACTCCAGCCCCAGGCAACCTAACACTTCTGGTTTCCCCCAGCAACTTTATATGCTAACACACACACACACACACACACACACACACGAAAAAAAGAAAGACATAAAGGGAGAAACTGCCTATGAAAGGCAGGGTGGAGAGCTTCAGAAAAGAATAAGATCAACCTCATGTTTAGCTGGACCTTTAACAGAGCAAAAGCAATGTCTACCTGTTAGTATTATTAAGTGGTCACTGTAGATAGCATTCTGATGCTTTGTGACATGCTATAATGTAAGAACTCTATCTATACAGAGGCCCTGAGAAACAGCCTCTGAGTTAAGATGCAAAAACAAGGACATATTGACAGTTAACGTATCACAGTCTTGCCTCTTTTAAACCATTGCTTCATTTAGTCTTTATAGCATTACCAGCAAGTGGGTTTAATTATATCCCATCAAACAGATGAGGAAATTGAGGCTCAGGAGATATATAAATTGTCCCACACATCTCATAAGTCAAAATATAAGTTTATATATGGAGTATCCGGCATTGGATCCCTACTCCTTATCCGAGTCAGTTTTTCAGAGCTACTGGAACAAATGGCTACAATCTAGATGACTTAAAGTACCAGAAATTCATGACAGTTCTGGAGGCCAGAGGATTGAAGTCAAGGCATTGACCTTCTAAGGATCTTAGAACAGTGGTTCTCAACATTCTTAACGCTTAAACTCTTAAATACAGTTCTGGTGTAGGAGGTCATTCTGTCTTTGTGTTGCTTTCATTGGTTAATAAAGAAACTGCTTTGGGCCTGCTTATAAGGGCAGAACTTAGGTAGGTGGAGAAGACAGAACTGAATTCTGGGAGGAAGAAATCACAGTGAGAGAGGAGCCATGGATCCTCCACTGGAGATAGACGTGCTTTGCTGGTAAGCCACTGCCACATGGCAATACACAGATTAATAGAAACGGGTTAAATTAATTAATTAGCTTCTAATTAGACAATAAGAAGCTAGAGCTAATGGACCAAGCAGTGACTTAATTAATACAGTTTCTGTGTGATTATTTCTGCTCTGGGCGGCCGGGATGAACAAGCGGTCCCTCCTCCTACACAGTTCCTCATGTGTGGTGACTCCCAACCATAAAATTATTTTCGTTGCTACTTCATAACTGTAATTTTGCTGCTGTTATGCATTATAATGTAAATATTGTCCATAGAGGTTTGCCCCCAAAGGGGTCACAACCCGCAGATTGAGAACCACTGCCCTAGAGGAAGATCTGCTCCATGTTGACAACACAGTTTTGCTGGCAGTGGGCAACCCTGAATGTTTTTTTGGATTGTAGGCACACCACTTCAGACTTAACCTCTGTCCGCACATAGCATTCTCCCCAGGCAACTGGGTACCAAGTTCTCCCTTCTTATTAGAAAACCAATCATCTCAGACTACAGCCCACATCAGTGGTTTCATCTAAGTATCATCCAATCTTCAGAGACTATCTTCATAAGGCCCATTCCCAAGCAGTGTCCTAATGATTAGAACTTCAGCAAACACAAGCTCACAAGACACCATCTCACCACCTACACCAGAGGCACCTCACTGACTCGGGTCATTAGGAACTAGATCTGGATCCTTAAAACAGTTACTGGGAGTAAGCATTTGGAGGCTTGAGCTCCGTTTTGTGGCCATTTGACTGGCTGAAACTGATTTAACACACAACTGTAAGATGCCCATCAGCAAGTCCTCATCAATTTCTCAGATATCTCAGCAGGAAAAGTCGTATTGGAGCCAACAAGTACATCCCATACACAGTTCACCTGTGGACCCCAGTCAGTGGCCTGGCTGATGGATAATTATGGCAGCAACCTGAAGTGCACACATTTTCCTGAATGGAAGCCGGAAGCTCTTCTTAGAGTTGATGGAGCCACTCTTGTGTCAGAACCAGATGTGCCAGGAGATGCTGCTGACACTCTGTACTCTCTTGGACCCCCCACCAAGGTGGGAGCATTCCATCATGAGGCACACACAAGCTCAAGGGCCAATGATCCTATCCCACAGGCTTTCTGAATTATCTCCTTTGAGTGGTGGTGACACTGAGCAACACCTGTCTGGCAGCTGGAATGTTCTAAGTGCCAATGTTTAATGCTGGGTCTTAAAGGCCTAATTACATTATAGAATCCTCAGTTGTGAATAATATTTTAACACACATCCTTTTCTTCACTCCGTTCAATTTAAAAGCTCAAATAAAAAAAATATTTGCCAAAGAACTACATAAAAACTTCAAAGACAAATATTACAGATGATCCGATCAAAGCATAGGCAGCTTTGTTGCTCTGTGATCAGGAGGTTCCAGGCAGAGGACCCTCCTCCACAAATGCTTCCCAGGCCAGAACCACAAAGAGAAGACACCTTCATGACTGTCCTTGTAAAGCAGGGTGTGGCTTAAGCTACTTTAGTGTCCTCTTTCTCAAATAACTCCCTTACCTACATGGCTTTTCTGTCAAGAACTGACTGTCTAAATCAATAATGAATAGCTCTAGAGTGGACCAGAATGGAGTCCCACTTAATGATTACTCAATAGATTTGTTTAAATTTTAAAAAAAATGTCTGTTATGAACTCACCTCACTCTGTTTCCTACATCCTGTCTTGTTGGGGCAAGGAAGGTGGAAGGTGTAGTTATGCTCAGGGGGTAAGTTGGGTCAAGGGATTCCAGGATGCCAGGAAAACCGGACACAGCACACGTCTTGGTATTCTGACCCTTGCAATAGAAATACCTTTCCGTTTTCCCTATTGAGAAGCCAGGCTGTGCTAGAGCTTTCGTTGGGGCACTTCTGGCCTGAAAGGCCAGCCCTCCTACTTCTGTATAATGCAGTTACTCCTTGGAAAACTGGTAGCCCCCAAGTTCTCAAACATACAGATTTATTGATTTTTCTGGAACATCCAAAGCTTCCTATGGGAATGTCTGTAACACTGGACGCCTATAAATGTTTTCTTCCAGCAAGGTGATTTTACAAAGAAGCTTGATGAGAAGCCAAGAACAGACTGGATACGAACTATTAATGAAACTGGGGATAAAAAGAGGAGGAATGATACCCAGTGGCTATTCTTAGGAGAGAAAATCAGTCTAGTCCAATCCAAGAGCCTGGTAGCAGATGAAGAGTTAAGTTGCACATCTAGAAATCTTGGTAGACAAGCACCAAAGCAGAAAGATGCAAGTAGAGGTGACAATGGGAGACTGGCCTTGGGGCTCAGCAAGAGTAGGGCAGGTAAAGTGTTATGGGAGCTATGACACTGACAGGCCACTGAGTCCAGGACTCATGAGTGTCTTTTAAGTTAAAACCACAATAAGTGTTATGTGAAGTTCTTGTCTGTTTCTGGCTCCTAAACACACAGAGCCATGCTTTGAAACTGGAGATCATTTTAAGCTGCATAAATTTCCAAATGCACCTTTCTGACTAGATTATCCTAATAGACACTCATATAGCTCCAAGGACCCTTTTACCTGAATTCAGATGGAGCAGTCTTCTCTTGGGCAGACCATTCCAACACTAGCAACTGTAAATACGGACAGGGCTCTCACGCATGGACATCCCTGCGACACGCACCTATGAGATAGAGCTCAGCCCTGGAACTTCTCAGAACAATTCTGGCCTTATCCCTCTTCCACATGCAGTGTCTTCCCCGAGAGGACAGGCTCACAGAATGCTCCCACAGACAAACTCGGAGGCTACCATGGTCTTGTAACCTCTTGTTTCAGCTATCAATTTAGAACAATGCAAGTTTGGGAACTCACACTGGACTCTTATCTCCCACGCTCTTCCTTAGTCCCTACCCTTCACCTAGACCCAGCCTTGTTGCTACGTCCCACCTCAGAGCCAAACAGATTCCTTCGATTAGCAGCACAAGCATCATTTCCTCAGGAAGCTTTCGCTGAGCAGCGCCCATAACCACAGTCACCCTAGCCTGTCTGTCAGAACCCTACGCTTTTGGTGTGTGATGTCTCATAGTTGCAATATACGTAATTGGTTACATCAGTTCCTCAACATCTCTGTCTTCTATGGGAGGTAAGGCCCATGTCTTTCTTACTCATCTTTGCATGGGCATCTAACGTCTGGCTCAGTTTATTGGGTACTTAAACTTTTATTGAATTTTATGGAAGTTTCGCAAGAACTTTTCCAAGAGTTCAACATCGTGTCTACTGCCCTGTGGTTTATGCTTCCAATAGATGATATTGTCCCTGAACAGTGTAACAAATGGTCAGCTTTAGCACAGAGAGCTTGCTGCAGTTTGCCCTTGACACTGCGAATTGTAGACTTTGTTTCCATCTTGCCATCAATATCGGTATTTTTCACCTGACCCTGTAATACAGCATCCCCACCCAACCCCATCCAGTCCAGCCCAGTCATTCCCTTTCCCTGTGGTCAGTGATGTCCTGCACTGTGCACTTACCTTCCATCATGTGGATGCCAATGAACAGGCAAGGCTGTGGGGCACGCCTACCACTGTTATTACCTCATTCGACTGCTTCCCTTGAATAAGATTCTCATTCATGGTGTTAGGAATTCTAGCCCACCAAGTTCCCATATTTTCTAAGTCACTGGACTTAGTTCCCCGTGTCAAAACTTCAGGTCAACTTTATGTATTACTTATAATCTGTGTATACTCTGAGATCATAAATGCAGTCCTCAATCAGCTCCCCTATTATTTTCCCTCAGGAAATTACTGGGCTCCTCTCTTGCCCCCATTTATTCTGTGCTGTATTGATGGTCTTCTGTAATATCCAGTTTATAGGGCTTCTTCCTCCACCCTCAAATTTCTGTCTAAAGTGTTCTTAATTAGATTGGCGGGTCATCCCTCTCTCTGCTCTATTCACGACCCGGTATTGCACTGTGTCCTTTGCCTCCCGTCATTTCCTTGAGTGAACCATATTTAATGCACTCAATCTTTTTTACTATCTCTAGAGCCAAATGAGTCGTCTCCAATTTCTGTTTCTTCTTTCAAAATTAGACTCCTTACCTCACAGGGGAAAAACATTGAAAATGGCCTATGAGTCAAGGAGTCCCTGAACGTCCTAACCTCAAAGCTATGGAAACATCCCGATAGGAAGGGTGTAAAGGCCACTTGTTGACAATGCCCGACAGATGGTGAGTGGATTCGTGAGTCTCTGTGATTCTTCCTACATCCCTGTGCCTGTGAGGGAAGAGAGGTAGTAAGAAAAATAGTAGACATTTACTGAAGATTAACCATGCACTACTAGCTTGATCAGTGTACCGGGAGACAATGCAGTTCTCTATGAACCATTTTTGTTGCCATAGAATGTGTCAAGGTTCCTTTTGGACCAGTAATGGGAATGACAAAACCTGCCCAGTGCTCTGCGGTCTCATATCGGACTTCCAGCTCCAGTACCCTAACCAAGGGGCGTTCAGCCTTTTCTCAGAACTGCAAGTGCACAGGTCATTCTGCGCTTCTCTTCCATGTCAAATTCTTCTCGTTATCAACACCCCTGCTGCTTCTCATTTTCTCCTGTCCCGTTCTTCATGACATCAATATGAAGGGAGAACATGACCGCTCCAAGGTCTGGTTGAGGAGAAGGTTTTTATTATAAATATATATGAGGGAGAGCGCAGCCAGAGGTATCAGTAAAAGTCCACAGCAGAGAGAGGAAGCTGTAGGCTAAACATGACCAGCAAACTGAACCAGGCCATGAAGGAGAGAAAGAGTGGGAAAGCCAAAGAGGAGGAAAAGAGAATGTGGGCAAAAGAGATCAATAAGTGGGGTTGGGGGAGAGAAGGAACCAAGACAATCAAGAGGGTCCATGACCAAAATGGCAGGTATAGGAAGGAGATGCTGGTGGTGTGGGGGGGGGGGTCTATGAGGTGGAGGAGTTTGGTGTAGGAAGCAGGAGAGGAATGCTAAGAGGGGCCAGGTGCCAGCCTGGACTCTTTAACAGGTACTTGCAATGCTAAGAGACCAGCAGGCTCTTTGGTATGCTAATAGGCGCTAATAGGCACCTTAGCTAGCCATTTGTCAAGTTTCTTTTGGACCGGACAGTGTCCCTTTTGGATGGGGCTAGGTGAGCACAACATCAGAAAATGGGCCACTAGTTTAAAGCATTTAGCTGATGGATACTACAAATATATAAGTTCTTTGTGAAAAACAAAACAAAACAAACAAAAACCTTAAAGGTTCTGTAATAGGGTCTAAACCACTAGCTCCATGTTTAGTACTTATGAAGTAGATGAATGAATAAATAAATTGTTATTATAAATATTGAAGGTTTGCTTTCTTCAACTTCTTGGTAGACATTGCACACCTTGTTATAACTGCAATGATGTAAAATGACTGCTACATCGAAGTCTTTCCAGATTTGAGTTATACCTATAGGTCTTCATCTCTGTCAAAGGAACATCTTTTCATAACACATTCATGTTTTTTCTGTTTCAATCTGACCATCACGGACATAATTAGGGTTGTCTGCTAACAACTGCTTATATCACTTCCTGTTCAACATCCCTTCCCCATTATTGCAAAGACTATTGAAGGTAGAGTCTATGGCATAAGAGGCTTAGATGACATTTTTTGAGGGGACTGCTGGATATCCCCCAGGCCTCAGCTATCCACTCTAAAAGTCATGCTATTCTTTTAATCAATTAGTAGTCCCTAAAGATAAATGGTTTTTTTAAAAAAGTGTTCTCACTCTTGTATTTGTCTGTTCAGGCTGTTCCCTTTGTTTCTTGGATAACACTCTCTGGTCCTTGAAGATTCAAATCGAGTGTTCCTCCCTCGGGCAGCTTCTCTACCAAAGCTCTGCCTGACTTGGATGCTTCTTGTATGACTCCCAAAGCATCCCGCGCTCGCATCGTGCTGAAATTGGCAGCCTTTTAAAATACATAGCTCATCCGTTGCACCAGCTGCTTGAGGGTGGGAACAGTGCTTTATTCTTCAGAATAATATCAGGTCAATACAGTGGCTGAAAAACAGCAGGTGTGTGTGTGTGTGTGTGTGTGTGTGTGTGCAGTGTGTGTGTGTCCCTGTGTGTGTACATGTGTGCATGTATGTGCTATGTGTGTGGCCACACAGAGTACGGTAGAGAAAGACAATGGAAACAATCGGCAAATGAAAGCACCTGGTCCTGGAGTCGCTGCCTCCCAGAGGTAGCTGGCAGGCAAGCAAGAGATTGCCAGTGTTGACTGAGTTCTCTTTCTGAAGGCTGGAGAAAAGCCAAAGGAACAGAATATTCTCACACTTAGAGAGACATTGCATCCTAAGAGAGGAGGGGAAGAAATCAACCCTTTAAAAGGGAAAAAGGCATAAACCTTTGGAGAATTACAGGTTGGAGGAGGAAAAAAGTAACTATGCAAATTGCACTATTATTATGTTCCAGGTTTTTAGACCGGTTTTGGCAATTTGACCATTTGACCTTATCTCCGTGTTTGAAGAATAAGGATCTGTTTGAGATATGCACCAGTGTCCCGCAGGCAGAGTTAAGGCCTCAGCAAGTCTGTTTTCTGAGCTTCCAGGGGGTGGCTGGCTCTGTAATTCCCTCACCAGATTGGTTGGAATACAACCAGAGCTTCAACCATGGTCACTGAATGGTCAAGGTGGCTCTAAGTTGTGCCCCACTGAAAAAGAACAGGACAGCATGTATATCCAGCCTCACTCCCCATGGACCTGTCCTTGGAAGGAAAAGAACATTTGCTGAGTGCTTTCCATATGCCATACACATCTGACTTAATTTCCAAATGCCTGCAGGTATGGAAGAATGGGATCATTCTATCATGATGCCATTTTAATTCTCTCCAAGACCTGAAGGTGAGGAAGTAAAAGAGCCAGGATTCAAACACTAGACAACTTAACTCTAAGGACCCATCTCCTTCCATCCTCTCATTACCATATGTCGTTTGTACCCAGGAAGTGCTAATGTGGGCTGAGTATGGCTCAGCTCTAGGCTCTTTGCATGTTAGTTACAGGCAATTCAGTCTCCATAACTGGGCAGAGGTGGGTAGGGTGACATTAATCTGCCTCTTCCCCCATTTAAGATTTAGACTTTTCATTTTTTTTTATCCCCAAAGAAGTACCCACCAAGGCCCTGCCAGGTATGATAGCAAAGTTGGCAGATGACAAACTTTGAGTCATTAGCATCTTGAAGCTCTCCTCAATTGCATCAGTTTGGGTACCACAGGCTCCTAGAATTATCCTAATTGTGCTGAGATTTTCAAAACTCGTCCTCTGTGAAATCAAAAGCAAAGTTATATGGAAATTAATAGAGAGGCAAAGTAGGAGGCATCGTCTATCCACAAAACTGCCTTTGTACTTACAATTGATCAGGAAGGGCAAAGTTATAGAAAGATAATAGCCCCATTTGTTCTCAAAAGCAGGTTCATACCTGTGACTACATATGAGTTAAGTTAGTTTAAACACTGTAATCTCCTTTCATGCATTTTTAAATTTTTAATTTGTGTTTAAAATATTTAGATGGCTTCTTTGTGCCCATGAATAAATAATCTTATATACGCGTTTTTTTGCCCACTTAGCAGGAAATGATCTATATTTTCTTTCTCATAGTGTCTTTCAAATTGCAGCT
Source organism: Myodes glareolus (assembly GCF_982192425.1). Lineage (NCBI taxonomy): Eukaryota > Metazoa > Chordata > Mammalia > Rodentia > Cricetidae > Myodes > Myodes glareolus. The sequence continues at coordinate 31,594,559 of NC_142046.1, forward strand.
TTCCCGGGATCTCTGGAGAGGAAACATGGATCTTCTCTTTGCTTCTTTCTTCCTTGCCACAACTCTACAGCTGTAAAGAAATAAAAAAGCGGTCCTTGCCGAAGGGAAAGATCTGGAAGGGAACACTTGTCATTGTGCACATTCCAGAAGGATGGGACAAGTGATGTTGATGTGCTGCGAAGGAAGAAACGATGCCTGGTCCCCAGGACTCAGTAGTCAGCTGCTTGGGCTCCTGTCCTGGTATACCCAAGGAAAGCCTTACCTCTGTTCTTTCTTCCCCAGAGAACTAGATTCTATAGCTATGATAAAAATTCCTCCAAGCCACATCTCTGGGATCTGTACTGAAGGCCAAGGTGCCTTATTGTGATGGAATTCTCCGAGTGATTAGAAGGAAGAATGAAGTCTAGTGGAAGGTGATGATTTGAGGCCTAACACTAACACAGACCATTGGGAAGACAGTCACAGTTCAGTATTCAAGCCAGATTTATTTTTGCACAAGTTTTTCTTAGTTACCAACATCAGTTACCAACAATCACTTCCATGCCCATCCAGTTCAAAACACAGTGTCAACGCGTAATAGCAATGGGGACATAACCCCCCCGTTCATGTTAAAGGGATTTAAAGTCCATTTTTCTGTTGAGAGTTTCCAAGCATCTCACAAAATAAACTTGTGCAGAATGAACTGTACATCCAGGTAATTTAAACTTATGGGTAGAGTTCATGAGTCTAGACCCTACAATGTTCCCAACTCTCACCTTCTACTCTGAACCTCTTCCTCAGCACTCAGAAAGCTACCTGAGGAGTCGCCAACACTGCAGGACTGTCCCTCCCATCAAGGGAGAGGCCTTGTGAAGCACTTGTGCGTGATAATGAAGGCTTTAAAAAATTAAATTTTTTAATGAAACTGTCTACTTATGACAAAGAACTTTATTTAAGAAATAATACAATTAGGAAAGGATAGAAAGAAATATTGTAAATTCTAAAATGGTTAATTTTCTATCTCTTAAATTCACTTTCTTCAACAAAATGTTGTTAAAAACGTAAAGTATTTTCAGTGCAGGCATATGTCCAAAAAGAAAAAAAGTAATTTGAGAAGATGCAAGGAAGGGGACTAGGGGCTCAGTTGGTCAAATGCTTGCAACACAAGCCCAAGAGCATGAGTTGGATCTTCAGCACCCATGAACAGAGCCACATGTGACGGCACACTTACAATCTCGTCCCTGAGAAGTAGGTTGGAGGACTCTGGGGCTTGCTGGCTAGTCAGACTAGATAAACTAGTGAGCTCCGGGCTAATAAGAGACCCTTTCTCAGAAATCATGGCGGACAGTGCCCAAGGATTGACATTGGAGGTTGACCTCTGACCTCCATTAACATGCACACACATGTACCCACCCTGCTCCCCCCCCCACATACACACACACCCATACAAAATCCTAAGAAAATGCGTTCCACATAAATAAGAATATCAATTAAAAATTGGCAGTGTGTTTGGTTAGTATTTATATTAGCGTAATGATATTTAAGCCACTTGAGTATGTGGAAGCACAATGACTTGATGAAATATGTTTTGTTGTCTGTTTCTTTTCATCTTCACAAAGTTCTTATATATTAGATAAGAAGACTCTTTTATAATTTTACAAACAGGGGTTTAGGTTGACTTGAGGAAACTTTTAAATGTCTGACATTACTGCAATGAAAGCGCCTGCACCGTACATGACGCTGTTTGGTGGTGACAGGAGCTGGGCAAGATCTCATGCTGCTTCATCGTGGTTCTTTGCTCCTCCCACAGGCCAGGCTTACTGACACCCAAAGGCGCTGGAGAAGCATGGGGAAGATGAAACCGAAGAGTGTTAGGATAATGTTTAAAGGTATGAAAAGATACCTTAACACCAGCGAACAGTGACAAAAAACAGTGTTTGTCAAGAGACAAGAAGAGACTAACTAATGAGAGGAGAGAGCTTCATGACTCAGATCCCACGGGTCAGAACATGGACCAAAGACCTACATTCTCTCCAATGGGATCCTCTATCTACCGACAGCTCTAACTTTCCAGCTTGTGATCCATAGTCATTTCTTCAATTGTGCTATTATTAAAATATATATATATACTGTTCCTCCTCTGACAGAATCTTAGAATTACATTGGTTGTTGTAAGAAACACACATTAACTACTGATTACAAGTCAATGGTTTAGCTGGCTGGATCTACTGCGCTAAGCCAGACTCACTCACCCGTGTTTTTGGTGACCTAGTGATTTGGTTTGAATGCTAATTCACAGGCCTGGCAGTTTGTCTGATATGGGCTAAGAAGACAGGAGGTGTGGTTCATATACCTTCTGCCCTCTAGAAAGTAATGAAGGAAAATTAGATGGTGAGCAGAAGGAGGTAACACTTTCCACCCATGGTGACATTTCTTTCATTCTACTAGAAAAGCAAGGAAGTCCAATTCAGAAAGGAGCACTCCCTAAGATGAAAACCATACCTGACGCTGTTGTACCTCCTTCAGTCCTCATCAAAGAAGCTTCTCCTTGCAATAGATGGAATTCCCACATAGACTCATAACTGGACAATGTGTAGACTCTGAGAGACCTTGGAGAAGTCTTCCCTAAAAGGGTTGTCTTTATGAAGCATCACCCCTCAGGGTTCAAGGATCTATGAAGAATGGAAGATGGAAAATTTGTAAAAGCCAGCAATAGTGGATGACACCAAGGAAACAGTGTTATCCAGATAAAACAGGACTGACACACATATGAACTCACTGAGACTGTGATAGCATGCACAGACCCACACAGGCTTGAACCAGGCAAAATTCTAGCCCTGAGAAGGGGAAGTAGACACAGGTTCTCACTCCTAACCAAGAGCCCATACTCAGGAGTCAGTTGGTCAACACAAGATGAACTCTGTGATTTCCATTTATTTACTTTTGGAGGAGGATTGTTTTGTTTTGTTTGGGTATTTTTTTGTCTTACTGGGTTTTGTTTATTTGATTTTCATTTTTGGAAATTTGTTGCTTTGGAGAGAGAAATGAAGAGAGGGAATAGTGGGAGATCATGAAGTGGGTGGGTAGGGAAATGGAGAGGATCTAGAAGGCATTAAGAAAGGGAAGAACATGATTAAAATATTTTATATGAAACATTTTTCACAAAGGGAAAAAAACCAGGTAGGGAGGTATAGGCAGACTTTCCTGTCACACCAGTCAGCTCCTAAATAATCACACAGAGACTTCTTATTAATTATTAAAGCTAAGTCTATAGCTTAGGCTTGTTTCTAACTAGCTCTTATAACTTAAGTTAACACATTTCTATTCATTTACTTTCAGCCTAGTGGCTTTGTTACCTCTGTTCCATTTTGTGTTTCTGACTTGTTCTAAATCTGCCTGGCTTCTTCCTTCATCTTCTGGTGACTCCACCCTTCTTCATCCTTCTTCCTGTCCATAAGTCCCATCTAACCTCTTCCTGACTAGCTCTTTATTAACCCAATGAGAGAAACACATATTCACAGTGTACAAAAAGATTATTCCACAACAAGGAGGGAACAAAAGACAGGTCTAATCGATTTCTATACATCACATGACCAGTTCTCAAGTGCTTTAACTCTCCTTTCCCATCTCTGGGGATTTCCCTAAATACTGTGTCAAGGTTCCTTCAAACTTCATGATGTAGTCAGTGTGGATGATCCACTCTGTTGATGGGAATTATTCCTCTCACAGTCTTCCTGAGAGTAAAGTTGAAAGAACTGTGGAAGGACATGTAATAACTTGCTTCATCTCTCTCAACGTAACACACAACTGCTTGATAACACCCTTGCATGGGCCAGCATTTTCAAATGAACTATCAATGTCAGATATGGCATGAAATTAAGTAACGCAGAAAGCTAAACCAGTATAAATTGTTTTCTTAAGTTGACATGGTAATGAAGGAACATCAAGAAAAAGTAGATTTCTTTTTTGCAGGTTCAAAGGCTGGCAAGGTGTACATGATATTGATCTAACTTGCCTTCTGTCCTCAGAATTAGCATAAAATAGAAAAAGGAAAAAAAAAGTAAGAGGTTTGGACATTCAAACCGAAGGTTGAACATGAGAGTTTGAGTTGAGTAGGCAGGTAATGGTTGGGAAAAAAAAAAGTAGTTTCCAAGTAGGAGAAAATGGGTCAAATTTTTGTAGATTGCAACATTTGTCTCACTCGAGATAAGAGTTATCAGAGGTAAAAGCATGCATTTTTATCAGAAGGAGAATCAGCTCCACCCTATCTTGAAGTGATAAACACTGAGTTGACAATAGAAAAGAAGTCACAAGTCTTCAACAGAAAGCCCTATGAGCCCTCAGAATAATATAGTAACAACCAAAAGATGTGGTCTTATCACTAGCATATAGATGGCATTGAGTTTGTTTCTCTAATATCAAAGGCTTTGCTTAGAGTAAAACCTATCGCTAAAGTCAGATTGACTATTGGAATAAGCATGAAAAGTATGTAAAGGAGCTGAATATCCACTCACAGAAGGGAGTGGACAGTGGCCTGGTAAGAGGTTCTGGTTTGTAGTGAACCTTTCCCTAACAGCCATCTCCCAGCATGAGCACCCACCTTCTTCATTAGCCTTGTCTCTGAAGGATCAGTGCAGGTATTTCCAGAACCCAAGTTCAGCTTCGAAAGACACAGAGTCTTCCTGCCACTTCATCTCTGAAGGCAATTCCTACATGCTAAGCTAAATATGAACAGATCACCCAAAGGAAGTTCTTTACTTACAATCATTATCACCTGCCAGTGTAGGATTCAGCCATCGATACATTTAATAGCGGCCCCACGGCTCAGTAGTTTACCCTGAAGCAATACCTGGTTGCAGGAAGAACCACGCGATTACCCGATCACCACCCAAGAACAAACCATCCAAAGGAAATGCCTAACGTTCCAACTGCTGTAGATAGGATCACCTGCCAGCACACACTCACCAGGACACCGCTAGACAAATGTCAGCCAGTCAGGGGTGCTGAACCTCAGAAACTTCACTCCCACCTTTACTACTATAAAAACCCAACTTTAACTGAGCTCAGGGCTCTCCGTTTATTCCAAAACTTTGGACATATGGAGAGACCAAGTTGCAAACTTGCATAAAATAAAGGCTCTTTGCTTTTACATACGGGACTTAGTCTCCTTGTTGGCTTTTGGAGGACTTTGTGGATTTGGGCATAGCATTTTTAGGGCATTTTGAGTAAAGCAGTCTTAGAAGGAAGCTTTTAGATAGAGGCTGGGTTGCTTGTGAACCACCTGGAACAAGAAGACTCCCACTCAGCACTCTATTTAAAGATTTATTGTGGGTTAAAAAAGCCCACCCTGAGGCCAAACCCACTCCTCAGCCTGATTCTAAGCTTGGAGCTTGGAATACCGTCCCGACTGCCTTTGTTGGTTTTTGTCTCTGGCTACTATAGCCTATGGGACAGAGCAGAGTTCCCAGGACAGATGGACAGCCGCTAAGCCTAAACTGCAGAATCTGGGGCTTTCCAGAGAAATGTGTCCGCTCCTGGCTAAGGCTGTCATCAATATAGATACTTACTGAAACCATCTTTTGTTTCGCCGCCATGCTTCTCTACTGTTATTATTTATAGATTGACCCGGGTATGTCTTACATTGTTTCAGCTTATTTTAAAATCATCTCACTGGAAAAACAAAGCAGAGGTGCAGACGATTACACAAACATGTACTAGAATTAAACTACTATGTGACAAAACACTTGTGTCGCATAAGAAACAAAACACTGCCAGGTGCCTTAGACGTCTCTCCACAATCCTCACCTCATGGAACTTCCCTCTCCTCAACGATGCAGCCAGGAGACGGGGATCTTGACCGTTATGGTAATCGTTGCTGGGTTTCAAACCTGGGGCAAATGGCTATGGTGCCCATTTAACATGTCCAAGAGAACCCGGCCTCCAGGTTCTCCCTGTATCCTCCTAGCTGGCCTGCTCTGAACCCTACCTGAACTCTCTAACCCAAGGGCTGGACTACCCTTCCCTACAGAATCCAGCCATTTTGGTTTCCTGCTCTCTTGGCGCCTTTTTGCCTCCTGGCTGCTGCCCTTGGTTCCCCACTTTCCCCTTCCTCTTCCCCTCCCCCCTCTCCTCACATGGCCCAGCTCAGGGTCATGTCCACTCTGGACTCTCCCATATGTCCCTGCTTCTAACTGTGCTTTCCCTCGGATCCCCAATAAACCTTTTTCCCCATCATGCCTAGGAGCAATCACATTCCTTTCCTTTTCTCTTTCTTTCATCTAATCCTTCCCTACACGAATTAGTTTTAATCTATTTATTCATATGTTTGATATCTTACTCTCAAGGATATCAAATATACCACTTTAATATCACACATACACAGGCACACACACAGACGCACACGCACACAAATGCATGTACATGCACACGTGCATGCATATGTGCACACACACACATGCGCGTGCACACATGTTGTAAACACGCACGTGTGCGCACATACACACACACACACACCCTACAACCACCACCACTTGCCTTCCCTCGTAATTTGTCTGCTGCAGGCTCCAAGTCACATAAACCAGAGCACTGCCTGTAATCTAGATCTTTCTCACTGCATGCTGAAAGTACAGTTCAAAAGATTCCTTCATCCCAGGTATCTCCCAACTATTATTAACCAGATCCAAAGACATCTTTATTTGGTTTTTATGTAACTTTTATGTCAAATGCTTCAGCGAGAAAACAAGAGTAAAAAATTACATTTTCATAACTGTGAAAAGAGTAACTCCCAATAAAAGGCTAGACAGAGTGAACTCCTGAGCACACGTCTTCTCGTTCGGCCCTAACAAATATCTTTTGGTTTAGATATGAGTTGTTTGGGCCCTCCTTTACAAATGAAGAGGTTAAGCGGTCTGTCCAACATTGCTTAGCCAGGCAGGGAGCTAGCAGCAAACCTTCTGCCTCCCAGGCACATTCATCCCTCCCAGAACTCCCCAGTCTCCCTGGGTGGCTGCTCCAGTTCGGCAGCTTCAATGGCTTAAATGCAGTATATTGGCAATTTAGCACCTGCAACCTGTTGAGTACTGTGTGGGGCAAAGAAGATGCAAGCAGACGTGCTTTCAGCTCTCGAGTCGGGTAAAGCTCTAATGGAAGTGAAAAATGCCTACATTATTCAACGGATGACTTAATCACCAATGTGTTATGTGCAATACGGAGAAAAGACAAGGTGCTTGTGGAGTGAGTAATGTGGTCAGCTGGGGGAGGGGCTGGGGGACATTGCTCTTCGCACTGAGAGCTGAAAGACCACTGGATGCAGGGTGTGGTGAAGGCTGTCAGCAGTGCCTGGAGTTCTGATCAGGTGTTTGTGTAGTGGCTGACGTGAACAAGGGGTTCTCAAAGCCCTGAAAGAAACAATTGTTCTGCAAGTGCTGAATAAAACACATGGGCTTGAGCCCAGATAACCCCACCTGCTAGTTACCTGGTCATGGGCAAGATATTTAACATGGGCTACCATGATCCCATCTATGAAAGGGAATGAGAAACAAAAGCAGTCTAGTCTGTTAGGGTTGTTGTAACAAAATGCCTTTGACTGAATGGCTCATAAATGACAAAAGTGTATTTTTACCATTGTGAGAGGCTAGAAATTCCAGATGAAGACATACTCCATCTTTGATGATAGCTCATCCTGGTCTCTGGGTATTGCCTTCTGTGTCCTCACGTGATAAAAAGGGCTGGTGAATCCACTAGCGTGTCATGTCCAAGGCACTAATGTCAATAATGAGGGCATCCTCTGTCAGGAACAAACCACATCACAAACGTCCAGCTTCCTGATACCTCACCCTGGTGATTAAGTTGTAATATTTGAACTAGAGGTGACACAAACATTGAGACCGCTCCAACAATCCTTGAAGATTAGAAGATTAATACTACACTGTCCAAAGGTGTTCACAGAAATGAAATGTTTAGAACAGGCCCTGGAGCACATCCAGCAGTATGTAAGTCCCCGTTAAACAAAAGAAAACGAATATACTCACCAAACAGGGAGGGCTGGCAGGCATCACCTTGTCACTTTTGGACTTCATCCTAGAAACAGTGGTAGACCTCGAAGGCATTAACAGGAAAGTGGCAGGATCGGAAGGGCTGGAAAAAAAACAAACGCTCAAGACAAGCAACAGCTCAAGGTGAGCATGGTGCAGCTGACCATGCCGCAGTGCGATCTGCTGTGACCCACTCCTGAGAAAGAATTGCCATCAATCACAAAATAAAGAACCGGGTTCAGAAACGAAAGTACCACATAGCTTCGCCTTTTCCACAGCTAAGAAATCATCAGAAATAAGCCCAACACTGAGAGAATAAAACGGCTTAGGTGCCGGGCCAGGGAGAGAACCAAAGTGCGCTTTTTCTGTATCCTTGGCCCTGCGCCTGTGCTCAGGGTAGACAGGAAATACCTGCCTAGGTGCACTGAACAGTTCTGCGATGTTTGTGTTGCATCTGGGTTGCAGGATTTTTGTGGTGGCGCTGTGACACTCCAAGCCTGCTAATAAAGTTGATCACGGGCCAGAGCCAGCGACTAGCTGGCCGGAATTAGCCATAGAGAACCCAGGAATTTGGACAGAGAAGTTGAAACGGAAGGAAAGAGAGGGACTAAAGTTTGGCACTTCTATTGGTTTGGGGAGAACCAAAGAGATATCTCTCTTGCTGTGTCTCTCGCCAAAAAGAAAGGTCATCTGGCGGCTAGTTGGCCTCTCTGACATAGCAGGTTTTCACCCCCACATCTGTCTTCCATGTCTTTGTTGATAAATAGAACAACAGAGACGGAGTTTAAACCTACATTTCAAAGAACCATGGCCTCAGGAGAGGAAGGCCCTCCAGGCCCTGCCTGAGTGGCTGGCGGGGCACTGACTGGGGGAACATGGGGCTGTAGATGATAATTAAAACATATATTATTAAATTCATATGCAGCTGCTAAGCCAACAGAAAAACATCACGTTTGTGATGCTCCATGGTAGGAGAATAATCTACAGGGCGGCCAGCTGGGAAATCTAACGGTGTTGCCAGTAGCCTTGACTATTAAGACTGTTGACACACACCTTTAATCCCAGAACTCAGGGAAGCAGAGGCAGGTGGATCTCTGTGAGTTCCAGGACAGCTGGAGCTACACAGAGAAACTCTGTCTTGAAAAACAAAAACAAAGCAAACAAACAAAAAGAGCGATTGTTTCAAATATCATGAACGCCAACAGGAGGCCCAACTGGGAAGGTTCTAGATTTGTAACATGATTTCAGACAGCCTAGGTGTCACACAGTCGTCTACACAGGAGACTTCAGAGGGTCAGTCATTTCTCTGCATCGATGCATCCAGGACAGCGACAATACGAATACTTTCTGGAGGTGTCCTGTGCCTTCTACACATTTCCAAAGCCCTAGTTTTAGTAGGTACATTTGGTCTCAGGAACCCTCAGGGCATTAGAGAAACCTATCCTGATGACCTGCTGTCAGGGGACCTCCAAAGAACATTCACGGGCCACCATGAACATGCTCTTTCTCCTGGCCCGCACACCCAGGGAGCCTTTCTCCCTAACTACAGTAAGACTGCATTCCTTCTTTCTGTGCTCACATTCAAACCCCACCGTCATTACTTCCGGTGAGCCCTTGGCCACAGATATTCTTCTTTCACCTGGAGTGTTCGCAGGAAGACCTATTTCATAGGGCTGTGGAAACAAGGCTAAGCTTTGCCTGGTGCCAAGTGCATGGGTAAGAATTCAATTAACATACCTGCAATTACCTTCCCCGAAACTCTGGGACAATGAATTCCGACCCATTTTATACCGCCCCAAATTCTGAAAACAAACAGTGTTAATACACTTTAATTTTAAAAGTACCGCACAGCACTTTGAAGAGAGAAGGGAACTGGTGTTTGCATTTCTAAAAAAACAGTCAGGAGTCACAGCCCAGCAGTGGATCATTTTGGCCTGACCCTGTTGCCTGCCCCTCCCCTCTGCCACCCGAGACCCTGCAGAAGTTGTCCTGCTTCGGCTGGGTCCCAAGTAACTCAGAGAATGACACACAGTCAGGGAACTCTGCCAAGATACACACAAGGAGATTGGAGAGCTGAACTTCAAGAAAAGCACATGGGAATTCTGAGGTAAACTGTGTTCAAAGAAACGCCAAGTTGCTACAGCTTGTTAATTAAGTAAACTTGATGTTCTGCGTAGAGAAAGATCAGCCCGGCAGGCATGTGGACTAGTCATGTGGTTCTCTGTCCCTGCCTCCCTCTTCTCCACAGCAGCTCATATTTAAGAAGGAAACAACAATTTTTTACTCTTGACCTCAAAGAAACGGCAATGCATTCTGCATTCAGGGGCATGAGTTTCGGACTAGACCTGTAAAAGCCATTATACGGAACAGTCAGTTGTGCTGAGTATTTAACAGGTCAAATCCATTTGCTGTGGTGGCCTGTGCCTCTCTCCCCTCCCCTTTTAAATAGTAAAATAGGTTATTAACTCTGAGAATTCTTTACAACCCCTCTCAGATCCATGCCCTCCTCCCTACACATCCCAAGTTTATGTACTTGTGTTTGAGGCTGTCGAGCAGCTGATGTCCTCCTGGCCCTGGTTTTCAAGCTTCCTCTTCTCTGATGTTCCCTGAGCCTTAATGGTAGAGGTTGTGTTGGAAATACATTAACTGGGGGTATGCACCCCATAGTCACTTAATCTCTGCATTTTGACCAGTTGTGGCTTTCTGTAACAGTCTCCTTCCTTCTTAAAAGGAAACCTCTTTGATGAGGACTAGAGCAGTATTCTGGATTACTCAGAGGATAAATGTTTAGAATGCAGTTGGAGATTACAGTGGTTTAGAAAACTGTCAGTGCTGGGTTCTTCTCTAGGTTCCATGGCCTCCCCAGACACTGGTAGTTGACTAATTTTATAGTGTCATACGTGAATGGATACCTCCTGGTTGAGCTGGCCTTACATCTCCTTGGGTGGCTATTGGCTGCCCCAGGATATAAGTGCCATTATTGCCCCTTTCAGAATAGCCGGCGCTGCTAGTCATTGAGAGTCAAAGGCATCACAGCTGGGTAGGTCTGCTAACGGGTGTTCTCCCATGGTCCCTTCTGATTCTGAGAACTAGTCCTCAGGCGGTGAGATCCAGACTGATTCCTTTAAGTCCTGTGGCCAAAATGTGTGGTGTCTTTATCATTTGGGTCTTACCTTCTTTGTTTGCAAGGCTCTAAAAGCAATGGACTATATCGTTTTGGGGTTCTCTTGAACGCCCCCACCAACAGCTCGAAAGGATGTTTCCTATGCCTGGCCCTGCCATTTTTGGGTTAGATAGTCTATAGTTCTGGTAGAGTATTGTCACCTCAATTGGAAAAACTTCAACATATATACATGCATAATTTTAAATAAAGATAAAACAATGACTCCGTACATCTTTAATCTCCGCACCCAAGAGGCAGAGGCAGACAGATCTATGTGAGTTTGAAGACAGCCTGAGTTCCAGATCAGTCGAGCTACATAGGGAGCCACTGTCTCAAACAAAGACATTAATCAATTAAATCTCCCTGATTCTCATTTGCCAAAGGCGAAACGTGGCCACTGACATGAGAAACAACTTATGCATGTTGATTACAGATAAATTATCATTTTCAATCAGGCTAAGAATCACTTTTCTTAGAAATCAGAGGGTTTTAGTTTTAATATTTCATAGAAGCTGCACAGATTAATTCTTAATGACAGAATAACCTAGCCTGATGAAGCAACCAGCACACTTATTCACATGGTGATAATTGTTTTCAATTTAAAAACACAAAGTCACCAGCCTTTTATTCTGTTATTTCTCAGAAATCAACGGGGAGATGAGGTAGCTGTGTGCAGAGGAAAAGCCCGGACAGGTCCTCCCAGGCCTCCCTAGTTCCAAATGTCCTACATATGCAAATATTGCAAATCTCAAAGGACCCTCAGATTTAACCATACCGTTTTGCAGCGATCGATCTGTATGTGTAACCCTTTGTTGGGATTTATCGAAGAGTTAAAAGTGCACAAATGAAGTTGAAATGTGATTTGTGACGGGGGTGGGCTAATTATAATTTCATTCCAGAATGGTGCAGACAAGAGTAGCCAGCACCACACAGTAAGCCTTAAGATACCTAATGTTCAGACAAAGAGTTTACCGTAACCAGGTTTTCAATAATTTCAGGATATCACATCAAACCAGGACCCAAAGCAAGTCTAAGTCTCATAGAAACCTGGTAGACCTAAGCTATTCACAAGGGTATTAGGTAGAAAATCAACCCGAATCCCTGAGTACCCATGAAGGAAAAGGTGTTCCCAACACAGCCACTACCCTTTTCCTGCTCACCTTCAGGGCATACACGGTCGGCTCCTGGATGCAGCTACTACCCCGTTCATTTCCAAAGGCATCGTGGGATATAATTGGGGCCAAGAGCACTGGTCAGCATCTCTGTCCTCTGTCTAACTAGCACAGTGACCAGAGCAAAGCTCTACGTGGGAAAGAGACATTCCAGAAACAAAGGGCTTCTTCTGTAAGGAAGAGGATGAAGATAAAGAGCTCTCAGATGCTCAGCACAGCGTTTTTTCAAGAAGAATGCTCTAACGAGCACATTTCTAGCTTCCGCTAGAGACGGAAACAAGAGATCGCCAAGCAGGACTCCGGTGACTTATTTGTCCCAGGGGACTCAGCTATCTGTCTAGCTTAGGTGAGTCACTCACCTCCATATTTTAATGATGTCTACCTTATTTAGCTGAAGAAACAAACATGGGGTTGAAGTATTCGAAGTGGTAAGCATTTTAACTACGATTGTGATCACAACGTTAACGGTAGCACGGAGCACTGTTTGTGAGCATGTGGGATTCAGTTGTTTGTGTTGGTTTAATTTTTTTTCTCTCACTTCTTGGACATGTTCTTTAACCATCCTTTTGACACAGTCTCCTCATGCCATAAAATGGGGATGGGAAATCTACTCTCCATCTTACCTGATTTGATCATCTTTGTTGATAATGTTACGCTATATGTTCTCCACAAAGAACAAGTTCCTTCTCTTCTTTCTGCCAGTACCTTCCCAGCAGGGGCATCGTTTGAGTAAGGGCATGTGTGTACTCTCCAGAGTTCCTGCTGCAGGGAGCCCAACAAATTCACCCACAGAGCTGGATCCAGCTGCATGGAAAAGAATTTCTCTAAACTTGGCTCTTCTTTTACAGACTCCTTCCTTGGTTGGACTTTCCATCCCAGACATATTTCACACAAACGACTCAGAGGAATTGAACAGTATCTCTGGCCTGAGCTGAGACGTGCAGCCATCTGGAGAACATAACTTCTAATACTTGCTCCTGGTTGCATCACATCTAACCACAAAACCCCATCCAAGCTTAGAAGCTCTCCACCACTTTCTTTCCCCCATGGATTTAAATTCATAGGCCTGCAGTGACCTTTTAAAGGTTACGAAAGGCAATCATTCTTCCTTCAGCCAATTCTGGGCTATTTCCCTAATGAGGGACCAGAACTATGGCAAAGACAACATAGAAAGAAAGCCAAACCACTCAAGGTAAAGCATTTCTGCATTGTTCTAGAATGTATGGCACATGTGTTCCTGGGAGAAAATTCATCCCGTTAATTAGATTTTATTTAGGCAACTATTGGAATTAATTTCCGTTCCCTGAGCAAATCCCTTTCAAAAAACAATGGCAGGCAACCTGAGATTAAATGTTCACTATGAGTGAGCTGCAGAAGGATGGCCCTTGTGGGCTAATGGATAACAGGATGTCTTTGCTATGGGCCCATAGAGCTCCAAAGCTCTTGCTCAAAAATAGCACTCCGTGTCCTGCTGAACAGTCAACAGCCTATCAAACTTTGCCTTCCCGCCTGCACATGTGGTCTTAATTCGGGTCCTGATGACATTCCCAAACTTTCGGCTCCCAGTGGTCTCTTCTAGGAATCCTTCCACATGAGATGCAGTCACTGCACCGCTCTCTGCCACCTTGGCTAAGCCAAGCCTCAAGTGCCTCAGAGTGGTTTATTATTGCTGAAGCACAGCGTCCAGCATAAAGGACAGCTGAGCCCCTTCAGTCTGTTTGTTTGGATCCCTGCGGTGAGTTAACTCTTTGACTGTGAATTGCAGGGTGCTGAGTGTTCGGCATCAACACAAGGCAACCAGACACTTGGGGGAAAGGCGGTTGTGAAACAAACTCAATAAATTTTCACTTCCCATTGTGGTCGCTCTTTAGTTTTGACAGGGAATACAAACAAATGAGCAGAACAATAAGCTCTCTAACCGTGGGATGGAATTTCTCACAATTTCCCCTCGGGACCCAGCTCTCAGCCGGCCGCGGTCGGTCTTGAACCCAGGCCCTCAAGAACATTGCTCAAGACAGAAGGGTGACAGGGTGGTGTTGCTTCACCCAGTGTTATGTCCCAGTTACTCTCCGTCTCTGCTTTGGTAAACCTTCCTAGCCCTGTTACATAATCAAGTTGACCCGCATTTGGTAGGTTGGATGACATTATTGAATCGAACACGAGACATGCTCCTCTAACATAGATGGAACTAAACCACCACGATGCATAACTGAATGCAGTCAGATCCCACACAACAATAAACTCAGCAGGCCAGCTGTCACCAAGGAACTTAACCCCAAGTGACCTCAGTGATTTTTATTTAATGATACCTTAGGAAGAAAGGTATAAAGACACTGATGCAGACACTGGTATTAGATGAACCGAAGTAGTGTCCAAATGGAAATTTAACAATTTATGAGCCATGTGACCCCGAGAAGACATTTTGACCTCTAAGCCTCAGTTCCCCCAGAAACCAGAATAGTATGGAATTGTTTTAGTGCAGCTCTAACTGAGCCCAGAAGAGCAGCCAGGTGGTCTCAAATTTCAAAGTGTGACATACAACAGCTTGAACGGGATTTGCCAAGCAGGTGTTCCAAACTGATCCATGGCCCTTGCTCCTCACCTGCCCTGCGTATGTATATGTATATATAATCTAATTTTAAGTATAAGTTTTCAAAGCAATTTCTAATGGTGTTTTGAGTTTCACTGCAGTCATTTGTAACAATATTCTTTGATCTCTAATTATATTAATCTATTATATTAATTTACATCGTCTCCCTCTGTATTTTGGTCAGAAATGTATACTCTGTAAAGCTTGATGTTCAAAAAAAAGGAAAGAAAGGAAAGAAAAGAAAGAAAGAAAAGAAAGAAAGAAAAGAAAGAAAAATCTTTACAAACATATGATCTACCAAAATTAAGCTCTGAGTGGATAAAAAATTAAACAGACCCATTACAAACAACGAATGCAAGCTCTTATTAAAAGCCTCCCTTGGAAGAAAACCACAGGATCAAGTGGATCCACTACTGAATTCAATAAAAATCTCAAGGAAGAACTCAGATCAATTCTTAACTTGGCCTATAAAATAGAACACAAAGGAACACAGCTATATCTGTTTGAAACCAGTTATCATTTTGAGTCAAAAACTAGTAAAGACAAACAACAAAAAAAGACAGACCAATTGGTTTGATAAACATAGATGTAGAAATTCTTAAGAAAATACTTGCAGACAGAATCCAGAAACACATTAAGAAGATTATAATTTATGACCAAGAGAATTTCATCCCAGAAAAGCAAGGTTGGATCAACATCCAGACATTGATAAATGTAATACACCATAGAAACAGGCTCAAGGATAGAAGTTACATAATTATTTCAATGGTACTATAAAAGCATCTAACAAAGTTTAACATGCCTTCAAGATAAAAAGTATATATATATATATATATATATACACACACACACACACATATATATATATGCTCGATATATATTTATTTATATTCTATTCTATTATTTATTTATATTATATTGTATTGTATTATGCGGAGACATAATAAGAGTATTTTCTTGACAATCAGGAATAAGACATGGATGTCCATCCACTTTTCCCTCTTTTATCTGGTATAGCATTTGAAGTCTTGGCTAAGGAATCAGAGACGAGAAAGGGCTAAACAATGGTAAAAGAAGTCAAACTTTCCCTATTTGCAGATGACACAACTCTTTGCTCTAAAGACCCTACTGAGTTTACTAGAATACTTTTGGCACCTGATAAACTTTTACAGCAAAGTTACAGCAGGATACAAAAATCAATATTTTCTTTACAAAAAGTAAATGCTATTTATAGCAACAGCCTATTCTCTGAGCAAGAAATTAGAAAAAATAATCCATTTAAAATAACTTTTTCCCAAAATTAAGTATTTGAGAATATATCTGAATAAAGAAGTGAAAGGCCAGTACAAGGAAAATCTCAAGATATTTAAAATGGAAATTATAGAAGATATTACACAATGGAGATGTATTTCATGTTCTTAAATAGGTAGAATTAATATTGTGAAAATGTCTACACTACTAAAATTAATATAAAGAATTAGTACAATCCTTATCAAAATTCTCAAGTCATAGTCAAAGGTTTGGAAAAAACAATACAAGAATTCATGTGGAATGACAAAAGAGCATGAATAGCCAAAACAATCCTAAGAAGATAGAACAATATTGGAGGTATTATCATACCCAACCTCAGATTGTGCTGTAGAACTATAGTGGTAACGACAGTTACAGTGGTAAAGGCATAAAAATAGACAACCCAGTCAATGGAATACAATAAAGGGCCAGCACATGTAATGACAAATTTTGTTCTTTTAATTTTTGACAAAGAAAGAAAATACGTTGAGAAAAAAATGGCCTGTCCAAACTGGATTTCTACCTGCAAAAGAATGAACTTCCATTTATATCCCTTACCTTCTACAAAATCAGTTCAAAATGGATCAGATATTTCAATTTAAAATCAGAAATACAAAACTCTAGAAAGAAACCGGGTGGGGGGGGGGAGATACCCCTAAGGATATTGGGTTAGGAAAGACCTTTTTATAAAGAACAGCATCATCACAGAACTAACCCTAAGCATCACCATTAGGGACAATATGGAAATAAAATGTTGCTTTACAGCAACAGAAACTAGGAAAGAGCCAACAGACAGCTCACAGAATAGGAGAGAATCTTTGCAGCTTCAGACAAGGAGCTGACAGTCAGAATTTGTGAAGAACTGCAGAGATCCAATACCCAGGAAATAAAACCGCCAATCAACAAATGGGCAGATGAACTTAATAGGCAAATTTTCAAAACTACAAATTGTCCCGAACTGTTTTTAAAGGGGTTCATTATTTCCAGCTATCAGGGAAGAAAAATTAAAACTACCTCTCCCCAAGTCAGTACAGCTATCACCAACAATCTAACAACCAACATAAACGTCGAAGAGGGTGTGGATAGAAAGAATCCTTATTCACATTTTTTTTGACGGAGGGGGGATGCAAATTAGTACAGTCACTGTGGAAATCAGTTTGATGACAACTGACCCAAGCTAATGGGAGCTCACTGACTCGGGACTGACTGCTGGGGAACCTGCATAGGACCAAAGTAGGCCCTCTGAATGTGGGTGACAGTTGTGCGGCATGAACAGTATGTGGGGCCACTGGCACTGGGATCAGGATTTATCCCTAGTGTATGAACTGGCTTTTTGGAGTCCGTTCATTTTGGAGGAATACCTTGCTCAGTCTAGGTACAGGGGCATGGCCTTGGTTCTTTCTTAAGTGACATGCCAGACCTTGTTGAGGAGTCAATGGGAAATGGGATATGGGGAAAGGTGGGGGAAGTGGGAGGAAGGGAGAGAGAAGGAGCTAGGATTGGTATGTAAAATAAAAAAGTTTGCTTTAAAAAATAAAATAACAAAATATAAAAAATAGAACTACTGTAAGACCCAGCTATTTCTCCTGGACAAATAACAGAGAACTCCATACCCTTACATAGAGATATTTTCACTCCCATGTAGATATCTGTTTTATTTATATCAAAGAATTAGAATCAACCTCATTGTCCATCAATAGAGGAATGTACAATAAAAATGACTCATCTCTAAAAAAATTGAAAATTTAAAAATGCAAAGAAAGTGGACAGACTTAGGATGTATACAATTAAGTGAGTTCACACAATCTCAAAAAGAAAAAAAAGTACTCTCTCCCATATGCTAGCCAATAATATATGTAAACTAATGTACATGTGTGCACAATAGATCACAAAGAAAATAGAACAAGAAAGACCAATTATACGGGAACGGATAAGAACTGAACACAGGCAATGGATGTGAGTTATCAAAGAGAATATAAATTTATTACTTTTCTAGTTCTATCTGTCATAGACTTTCTGGTTTTCATAGTGGGTAAGTTCTTATGTATATCTGATACTGAAAGTACAAATTTTATTGTAAAGCTCCGTAGTTTCCGTTCATTTGCAAAGTTTTTTTTTTTAATAGAATCTTTAAAAATTTAAAAATGAAACTAGTAAGACAGAGAATTGAAGAGGGCGGGAAGGTTTTGGGAAATGCTTCCCCTTTTTCTCAGTACCAACAGAGGAAGGAAATCTCTTAGTGAGGTTGCTGCAAATCTATTGACTATCGATTAACATACTGTAGGTGCCTGAGACATGTAAGAGGCCAGGGTCAGAGCTGGTTAATCTGATCCGGGCAGCCAAACCATAGACTGCCGCTGGAAAGTGCTTGCAGCCCCACAGGAAGGGTCCCAGATGTGGGTGGGCCATGTGAGAGCTGGGGAGAGCCCTTAAAGCCCCTTTCAGAGAGAATGGCTGGAGAATGCTGGTGCTTCTACACACCCCTCTGTCAGCCACACACACTCCCACCCCTTGCACAGACAGGAGCCACCCTTCTGTAGCTCATTTGTGCTGAAACTTATCTCAGGCTGCTAATGAGCTGACTTTGAGTTGTGAAGGATTGATTTCTCGAGTAGACTTGACCTAATTAGATGAACCTTCAGAAGAGGGCAAAGTGTCAGAGAGACGCCGTCCTGCGGCTTCGGAAGATGGTCTTCTGTGAGTTCTGGAGCTGTGAAGGGTTTCATTTTGCCAGCAGTCATGTGTGCCTGAGAGATGACTCTGTGCCACAAGAGATGCTTCTCAAGCCAGCACCTGGATCCCGGCCTGCTACGTTGCTGGAGACCCATTAATGACTGACATACACCAACAATGAAGTAATAAATTCACCTCGTTTTAAAGTCTATAAACATTTCACAGCAAAAGAGAACTGACTTGGGTACCTTCTAGAGAACAAGAGAAGAGCATAAAGGTGTTAGAGATTAGTAGATGGCCAGGGCCTGGCAAGAGAGTACCTTATTGCGGCAAATCAGGGATTCTCAGTAGTGGCACGTTAGATGAAAAATACCACAAACTCACAGAAGCATGTGTCTTCTGTCTACCCCGCAATGCTGTATTGCCAGCTCAGTAGTATCAGACATGCAAGATCTTGTCTGTGATCCTACCTTCCTCTTACACTCAGCTTCCAACCCCTCTGCCACGTTTCCATCTGAGTGGTTTCGAGTTTGAGCCAGGTTCTCCTTGTTTCCGTCACTACCCTAACTTGCAGTTCCGCAGAGAAGGAACAAGCCTAACATTTTCTTGCCAGATAAAGTGACCAGAAAAAAAAAATCTGAAAAAAAAGGAGCTACATTCTCAACTTAGCCATGATTTTATTCTAGAGGGAGGAAGAGCTGATGGGGTTTACAAAACCATTGTGAAGAAGAAAACAATCAAAAGCACAGCGTCCCTTGCCAATGGCATGGACGTGTCTGTTCTTTGAACGTAAGGGCTTCTGAGATGTCACTGATAATTCTACACTCCAAGAAAAACCTGTCCTGGTTCTTGATAGAAATAATCTGCTTAAGAGATGAAATGAGAAAATGTTCAAGGTAGCTGAGTGGAGCTTTGAAACTGACATAATATAGTGACCTGCCGGGAACGGACATGAGTTATGAAAGAGAATATAAATTAAATTACTTTTCTAGATAAGACGTTTCACAGATAAGGCCATGAGCAAGTTTCCCATCAAGTAATATTGAATTCTGATCCAATGAGGATCTCGGAATTTTTGTTTCTTTCCTATTCCTCCTCTTTTCTTCTTCTTCTTCTTCTTCTTCTTTTTTTTTTTCCAGTCCTGGGACTCAAACCCAGGTCCTTGTATAATATTAGGCAATCACTGTTTTACCACTGAGCTATATGCCCTCAGTTCCCCTTAGTTCCTTTTAAAGGAGAATTGAAAGAAGATTGGGGTCCTTAACACTGTTTTTGGATCCAAATAGAAAATGCTGGCGACAGTTCCCCTAGTGGCACCGCTGAAGTCAAGAGAGCTCGCTGCACACAAAGGGACAAAGCTCTTCTATAGTAGCTCATCATTTACAGAGCACGGAAAGGAACCCTTTAGAACTGTCCTCTCAGGATCCATCCATATTTACCTAAAAGTCATGGCCCTTCCTTCTTGAACCAAGATGACATTGTTAGATGCATTCAAATACATGCAGACATGGCCCCCTTTAAGAGGCATCCATGTCTAAGCAGGTCTAAAATGTGATAAAAAGGCAAAAGGAAATTCCTATTCCAGTTCTATGAAAGAAGTAGCAGGGAACAACTTTTGGGACACAGACAGGGGAGTTTGAATAAACAAACAAGGAATGAACACTAGAATAAGAAGGGCTGATATGGGGCCAGAGGGAAACAGAATAATAACACACCGAGCCAGAAGCAAAGGATTGTGCAAGGGCCACACATGCCCCTGAGATTTCTGTGGTTAAGTCCTGGTGAGGGTTGCGCCTGGGGAACAAGATCCTGTGGAGAGGGCTTACATCACATGTCATGCTTCTGTAGAAAGGAAATGACTGCTTAGGAAGCCTCTCCTGAGCGATTTCCTTCCTGGACTGAGGGGCCCTTTCTGCCTCAGATGATCTGAGTAAGTTATCTGAAGGTTTGTTTACCTTAGGCCCGCTTACCTTAGGCCTTTGCCTGTGATGGCATTGAATTCCCAAGGACATTCTCTGCCTGGAATGTCTTTCTGTGACACCTTCCCTCTTCCTGTCAAAAATTTTGGGCTATATTTTAAACCTTGAACTCAAAGCCCACCACTTTGGGTTACTTATTACTCTTGTAGAAGACCTGGGTTTGGTCCCAAGCACCCATATGAAAGCTCACTGTTCCCTAGAACTCTAGTTCTAGGGAATCCAATGCCCTCTTCTGGACTACCTGGGCACCAGGTACTTGTGTGTTACACATACTTACATGCAGACAAAACACTCACACATGTGAAATACATCTTACAAATAAATAAATAAATCCGTTCGTCTTCTAAGGTCACAGGTGCATCTCTACTCCCCAGACTTCTGTGAAATTTAGAGGGGAAGAAAGGACTTGGCATGCTGAGAACAATTTTCCTCATGCAAGGGATGGCTGGAAGGCTTCCATTCTTTCCCAGTTCTCCCTTGCTATGTAACAAACACTCCTCAAAACACAGTAACTTGAAACAGACAGTTTATTAGACTCATTAATTCTACATGTCAGGGTTTTGGAAAGAGACAATTCTCTGTTCCACCTGTTTGGGGCCTTGACTGAGGTGACTTTCATAGTTTGGAGTGACTCAAAAAAGTTGAGGGCTGGAATCATTCAGTTTGGCAGACTCACACTGAAGATGTCTTCTCTGCCCACCTATGTGCTGCCCAGGCTGGCATAGCACAGACACAGTTCAGTAAGGACTCAGCCAGAATGCGGCACAGCAGCCAAGGCTAGGTCAGCTTCAAGCATAAGGTTGACTATCTGGCTGTCTGTGACCTATCCTTGGAGGTCTGAGAACATCATTCTAATGTTCTTCCTTGATCCAAGCAGACACACAGTCTGTCCAGATTCCAGGAGAGCTACACGGATCCCACCGCTCAATGGGAGAGTAACCAGGACTTTGCAGTCACATTTCAACCTGCTACAGATGGTTTCTTATGCATTCGTCTTGTAGAAATGCCCACGGAACATTATTGTTTCTCCTTCCCAGATGAGAAGGCAAAGGCTCCAAGACGTTTTCTCCAGGCCTTGTGCCTAGAGGAAGGAGCCCAAATTTGCTACTACTGCTTGAGTGCTCTTCACACTGACACGTCTATAAGCCTATACTCTTCAACTGCAGAGAGAAGATCTTTGGTTTCTCATTACACACACATGACCTACATACCTAACTAACAATGGAACTTGGTATCATCAGCCCCTGATGACAGCACCTGCAAGGTCACTGTATCCTCCTTTTGACTTCCTTCCTTAACCTACGTGTGCAGGTAGGCTAGACACCAAGGCAGCTCTCTCCCAGGAAAAGACATGCAAGTATATCAGAAAGTCAAGTGCACACACACACACACCCACACACACTCATTCTCTCTCTCTCTCTCTCTCTCTCTCTCTGACACACACACACACACACACACACACACACACACAAGCTGGACCACCTTTTAGAAGAAAAAAAACCATGAAATCATCACTTATTACTTTAAAAAAATCTTGAAAGAATATAAAGTAAAGGAAGTCCTTATTCCAAGGAAACTGAGATAGGCTAATCAACAAATCAAAATATAATGCAATTCCAAGTAATAAGAAGCACTATCAGAAATGCAGAGAAGGAGAGTAGAAAGTAAACAGTGCATTGCTTTAGACAGGGGTCAGAATCGAACTAAATGAGGGTGAGAGGGAAAATGAGGCTGAACAATTGAGGGACCAGAGTTCAGGGCAACACAGACCAACTTTAAAATCTGAGTTTCATCTTAAGCATGATGAGCAGGCATATATGACTTAAACCCATGGGGGAGGGTTTGTGTGACATGATTTGCATTCCATTTTCTAAAGTTAGTTTGTGATACTCTGAAAATAATTTGCTATAGTGGAGCATGGCAGATTAAAGGCAGTCACAGATTTTTTTGACACTCTTCTCATTGAAGAGTAGGGTCTATTTTTATTCCCCTTGAATCTGGGCAGGCTCTGTGATTGTTTTGACCAATAGAATATGGTGAAAGTGATACTTTGCCAGTTTTCCCAGCCTATGTCTTTACAAATTGACAGCTTCTCACTTCCAGTGTCTTGGAACATTTACCCATGTACCTGCCCACCAGACTACGAGGAGGCCCGAGTGGCTCATGCTGTGGTCCCTGTGAGAGAGACAAGCCCAGAGAAACTCAACCAAGAGCCAGTTCTGTACCTATTCCGTGAGTGACCAGCGTAGACGAGGCTTTCAGGCATCTTGGTGATGAATCAATATAGACAAATATCTTTTCTGACGGCATCTGAGCTTCTGGTCCACAGAACTGTGGAAATGAGCTTGGAGATAGGTTGATAGGTTTTTTTTTTTTTTTAGTTTTTTATATATATAATTAACTACCAAGGCATAGTTTAAAAGGCAGAAGTGGAAGAACAAAGAAAAAGCGATGACAGTAATCTAGATTTGGGATACTGTCCATGGAGGGAGTGAAAACTATAAAAGTTCAGGACACCCAAAGAATTGGTGACTATATACAGTTGATTAAAATCTTACGTAGAAAGAAGAGTTATCTAAAATTAATGGTGAAACATCTCATTATTGTCATTCCTAAATGCTAGGCATGTTTGTCTTTATATGTTCTATCTGCATTTAAAATTTCATGCTAACATATGAGGTAGGTGTGGCTCCTTTCCATGGCCGATAAGTGAGTGAATGACGGGAAGGAGCTAGCTAGCATTCTAAGATGCTTCTATGTGGAAGAACTGCTCCCAGAAAACTAATCAAGCAGGGTAGCTCCGGTAAGCGGGCCTGAAACTCATCTCAGTTGCTGCATTAAATAATGCCCACTGTGATCTTCATTGTTCTAGTAATTTGCATTAGCTGTGTGACGTTAGACACATTCCTTGGACTCAGATTTGAGATTTGTAAGCCGTGGGGGATGGAGGAGATGGTCATTATGGTCTCTGTAAACTTTAACAGTCTGTAGCCACAACTGTCAGAATCCCTAAAATATGGTATATTTACTTGTGCATTTTAGAATGGATAACCTCAAGAGCTGTCATGAGAAACAAGAGGCAGAAAGTTTATAGCAAGCACACAAGAGACACTCTAGGACCACACAATCTATGGTAGATTGGGTGTCTTCCATCCAAGCCCCAAAGACAGGATCAGCAAACTTGGGTCTGTTTCCGTGAGCTCTGAAGCCCAGACAGTGCAGCTTCAATGACACAAATTGCAGGACTTCAAAATTGCTCAGAGACCTAGAAGTTGGACAAGCTCCTCCAGAATGGGGGAGAAGTAGAAGCAGTTCCAGTTTCTGACCATAGGTCGGCTGTTCAATCATTTCTTATCATCAACCAGGCAAGTCACCCCACCCCCCAAAAACTCATAGTAGCCATACACTGGTTTTAGTTTTGAACTGCACATACACCATTGATTTCAAATGGCTTCACTACCAAGATCCACAAAGACAGCATTGATTCCAACTAGAGGTCAAGGACTTGGATATTCTTGGAGGAGGGGACTTATACATATACATACATACATACACACACATACATACATATATTCTAAGAAACCAAGGAATCATTTTTTACCATTATGGAAGTATTTTTTTTCCTGAGAAACAAAAATCAGAGACCTTTGTGGGGGATTATGACACATAGATCTTACATTTTGCGTACATTTTCTCTTTTGTATGCTTGAATATCATCTTCCCATTCTCCAGAAGATGATGCTTACCTTTACAAGCGGGAGTGTGGAGGGTCATTCCACCCAGGGGTGCACACACTTTTCTACCACCAGCTTCTACAGCTTTGACTGGTAACAATCTGAACTAAACTGGTCATCTTTCTCTGGCCTCCTCCGCTATCATTTCCCGTAGCCTGGTGAATTAGTTTGACCTCTTTTGCAACCTGGTCATCTTTCTGGGTGCCCTTCCATTTCCATAAAGCCAATGGCTACCCAAGCATGCCAGGATCTACTGAAGTCTTCTCCACTTTAGTGTTTTGCCACTGTCCTTGAGAAATGATTTTTTCTAGATGAGTCAAGACCAACTTAGGAACTAGTTTTCTCAGTATCTTTTGTATCTTTCTTATGGGGACGTGAAGCAGGCTTTTCCTTTTGGACCACAAACCAGTTTCCAAATCATGACATGGGGATTTATTATTAGTTATGAATGCTCAGTCCAACTTATGCTTATTTCTGGCTAGCTTTTTTTTTGTCTCTAACTTAAATTAACCTGTTTCTCTTCATCTATGGTTTGCCTCAGGACTTTTACCTTTCTTTCTGTATTTTCTTGTTATGCCCAAATCCGCAAAGTCCCCCAAAAGCCAACAAGGAGACCAAGTCCCATATGTAAAAGCAAAGAGCCTTTATTTTATGTAAACTCAGTCTCTCCATATGTCCAACATATTGGAATAAAAGGAGAGCCCTGAGCTCAGTTAGAGTTGGGTTTTTATAGTAGTAAAGGTGGAGGTGAGGGATTTAAAAGGTTCAAGACCCCCGATTGGCTGACATTTGTCTAGAGGTATTCTGGTGAGTGTGCACTGGCAGGTGGTCCAAACTACAGTGGCTGGAACGTTAGGCATTTCCTTTGGATGGTCTGTTCTTGGGTGGTGCCCAGGTAATCTTAGTTTATGGTCCTTCCTGCAACCAGGTATTGCTTCAGGGTAAACTACTGAGACTCAGGCCTCCATTAAACTTATCGATGGCTGAGTCCTACTCTGGCAGGTGATAATGGTTAGAAGTAAAGAACTTCCTTTGGGTGATCTGTTCATATTTAGCTTAGCATGGTTCTTACAATCCTACCCTGTGTCTTCTGGCTGGTGGCTGCCTGACTGGCCCTGGGCATTTCCCTCTCTTTTCCCTTGCTCTCTCTTCTCTTCTTCTTTCTCTCGTTCTTCTTTATTTCTCCTATTTGTCCTCTCTGCCCGCCAGCACCCATCTGTCTTCTGCCTAGCTTTTGGCCAATCAGCTTTTTATTAAACCAATCAGGTGCCTTAGGCAGGCAAAGTAAAACAACCCCACATCTTTTCATAATTAAACAAAGGCAACAGAAGCACGTGTAACACACCTTTACACAGTTAAAGTAATATTCCACAGCAGAAACCAGTGAAACACGTCTTTATACAGTTAAATATCCCACGATGGGGATGTAGAATTCTCATTCCTCCAGACAAGAACGCCAGTGTTGGGGCCATATTTCAGTTGATAGAATAGCTGAGTGTTTCAGGTTCACCCATGACTTTCACCCGTGATTCTCAGCCTTGCTCTTCCCGCAAGTATCATGCACCCTCACTGAATAGGGCTGGTATTGTGCTTTCCTGAATAGTGTTTGCTTCCCATCTTCATTGATCATGGAGTAAGCTGCCCCAGAATAACCAGGTAGACGTTATCTTCTCAAACATGGTCATCACATTACTGTGTCTGTCTATCTAGTACTTTGTTCAAAGAGTTCAGGTGTAGAGGTTTGGGGCTTGTATAAGAATGGTCCGACTGGGACACTTGTGCCAGACCCAGCTTTCACTAGGTATTCTTGACACATGTCTAGCTAGTAATCAAGTGATATTTGAATTTTGATTTATTATTTTTGTCTTTTTTTTCCCCTAGGCATAAAGCTTCCTGGGAACCTTACAACAGTATGCATGACCAGAGCGAAGCATTAGTTTATGCACCCGTAGGCCCCCTAACAGTGTGATATGTTAATATTATGAAAGACTTCTCACAAGAGTCCTTAAATATGAAGTCAGCCTTGATTAGAGAGAGCCTCATCCACCTATCAGGCACCAGCACAGCTTAATGAACCAGTGCTTTGTTTCCCATCTGCTGTTGCTTTGTGCCCATCACAAACCTGATAGCAGAAGAATGCTTGGACCAACACAGGAGCGAGGCAGTCCTCTTTCTCAGACAAATATCACCAAATTTGTACCCGATCCCGATTCCTCTCTCCTTTTACTTAGAGCTGAAACCAGTGGCAACTTTCCCCTGTTGCTTCTGGGGATGGCAGCAAAATGAGGATCACATTACCCCATTACACCCAAAGGTCGGCAGATGAATTCCGATGGGGTGGAGGACACAGCGACGCTTTCCGAAAACCGCTCTCTCGTAAGTTTGTCCTCATAAGCAGCACGTAAATTGAGTTTTAACGGCACTGGTTCCAAAGAATAGATGAACACCCAAAAAGCCTATGGGCCCCACATGACCTGACACATTTTCCACAGCTTCATCAGGAACAGAAGTTCCAGGAGGCATCCTGCTAAGTCACTTAGTCCCTCAGCCCAGCCATGAACAATCAAATGAGGACCTTCTAGGTCATGTAATTTAACTACCTCATGCAGAAACAGTGCTCGAAGCCATCTCAGCATCTGCAGTCCTCCTACACGGAGGCATTTCTGAGCAGAGAGGCAGCTCTCGCCCTAATCTGCTTCTTCCCAATGTCCTCTAAGACATCAAATCAATTGAAGTATTCTTAAAAATTTTTATCATCTTGACAATTTTAAATTGACCATCATGCCCGGGAAATGGTTCAAGAGACTCATTGCCTTGACCCAAAACCACATTTTTTTTTTTTAAAGAAAATTCAACCTCCCAATAGACTGAATGCTTTACCATCGGACATGGTTTCCAGAACCCATTCCATTTTGTTCAGACAAGATATCTGCAGACTATAAACACCCTTGTTTCAGTGGGGTACCATGGAGGAGTACTAGTCTAGCTACGTGGGGACACCACAAAGCAAAGCAGGACCTTCTCCTTTGTGGAGAAGGTGAGTATAAACACCTCGCCAATGACATGCATAACTGTGTTACATTTTTAGCAACTACTTCACAGCGGCTTCCTGATACATGCAGCCAAGGAAGTCGTTTTAAAGCGGGGGTCGGGGGGGGGGAAGCAAGACAATTGCTAGGTTCTTGATTCCTGCCATGATAGAGCTTACACTCTTTCTTGGTTCTGAAAATCTCATTTACAAGTGCACACATGTGACATTATCCTTTCTGGATTTGTTTCTTGTGGCTGCAAAAAGTATGAGCAATGAGCTTTGCTACAGTAGAGATGCACAAGCTTTAGAAGTTCAGGGGCAGACACATAGGAGCAAACCAAGGGGGAATGATAGTGGAAGCTTCTAATAGTATTTGCTTGGCCTTCCTCTAGCCGCTTGGGTATTTAAAAACTTACCCATGTCGAGATGAATACATTTGTCTAGATAGTATTTCTTGTCTACTACTTTATACTCTATAAGCAGCTAGGTGAATAATTCTGAAATTATAATCTGCAGACCATTATACCAGAACCTTAAAAATAAGGATACATGGATACCACACCTGCCTAATTAAATCAGATTCTATGAAGGGAACTTAAAATAGCCTGTTTTGAAAGCCTCCCAGATTATCCTTAAATACACCAATGTTTGAGGGCCGGTAACTTAGGTAACTCTAATTAAACCCTTCTCCCCACATTAGAGCATGAATGGACAAAGACCAGAGAACCCCTTTGGTACAAATTCTCCCAGTTTTATGGAAGGAAATGCCTCCTCTCCTAGTCCTTAAGATTTTCTATGATGAAAAGAGAGTGAAAAAAAAAAATCACAGAACATCAAACAGTGAGTGATTAAGCAATAGTTCTCATAATAGCCTGGCTTTTTTTTTTTCTTGTTTGGTGGGAAAAGTGTTGATAAAAGTTGGTTGGGTCCATGGTACTGACTAAAGATAAGAAGATCAAAAGATTGGAATAATTGCTATCCCTGTTCCTCTGGCAAGCAATATTATTATATGAGCTATCAACAGCCCAGCCCCAGACTTCTCTGTGATTTAGTGACTTGAAATGGAATAGAGTTCAAGAAGTAAGATGACGCTCAATATGTAAATAGGCACTAGGCAGAAAGAGCATGTCGTTATTATAAAGACTGTAGACTTACTTCCATTGTAGCAAGGCATTGTTTCTCGACACTGTTCTTTCTTGCTGGATGAAAGACTCACTTGGACTACGTTTCCCATCTCCCTTTGGCTAGGCACGATCATGTGATATGACTAGTCGAGGGTTGTGTAAATTTTGTACTTCATTTCTCATCTCAGGCCGCAGAAAGCTTGCCTACTATAGTGTAGCTTCTCTCTCTCCCTCATATAGCCAGCTAGTTGTCAAAGACTGCAGTGATCTTAAAATTGATAGATAGCATCAAAAGAAGGGAGGTGCCTGGCTTACTGACTCATCGTGCTGGAAGCTCCCATGACACATCCTATACTAGTTGTATAAGCAAGAAATATATTTTTTTAAGAATACAAAGAATAAGAAGAAGTTGAAATTTTGGCTTGAGTTACTCACTAAAATGCCTAGCATTACCATAACTAATATGGATGTCATCATAGGAGATACGGTCTTTTGTGAGCTCTTTGTGCAGAAAATCAACCTGATGCTAAAATTTAAAAAAGTCTGCCAAAACTTATATACAGAGATACTCAAGGATACAAGTGGCAGATAAACAAACCATGCGTGTGCAAAATGAAAAATGACATAATCAGACAGTAGTGAGTGCATGGCTTAAAAAAACTTCAAGGGTCGTTTGATTCCCACAACCTACTCATGAGAAATGAGAATCTATCACCCATTTATGTTCTTAAAGAGTACGGGTAACTTCTACTACCTATGAGTATATTCTAAAAATTATCACTTGGTTCGAGATATTTTTATGTTGCATAAATATAATGTTATTGAATTTGAAAAAGAATCAAATATTTAGAAAATACTCAAAAGGCATCATTTAGCAGAAAGTACAGAAATTTGCTGGTTTTCCTAAAGGAGCAGAATTAATAGCATATATATATATATATATATATATATATATATATATATATATTAAAAGGAGATAAGTGGTATTCGTGTGCAGGATGGAGTCTAGATAATCCAACAGCTGTGTCACACAGGGGAGGCCAAGAAGCCAGTTGTTGTAAGTCCACAAGGCTGGATGTCTCAGTAGTCTTTTCCCGGCACTGAGGGCCTAGAGAGTTCCTGGAAAGTTGGTCCTCAGTCTCCACTAGAAGTCTGAATATCATGTGTTGGGGAGGAAGTGATGCAGCAACAGGATAGAAGGACATACCAGTGACAGTAACAGCAAGCAGGCAAAAGTCAAGTTTTCTTCTTCTGTGCTCTTCTTCTGGACTGCTACCAGAAGGCGCTACCTTCATTTAGGGTGGGTCTTCCTGCTCCAAATTATCTGCTCAAGGAAATCCCTCACAGGAGTGTCTAGCCCCTTGCGCTGTAGTGGAAATGCTGACAATCAGGATTAACCACTACCTTCTCTAAATCTACACTTCTCTTATTCGGAATGATCATAGCTTTTGCAAGCCACACAGTCAACCAGTTAGAAATCCTGTGTCTAGGCTCCTGTTGCAGCCCGGAGAGGTAGGACTAGAAGACTGATTTCTCGCCTGTGGAATGTGTGCAGAAGTGTTGAAAGTACTCCTTTTCCAACCAGATATAAGTTAATGCAACCGACAGGACCGTGGCGTTAGGAGAGCCTGGCAGCCAAGGGTACTCAATCAAGGTTAAGCTTCTTTCTGCTGCATTTAACCATGGTTATGAACCTAAGATAATACATCTAGACAGACTGTCTTCTGAGTGTGTGAAAAAGAAAGAAAATCACAAAGAGCTGACCTGTCTGGCTTGTTCTTTGGTTCAAGTTTCCCATCTGATGTTCGTTTCCCAGGCCACGCTAATTCCCCTAGACGGAGATCATCTAACATTTTAAATTCATGCCATTTCCCTCTCTTCTTAAACTTAAAACTTAGATTCATCTTCAAAGTTTCACAAAATAAAACTAGCATAATATTTAACTGAAAAACATACAGAGAAGCAAAAGAAGTTATGAAATTCTAATGCTATCCATAACAATTTCACTAGACAAGTATTTTCTACTGGCATGTAACTGTATGTCATATCTTCTGTTTTTACAAAAGTTAAGTTCATAATCACAACACAGTGTTAGGTCAGTTTCTTAAGTCCCTTTAGAAAGATATGGAGAGAGAGACATACACACACACACATAAAAGGAAGTAAATGTGAAAAATACACAAATTAGAATTTGCATACAAATACATGCACATCTTCAGCTTTGAGACATAATTTGCATGACTTAAAACTCACCTATTAAAGTTTAGAAATGATTCAGACTTCACAGCCTTCTGATTCCAGAGTTTATTCCACCTCAAAGAAATAAGAAAAATAAAACACCTCAGCATGCATTAATAGTCACTCTCCACTCTTTCCTTGGAGCAGCCTCGTCATGTAATAGTTCACTTTCTATTTCTCTGTAGTTGCCAATTCTAGATGTTTAATAGGAATGGAATATCATACCATATCGCTGCTTGTATACATTTAAAAGATCATTCACATTGCAATATGTATCGATAACTTACTTAATTTTACAGTTGCGTAATATTCTCATGCATGGATATGTTTTCATTATTTATCCATCCATCAATTAGATGAATGGATTGATTTTTGTTTATTAAGTTCGTACTTAATACGTGCATGACATTCTCTGGAATAAGAAATAGCCCACTGCATGAGATGCACCGCATTCTTTAATCTAAATTTCCAATTATAAGCTCTCTGACAACAAATAAACCCCTAGACAAACTGCAAAAATTTTACCCTGTGTTCAGTTATAATGGACAGCAAGATGGAACCTTCCTAGTTGTGTTGGGAAGAGGGCTTACATGCAGATATGGGACAGGAAGAAGGGTGATGTGAGGTACAAAGAGACAACTTCCTAAAACTACAATCCAGGAAGGCATATTCAGGAAATATGCCACTGAAAATGTCTGTTTCCCTTCCAATAAAATGATTAGCCTGACCAAGGGCAGATGTAGGTCACAGACCACTGAGATGTGGCTCCTGTCGTTTTCAGACCTGAAGCGGCCTGAGGCAGTACTCCTCTGGCCCTAAAAGGCTGAATATAAATCATGCTTGTTGGCAATTTCTGCTGACGTGCTGCCTGACACATGGCTTAAAAGGCTTTCTCAGAGCCGAGAATAAATTCCAAGACAGCAATGACAGCTATAACAATGATGCCACATGTTAAAGCGTTTAAAAGCCCTCAACAGGAGTAGTCATTCAACACAGCATCCTTTACTCAGATGGCTCCTGCACATTGCAAGACAATGGCGAGGGGGCTGTGCTAGGCTGCAGGATACAGGGAGAAGAAAGGCTGTCCGCATCACACTTCAGAGTGAAGTTGCTCAACACTATTCAGATGAAGTGGCCCCTGATCCACCCTCACCTCTCCTAGCCCAAAGGGATCGAGTTCTTCCAAGGCATTTCAGTTGCGAGCAGATGTCTACCGTGCAAGAAGCAAATGAGACAAAGGGAGACAGAGCAGTGCTTGAAAGAGCATAATAAACACAAATTATGCTGCTGCCAATAGACCATGCAGCTTTCACTTGCAATCTGGCTTATTCCACGTGATTTGCTTCTAAAGGACTCGGGCTCGTTCTGGGATTGGGTGTTGGGGGGAGGTTAGGCGTATACTGAGTCCTTGGGGTCAGCTCCTATGGGATGTCCAATCAGGAGCATGCGCTCCAACTGCATTTCCAAGGCTCAAGAATTTTGCTTAAGAAAAAAAATCAAACCACAAAAGGGAAAGGGTTAGCCAGTCTCATAGACAGGATAAAAACCATCCTTTCCACAGTCTGTCTTTGCAAGAATCTGCCAAAGACTAATTTTTATTATTCCATAATAAACACTACATGTATATGTGTGTACGTATGTGTGCTCAGAAAACACTGTTTTCTGAAGGGAACATGCCCGAAGTTCACAGGATAACTAGGCAATATAGAACAAACTAAGGGACCTTCTTGAATCCAAAGAAAATAAGAAATTCCCTGGCATTTTGCTGGCTCACAGATATTCTTCAAATGTCCTGGGATAGGGACCATCTGGACAAAGATATTCCTATCCCAACAAACAAAATATGAACTAAAAACAGGAAAAACACACCCCCACTCAGACACAAGCCAAGAAGCCAAATGATTGAAGGATACAATGCTCGGAGGAAAGGGAGCTAGGCACTAGGCACAAGGGGTTACTTAGGGAACTGGGGCAGCGGCCAGCAGAGTGTCACAAGGTCAGAATGAGCAAGGGTCCTGTTGCCCTTGAAAACTATAGGAGACTGGCCAAAGATGAAGACAGGAAATTGAGAAATTTTTTGTAATTACTCCCATGTTTTCCAAGAACCCTGAAACTGCCTAAATAAAGAGTATTTCCTGGCTGGCTTTGGGTGAGAGAATGGCCATTTCCTTCCTGAAGTCTACTAGTTTTTGAAAACTTACAAGGCTAAAGGGGGCTGAAAGAGTCATCTGCTAAGTCAGATAAACTATAGAGTCATCGCACGGGTCAAGGGCACATGCAGGGCAGATACGAATGAGCAGAGTGTTCCCCAACATTAGGAAACTTCAACCAACTTTCTTCTTCTTCTTCTTCTTCTTCTTCTTCTTCTTCTTCTTCTTCTTCTTCTTCTTCTTCTTCTTCTTCTTCTTCTTCTTCTTCTTCTTCTTTCTTCTTCTCCTTCTCCTTCTCCTTCTCCTTCTCCTCCTCCTCCTCCTCCTCCTCCTCCTCCTCCTCCTCTTCCTCCTCCTCCTCTTCCTTCTCCTCCTCCTCCTTCTTCTTGTGTATTAATGTTCAACACTTTAAAAGTTTGATTGGAGTAGGTTCTCTAGTGTAGAGACTAGTTTTAGAGACTTTCATCAGAGTCAGAGTGGTCCACAGGAATACGCAAATGTGCATGCTGTGGTTTCCTCATTGTTTTCAAACTATGAAATCAGACTTTTCATTCTCCACATAGGAACATCGCTGACGACTTTATTTAGAGTGGAGCCTAAAACTCTGCTCCCAGCAGCGTGGTGATAGGACACCTTCATTCCCCAGAAATCACTCCAGCACCCATTTCACAACACCCTATCCCCGAACTAAGCAATCACCGTCTTCTGCCACTCCATAGCTGGTCCTTTCTGTTTTAGAAGTCCGTTTTTCAGAACAACCACCTGCAACTTGTGATCCACAGTTCTACCCTAGTGCAAGGAAATGGCCAACATGCACAGTGCCCTCCCTAGATCGAGGTCACAGAGACGTGAAATTGACTGCTGCCGGTCAAAGAGAATAATGACTCAGAGACACACTGGGAATCACTACTTCAAACCACAGGGTAATCTCCAGCTATTATCGGAGCTCTAAAAACAAAAACAAAAACAAAATCAATCCAGATGGCCAGGCAAGCAACTTTGCGGTCCTGGTTGCTAAGCATCACTTTCTAGTTAAGAGCTATTGCTGTACCATCTAGTCTCCATTGTTTCTTAATTTTTTCTACAATGGTGTATGTGTGTGTGTGTGTATGGTGGGGGTAGGAGTGATCTAGATATAGGAGATAAGAGGTACAGATACCTTTAATACTTTTAGGATTAAGATACTTAATATCTTTAAGTGTTAACCTGTTTAGAAAAAAGAAAATAGAATGGAAAAGACCCCCCAATATTCCAGCCTTTTTGTCTTTTTCCTTCCTTTCTTATTTCTTCACTTCCCTCGCTCTCTCTTTTTCTTCTTTCCTTCTTTCTTTCATTTATGTGAATGGAATACTTTTCCCGACACAAGCATTTAAAATGAACCCACTGAATTGGCGATGCAGCTGAATGACTGAGAGCAATGGCCTGGTACTCACAAGCCTCTGGATTAATCTTCAGCACCACAGCAGCATGCAGAAAGAAGAGAAAGAAAAGAAGGATCAGAAGAAACACAACAGGGGCAAGGAAAATGAAGAGGAGAAGACACAGGAGGAAAATTAACCACATCAAATAAAAGGAAAGAAGTGGAGCTGTCGTGGGATCATGCTCTTGTCTACATGGACCTCCTCCAGCAAAGTCCTCCCCTTCTTACTCCTCAGGTTTCTGTTTTCCTTCATCAGCCACAGGGATCATTCCATCCTGCCCTCGAGACCCACAGAAGATCTCATAGTATTCGTAGAGAAGAAAGTCAGTGGCTGGGGCAAGAGTGTCAGGAGACTCTGAGTTTCGTGTAGAAATGGAATTCAGACCTATTGTGCCGTGTCAGAAACCAGAAGGTTTAAAGTGAGCTAGGTACCCACCTGCTGCAAGCTGGTGGTGGCCGTCAACAGGGAGCTGGCGTTAGCCACTGCATTGCCACAGTGTCTTTCCTACATCTGGTTTCACTGAGAGAGTCTCCTGGAGTTCCAAAATCACATTGAGAGTGATTTCTACAGCTGCCCAGCCACACCGTTCTAACTCCATCCAGACGTTCTAATGCACCAATGAGATGGCACAGCTGATAAAGGCAACTAACCCAAAGCCCTAGGGCCTGAGCTCAACCCCAGGACCCACCTGGTGCAAGCAAAGAACCAGCTCCGCAAGTTGTTCTCTGAGTTCCTTGCTTGCACTGTAGGGGCATCTGAACACAAACAGAAGAGGTAAGTAAAATGTAATAAAAAGATTAATTTCTTTTAGGTTCTTACTTTCCCTTGGAGAAAATACTTTTGAGAGGTGATAAAATGGGGCCAATCATTCCATTTGACAGCTGTCTTATAAACTTACTGATATTTTTCTTTATTTCTCCCTTTGTTAGACAAGACTCACAGCAAAAGCCATGGAACTGTCTTTCAAGAAATTATTGGCAATTCTGGAAATAAAGTATTAATTAACCTAGTTCCATATTTTATGAGTGATTGCTACAGCTATCCTCATACATAAAATATACGCACTTTGACCAAGTTAACTTTATAAATTTGCTCCAATTCGAGTCTTTGAGAGTTCATGCTGTTCCCAAAGATACACATACGGAAATGGAATCTCTCTCGAGTTTCCCAAACTGTGCTAGCTATCAGTGAGGTTTCTGTCGGTTTTTATGTAGTACATCTTTATATATTATGTATATATGTATTCAAAATGAAAACCAGTGGAGTCACATTAATTTTTTAAGGCAACAATGAGCTAGAGAGATGTCCCACTGGTTAAGAACAGTGGTTTCTCTTCCAGAGGACCTGGGTTTGATTTCCAGCACCCACATGATGTCTCACAACTCTCTGTAACTCTAGTTTTACAGAACCTAACACCCTCTGGCTTCTGGACACTATACACACTGTCCATTGATATACACAAAATAAAAAAAATTACGATTACCACCACCACCACTACTACTGCTGTTAATACTAATAATAACAATAAATGTGACCAATCAATCTTCAAATAAACCAGTTTTACCTGTTTTGTTTGCTTGTTTGATTGAGTGTCTGGAGTTTGGTGAGGGGCTAGAACCCAGGGCATACATGATAGGCAAGCATGCTACTATTGAGTTCCACCCCGAGCCCTTAGCATGTTTGAATTTTCCATTTCACCTTCCAGTTTCTACAGCTAATTTACCTTGCAAAGTCATCACCATGGTGCACCTATTGATTGATCTTCAATCTAACTTTCATTACACGGAACAGTTTGTAAGCTTCTATTCAGCCTTCCTGTTTATGATTAGTAAAGGCTGCTTAATATTCCTTGGAATTGATGTATCATACTTACGGTGACCTGCCTGTTACTACGTCAACAGACCCAGTGGTAAAGAAAGCTCAGAACTGCAAGTTAGAGTATGTACTGCTCCGCTATGTACTGCCCTCTCTGAATCCTTGACATACATACTTCTCCGTTCTCAGGCCAATAGGTCAAGAGCCAGCGACTATAAGACCACACCTGCTATTCACAAGGCAGGAAAGCAAAGATGGCGGGCGGGAGCAAAGAGTACGTCGCAGAGGGACTTTTCAGCTTTGCCTCGCCTTCCAAACACAAAGACAGCTGGGAGTCTTAACCCTTGCAGCCCCCCATAATCCCATGACTGTCTGTCTGATCAAGACAGGTGATTAACCATTGTCATATTCAAGTTACCTCCAGCCCCGCTTTCCAGGAGGGTCTAAGGCAGAAATCACTCAACCAGGAAGTCAACGTTATCCTTCAAAAATGTCTGAATTGAAAATAAGCCCCCAAGCTTAGACGCAAACATTTCCATCTGTCTAGGAAGTGTGTGCTTATCTGTAAATGTCGACCTCTGGTGCTTGGCCTTCCGCGCATACCTGGTTACGAACGCCGACCCTTTGCTGTTCCTCACGGCGGCGGCTGCGGTTTGCACGTTTCAGACCCCCCCCCCCCCCAATCTGGTTCTCCGCTCCCGCGAGGGGCTATTTTGATTACGTTCCACATATGTTTAGAGGGTTTTGTCAACAGGAGCCTAAAATTTTCACTTCTTAGAAACCTTTTTTTGTGTTCCCTCTTGCTGTTATTCCTTGTCATTCTTGCTCTTAAGCATGCTAAATAATTCCAGCTTTCCAAAGCCGTTTGCACCTTTCTTAGCTCGTGGCGGGTACATGGGCCGCACAAATACTAACAAGGAAATCAGTCTCTGAGAAGTGCTAAATAATCACATTGTTGGAGCTATAACAGCAATACAAAGCCTTCCATTTTCACAAGTACATTTTGAATGTAATAAAATAAAGAGTGTTAGTTAAACAGAGACATTTGCACCCTAGGAGGTTGTAGAACTGTTCAAAGGTAACATTGATAGAGGTTAATATAGGAAAAGGGGCTGTTGGGACAGATTATTGTTATTATTTGAAGTGGAGATATACTTACAGTGCTTAAAAGGAATAAGACTGCAATCTTGCGATGATGGGTCCTCTGTATTTTGAATTTTTAATGGGTTCAGATTTCAATGAAATCTGAACCGTTTGCAGCATGTCCCACTTCCTTCTTTATTCCTCTTACACATTCCAGGTTCAGGATGCCCAGCTGATGTCATCGAGCCAGGATAAACAACCACCTTGAAACGAATTATGATTCTCAGCTTGGACACCACGCAAAGGATAATGCCCACTTTGGTTGGCTGTCACCAGAGCCTCGCCTTTGTCTCTGTCTGTGAAGCCTCTTGCTGGGATTCAGAAAATGGGAAGAGCAGGGCTGTCATCAACACCCACCACCAGGAGAGTTTTATACCAAAAAAACAAGTCAGTGTAATCTACTACACCAAACATACCTGTAAATCTTCAGGAAGAAGTTCCCAAACCACATTTTGACACTCTTGTGGGATTTGATTGACTTAAGCTGTCAACAGCCGTGGAGATACATAGGGCCAAAGTGGTACTTAACCTGGAAATAGTTGTTTTCCTTTCTCATGCCCTCAAGCCTCATTCCTTGTCTGAGGAGAACTTACAGGCACGCTGGATCCTTCTGGAACTTCTCGGTGGGATGTGTCATCAACGGTATCTTTTAAAATACCGTTTCAGAATTTCCTGTCTGTTAAAGTCATTGTACAAAGAAAAGCAGAGTGTCTCTCTATTGCTCGCTCTGAGGTTTCCCGTGAGATGTACCTCCACAGGCTCAGCATTTGAGTATTAGGTTCCCAGTTGGCAGTACTCTTTGGGTAGGTTTAGGAGGTGTGGGCTTGCTGGAGGAAGCATGTCACTGGGAGTGGGTTTTGAACCTTTAAAAGCCAGATGCCATTCACAGTCCATTTCCTGTTTGAGTTTCGGGATACAAGCTCTCAGTTCTCAGCTTCCAGCTCTAGCTACCATGTCTGCACCTGCCAACATGCTTCCCCACCATTATGGACGTTCTGGAACCATAATCCAAAGTAAACTCTTTCTGCTGTAAATTGATTTGGTTATAGTGTTTTATCACAGCGGCAGAACGGTAACTAATTCTTTGTCTCTGCTCCTCCTTGGCAGTTCGGCATCAGTGGCAATGCCTTTGAGGCTTAGAACTCTAAGAACTTCAGGGCATACTTCCAAAAATAGCCAGAGAACTGGACTTCAAGGGGATTACAAATATTCCCACGATTCTAACACAGCTCAGACGTTGACTGGCAAGAATTCGCAACTCCCATTTTCTTTGAAGCTCCTTTATCCCAGGTATAAAATTGTTAAGTTTGTCAAGCAAAAATCTCACTAGACTCTAGGACAACAGGAGGTTATATTGACCTAACATCAAATCAAAGTATATATATTGCCCTTAACTTCTCTAAGCTCCAATGTCTATACCTCAGTGTGTGTATGTGTGTGTATACATATACATGCACACACATATAGATCATGATAATTGTGTGCATGAAATTACTTGTAGTGTGGAGAATTTAATAAAATATTTGTGAAGTAACTTTCTAGAGGCTCAACCCCGTAAATCTGAAATTCTATTGGTGGTTTTTTCATATTTCTGTTTTTGTTTTGTGGATTTTTTTACTTTGTTCAATGATACCTATCCACCCAGGACCAAATGAATCTTCTTTATACCCAAAGTTGGATATTTCTAGTAGTCTGATGCCTTATGATTTAATCTTAAATTATTTCTTGTTGAAACTTTTAAATGGATTATGCGTTCTCTAAGGAAGGATTATATCTTTTATTTTGCTGTGAGGTTGAATAATTTGAAGAAGAAATCGCTACTGAACATCTGTGAGATGCAAAGTGGTCCACACCCTGCCATCCAGTCATCAGGTGTCTCTGAGTCCCTGGCACCATATAAGCGTTATCAATGTTTACCTGGTAGAATTTCACGATTTGGTCTGTATTTTGTAAAAGGCTCATATTTAAAATAACAAAAGGGCTCTGCATGGTGTAAGTTTACATTTAGACATGTTTCTGAGTAAGGCAAACATCTTTCTGAGCCGGAAGTTTAAACTCTGCTAGAAATGTTCATATGCAATAAACACAAAGCAATAAAGATATCACAGTTCGGTGCAAGTCTGCGGGGAGCCTGAGGATTCAGTCTCGTAATGTTGCATTTCAGACGACTGTTAATGAGGATCTGTAGGAATTGAGTTATAATGCCCCTGTTATAAAGATTTGTAACGTGGCATGAATTCCCCATCAAAGCACGCCTCCCGTTAGTATCCAGTTTAAAGCATTGCAAAATGACATTATTGCGTAACATCTGTTATCTGCTGGTGATGCTGTTGTGAGGTAGTGAGCGATGAGGAAATTGTTCAGTGGAAGTCAAGAGACCCCGTGCCACCATTGTTCTCATATCACCTTCTATCACTCCTGTATCGGCTCCAAGGACAGGGTGTCATTGGAGGAGACCATGAAAGGCCACCTTAGCCCATTCTAAGAATCAAACCAGGGCCTTGCTGTATTTGTTCCCCCCCCCCAATAAGATCAGTTATCTATTTTTGAAGAACTGTAGTTATCAGTTTCTAAACACAATTTCTGGGTATTCAGAGAGGATGTTCTTGTAATTTTGATTCATATTTGAATAAACTATGTTTTCCTTGACTCTGAGATATCTCATAAACAAAGTGATGCTCTGTCTACTGGTAAGGTACGTAGATGCAATTTGTAGACGGATACTATAAAGGCCATCATGACACTCTTTGCAAAAGTAACTGCTATACCTGTTAGTGTGAAGTTATCTTTCATGCATTTTTAGCTGTCTAAAAGACTCTACTCAAATAAAATCCATCATCAGAAGTTTCCAGTTCGAAGCCAGATGTTGTAACCCATGCCTGTATCTCACCACTTTAGAGCAAGGGTTCTCAGATTTGAAGCTGCTCTGGACTACATAGTGCATTCAAAGCCAGTCTGGGCTGTCAGCGTAAGAGGCTGTCTCCAAAGGCACATGAAACAAGGAGTCTCCAGTCCACATCCCAGTCACATAGCAGACACTCTGTTACATGCTGGAAGGGAAAAATAGACGGTCTCTTAATATGCATAGAACTTTACAGTAACCTGGACATACAACCCTCGATAACCCTCATGACACTAAGTACTGTACACACAGTCAGTTCATACCTGTTTTGGAGAGAAGTTTTATTTGGACAACCCAACAGTTGCCATGACTTTCTTGGTAGATGCAGGCTAAAGACAAGCTTAGTTTTATCAGTGAAAAATAAAAGTGATTATTTTAAGATCACATAAGCACACTGCATTCACTATTCCTAAGAGGAGTGGAATCCTTCAAACAGACAGAACAGCTATCTTTTAATTTGCTATAAGCAGGAGGTATCAGGCTGTGGAGATGGATCATGAGGTAAAGCTCTTGCCAGTCAAACATGACGACCTAAGTTTCATTTCCCAAAGCTACATCAAGGTAAAAGAAGAGAATAATCACCTCCACGGGACTGGCCCCAACTTCCACATGTGCACCATCATACAACCTGCCCCAGGTGTAAACAGACGAAATGATGTCTTTAAACATTTGAAGGTACTAACATAATCGATGTGCAATAAATGATAATTATCATTCTCCCACATTATTCCAACAACATCTAAGCAAGGAATAACAAACTATTCTACTTCTGACCTCCAACATCACACCTTACTGGGTCAGTTAAGGAGTATGGGGGCCAGTTGCTGGCAAACAGAGATTGCCTTGTATTTGTGGCCAAATCTCCAGGACATAGACAAATACCTGGGACACTTATCGGGGATTCAGTTCACAACCGTTGGTCTTCCCTTCCTCTTCCAACCAATGCTGCCCATGTCCCAGTCTCACTGTATCTTAAATGCAGAAATAAGAGCAGGGCAGGGAACTAAGAGAGGAGGTGGGTAGGGGCTGTGTAGATAAAGGAGGCCTGGTGGTTAGGGACAGCATAATCAGGCTTCCATGTGTATGGCCTTTTTTAAGCTCTGACTCAATCATCTGTAAAGGCATTAAATATTAATGCACTAATGCACTATTAGGACTTGACTGTTCATTATGGTAAATGATGCTTTGTTTGAAATTTGTAAATAAAAAATAATTTCTTCAAACTTCACTGGGGTTTCCAACTAAATCAATAAGACCTTGGGACCGTCCAGAGTGGCAGGAGATTCAGATGGAAAAACATTTTTAAATGCAAATCAATACAGGAATCCCATAAAAAGATTGAAACAGTATCAGTTTAAAAACCTAGGTCCTTATTTTATTTTCTGAAAAATTGAACAAGGCATCCAATATTCAATCACTTCAAAGGGTCATTCATTTCCAGGTGTGACAAATATCACATTCTGAGATACCATATATTGGCAGTCTTATAAATCAGTCTTGTTCTGCCCAGCCATTTCAGAAAGTATAAGATTTGACTGTCTAGTCTCCATAGGAAGAGACAAATTGTTCCAAAATAAAAGAGTACATATGCACAATGCTATTTAAACATGCTTACAATCATATATACATAAATATTAGAAAAATCTACATTTACTCTTATTTTGAAATAAGCCAGAATACATATGAAAGCTAAAGCCTGGATTGTAAATTGTACCCAGTAAGAGCTTCACTTCTATTATCTCATGCCCCAGCTACTGGATGAAGAATTATCTCCTCGCGAATAATACAGCACGGGTGTTCTGTTGACTCTGCAGGAATAATGCTAACTATACAGCAAGATGGCCTCAGAGCGCTAAGAATAAACAAATGCACACGCTTATGCCATGTACATTATAGGCCATATTTTATGCCTCGCTTGAATAAAGAATTTCACTTCTTAAAACGATGTTAAAATCTTATTGGAGACTCCATAGGGGACGTGAAGAATTTCTAGACAAAAAAAAGTATTAAAATAATTTTTGAGTTTTTCAGATTTATTTATTGCCATTTATATGTATGAGTATTTTGCCTACATGTTTATATGTATACCGCATGTGTTTTTTGTGCCCATGGAGGTGAGATCAGAAGAGAGCATCAGATCCCCTGGACCCGGAGTTATGGATGCTCACAGTCCACCACGTGGGTGTTAGGAACTGAACCAGTGTTCTCTACAAGAGCAACATGTGATCTTAACCGCTAATCCATCTCTCCAGCCCCTCGTTGTTGTTAAGCCAAAAGGATACGAAAATTCTGGAAACAT
This sequence comes from Myodes glareolus, assembly GCF_982192425.1. Classification (NCBI taxonomy): domain Eukaryota; kingdom Metazoa; phylum Chordata; class Mammalia; order Rodentia; family Cricetidae; genus Myodes; species Myodes glareolus. Next base: position 31,637,295 of record NC_142046.1, read on the forward strand.
TTAAGTTATTAATAGCTTGATATTTGAGGTTGGGGTTGGGAAAGGAAATAGGACGCTAGACTGCTATGATGAATTGTAATACTGCCCCCTGAACTGAAATTTCACTGCTATTAGTAAAATGAGATACAATTCTAAAAGAATGTCGGAATTCTCTTGGACATATGGGCCAAATTATAAGTAAGATAAAGTACATAAAATAGGAGATGTATGGTTATTATGAAGAAAGAATTTGCTGACTTCAATAAATTCAATACTCTGAATCAAAGGCCAAAGGTCGCTTTCCCCATATGTATTTACTCAGTAAATGCTAGCTTAAGAACAAATAATGAATGAATGAATCTTTGCCAACTACAAATTGTGACTCTGAAAATATAAATATTTTGGTGCCATCACATCTTCAGAACCTGAGCCCTAGATTTCTAAGCCCCCACTATTCCTAGAAAAGCTCCATGAATGGATAGCTCAGGTCCTCACTAAGTTATATAGCAACAAGAGGAAGCAGGAAGAAGACAGAAGCTGGGGGCGGGGCTCCGTAGTCAGGGAGGAAAGCTGTTGAGCCTCAAGTCCCAGGTCCAAAGAAAACAAGGACAGGGATCTCCATCCACTAGCCAGGTTCCAAAGCAAACCACCAGTACTGCAGCGCTTTTGTAGTCACGTTGAGTCTCAGCAAGTTTTATATTGGCCAGCTACCCACAGATGGGAGACCTAACATCAACCCGCTGCTCACCAGAGCCGGCCACAGCCTTCAGACATCTCAGGGCTAAACCTTATTCCCAGCCTTATAGATAGAAGATTGGTCACAGACACTTTTACATTTGGTGCCCGCTACTTCCTCAATTGGCAAGCCTCATCCTGGGGAGGGGGCAGTTAGGTGAGGCCAGGACGGGCACAGTGGAACAGCTCCAGAATCACATGATATTGAACATTTCCACATCCCCCAAAGTGACATAATTGAAGGCTTGATCATCTTAAGGCCACATACCAGTGGGCCAGACGTGCACTGGCAGTAAAAATTAGCTAAAAACTTGATTGCATTATACAAGTCAACCAAAAAAGGCAAAGTGATGGACATGGAGAAAAATGTGGGCATGAAATCATAAGCAATGTTTAAACTCATTATTTAGGAGTTTTATATATATAATATATACATATAATATATATTATATATACATATAATATATAATATATATACATATAATATATAATATATACATATAATATAATATACACATATAATATATAATATATATACATATAATATATAATATACAACATATACGAACGTGTGTACATGCATATATATGTAGCACCTAAATAGTGTTATATATATACATACACACACATATATATATAATGCCTACATATATAGATATAGATATATGGTTTTAATCAAAACTTGGCAAAGGATTTTAATCTTTTATTATAATTATTTATGTATGAATGTATGAACATTTCTACATGTGTGTGTACATGCATGCCATAATAGGAGTGTGAAGGCCAAAGGACAACTTAGGGCAGTCAGTTCTCTCCTTCCACTATGTCAAACTCAAGTCGACAGGCTCGACAGTAGTAAAGCCATCTTGCTGGCCCAGAAGAGTACTTTTTAATAATATTATATACAGATAGTAGTACTGTTCTCATATATCTACAATAAGTACTTAAGCTGAGGACTCCCATTGACTCTGAATACAAAAGACTTAAAGCATGCTCATATTTCTAACAATATGTCCAAGTAGCCATCATAACCTGAGAATTTGATAAAGATTTTTTAAACCACAATCTTTACCTCTAATGCTAAAAAATACTAAGTATAAATATCAAAAGAGGTAAATTATAGTACACACATTCCAAGGAACATTAAATAATCCTAGCCATGGTGATTAAAATTTTAGTAACATGTTATTTGATCATACGTCACAACTCCAGTTAATGCAGATATGGAAAGAGAATAATCCACGTTCCTATAAATTTGTTTGTATGTATATGTTCAAGCATCTCTACATAGACATAAATACAAACATAGGTACAGACAAAAACACAATTCAAATGCAGATAGTAAGAACCTAAATGGAAATTAGATTAAAAAAATCAGCATAATGTGAAGGACTCTGGGTGGTTTTAGCATACCATTATTTCTGTGCTTTCCAAAAATTAAATTGTTTCCTCAAACATTAATCAATTATCGCTAATTATTAATTTTAATGCATAATTAATAAATACTTTAATTTAAAATATCAATTATTAATTATTGATTTATTAATTGATCATTTCTTAATCTTTCAATGTGATGATCATATCATTAAAGTTGAATATTTACATTTTACATATAAAGGCATAGCTTGAATTCGGGGTCATGTAGCTTTCTTTGTACTGGAGTTCCATCTGTCTATTGTACTATTGCTCTGTGACTGTGGGCAAATTTTTAATCCTTTTGTGAAGGATTTTGTGAAATATAATCGATTTTGTGAAACGATCATAATTCCACCTCAAAATGAGGTGAAGATTAGATAACAAGATATATTTATCATAATTATCTGGCAATGGCCACAATAAATAAAAGCTTATGCAATAATAATTCCAGTAACCGCCTCACCTCTAATTCCTGTTCCTCACCATAACCCCGCCCCCAATATACACATCTGGTCTTCAGAGACTGGCCTGGTAGGGTTTTTGGAAACTTGACATAAACTAGAGTTATCTGGGAAGAGGAAGCTCAGGGAGAAAATGCGTCTTTCAGATTGCCTGGGGTCAAGTTTGCACGGCTTTTTATTGATTCTGCAATGAGAGGGCCCAGTGGTGCCGTCTCTGGGCAAAGTGGTCCTGGGTAGTACAGAACAGCAAGCTCAAAAAGTCACTAAACCTAACTCGTGTTCCTCCATAGCCTCTGCTTGATCTCCTGTCCCCAGGTTCCTGCCTTGAGTTCCTGGCTGATGTCCCTCAACCATGTACTGTAAGATGTAAGACTAAATAAACCCTTTCCTCCCCAACTTGCTTTTGGTCAAGGCCATTATCACAGTAATAGAAGCCGAAGACAGAAACTGTGTTTATCATATTAAATCAGCACCAAAGAAAGCCACACTTCCTACCAAGCCGCTCATTTCATCTTGATTATAGCTCATTACTTATAAACCTGGCTTCTGTTGAGTTGCACAATCCCCATATTTTCATAGTCTGGAAGATTAATTTGATGTGTTGGAATTTGGCTTCCATGTTGAAAACACTGTCTCTCTCATCTTTATTCAGTTTGTAGAACTTGGTTTACTTTTCACACAATTCTAGGCATATGTTAACTTCAGTAGTGTTCCTTCCAAAAACCACATGTCCAACCAATAACTCACTATGAAAAAGGAATGTCCATACAATGGCAATTCAACAGCCAGAAAGTGTGTAGCTGCAAAGATTGAAGGAACACACATTGCTTAACCTGGGCAAGTAAAGACTGGGGCCTGAGTCCAAGGCAGCTTGATATATAGAACTCCAGTCCACTCTAGTACTACATGGAAAGAGGCAGAGAAAGAAGTCACATGGAGTGTGTGTGTGTGTGTGTGTGTGTGTGTGTGTGTGTGTGTGTGTGAAGTGGGTGCCTTAAATTGTAGTAAAGATACAAAATTCCCACCAACGAAAGCAAAACAAGATTCTTCAGATTATATGTCTCATCAAATATTTACATTATGAATTAAGGAAAGTTGTAGATTCTACTTAATCTGGTTTCGAAGGAGGAAATGGGATGAAAATCTAAAAATGGGTTTTGTTGGCAACTAATTTGATTCATTTGCTATAATGGAGTATAATTATCAAATTGTTTTACTTTAACACTCTTTGAAGATTTGGTACAAAAGATAACCTACGTAGTAGAGATATTCTATATTTTAGGGATGCTTATTGGAGGTCAACATGAGCAAAAAGGAATAACAGACTAGTCACTAGTCTATACCATAAAGTGCCACAAGCAACTCCCTTGTTGTATGATTCAGTAGATATATACGGGGAGCTTACTCTAGCCTGCTCTACACTAGAGCTGGGAATACAGCAGCAAACAAGGTTTTTCACCTTCAACTTGAAGGATGACCCCGTGACTCCATATTTTAAAGACACAGCCTTTGACCTCAAAAGGTAGCATGTCCTATTTACAATGCAGATTACTCCAAGTACGTTGACAAAAAATTCTCATTGTGCCTCAAGCCCTGAAAGCAAGCAGATGAGCAGAGAGGTGAGTGGAAGTGTACGTAGATGGGAGGGTTGGTGGACAGATGGGTACGTTTGTCATCGTTTGTGAATTCCTTGTTTCCAAATTTATCTGCTCACTGACATATTTTTTTTTGTAAGCCCCAAATCAACACTTGGGGTGCTTTACCAGTTATTCATGGATGTGTACAGAGCAGAGAAGAATGTGAGTCATCCCACACATGGGTCCTCAGCGGAGTTCAAACAAGGTGATGCTCTACTTTCTTCTTCTAGCTTTTTTTTTTTATTATAAATAAGTGTCCTGTTGCAGCTGTTTAGTGGCACATTTTGTGGCTTTATTGCTGATTGCATTGCTTTAAATGACCCCCAAGGGTAGTACTGAGATGCTGTCCAGTATTTCCAAGAGCAGGAGGGCTGTGATATGTCTTATGGAGAAATTATGCATTCCATAAAAGCTTTGTGCAGATGTGAGTTATGATGTTATTGGTTATGGATTCAGGGTTATAACCCAACATTATATTTTAAATGGTTTTTTAATCAGAAACTCACAACAAACCGTGTTGCTCAGTTGATGCAAGTGTGACCAGTGCGCTTTGCATGAAACGATTTGAGTTTTGCTACTTACTTAACTGTTTTCTGCTTTGCTCGGTAGTAGCCACCAGAGGCTCAGACAGAAGATCATTTGGGGGGTATCCCGAATTAGGCTGTTGAAGGTGAGAAGGTTTCACTATCAGAGATCAGACTGGAGAGGTTCAGGCCCCAGCAACATCACACATGAAAAGGGAACACAGACCAGGAGACAGAAAAGGCCAACTTATTAAATCCAGGGGGATATCTTAATAGCTGATCCCAGGGACATTTTAGTTGATGGATTTAGAAGAAACAGGGATGAATCCCAGTTCACACTGGAACTAAGAGGTAGTTAATTTAGTTCTTCTAGCAAATGCATGAATGGTCTACTTATAGGAAGAGGTACAAAAATAAAAATAAAAAACAAACAACAACAACAACAAAAAAAAAAATCCGAGAACCCAGTTTGTAATGTGGGAGATATTTCTTTACGATCTTAGCAAGTTCTGCCTGCTTGAGCCTTCAGGGTGTGGTGTAGAGTTAGCAAGGATGTCAAAGATACCAGGGCCTCGCTTCTGGTAATGTCAAAGTCAAACTTGTAGTTAAACATGGCTGCTAAGGCAACGTATAGTTCTAAGCCTTCTCTTCCTTGGGGCTCCTGGTACCAAAATTCTGTATTTGCTCTGACAGCAGTGTTTCCGTATTTACCAGGCTGTTGTTCATTGCAACTTTACAGAACGTTAATTGCCATTAAAAATGAGAAGTAACAGGAGATAGATGGCTTCAAGAAGGGTAGGCGATGCATTCATGAGAGGAATACCACTTGGTTTTTACTTGGGTAGAGTATCTTCTATCTGAACAAAGGCAGTTTTACCTTGAACTGCTCTGGGAGATCAGATTCATTCAGAACACTTTGCTTCCTGACAGAGCATTCTAGAAAAACGAGGCTGACTTAGAGATCGCCGTGTGCCAGCTGTTGGCCCTTTCTGCCAGGCCCCGACAGAAAGGAATATTTTCCCAGGCTTGTATTTGATTTCAACACTCAATTACTTTCTTCAGCCTCACCCACATGCTAGTACTTGTCCAATAAAGTGTTGGGGTTTTTTTTCCCTCTTTAGCTGTAAACACAGTATGAATCCAACTCCCACATAAACAGTATCTGCTGCAAAATCATGTAGCACCCACATATTTGTTTAATGAAACAAGGCCCAAATGGAAGAGTTACAATCTCATTTAAAGTTTAGCTGCCTGGGGACAATTCTGAGAGTGTGTAGAGGTGGATAATTGTGGGAAGCAGGAGAAATGAAAGATAAATATTGGCAGTGGCTGAAAGAAAATGAAAAACCTGTATTCAGATCCATGAGCAACACCAATGAGGGGTTGGACGTAAACCACTCGAGATTTCCTGAGCATTTGATGTCTAGGTGTATATTCTCCTCAAGTGCCTGAAGCCTTCTGACTTCCACAAGCACAATTAGGAAAGGAAGAAAGCAGGCTGTTATTACAAAGTATTCGGCAGTGGCCGTGCATCTATAAACTTTAACTAGACGTATTACTGTCTTCAGAGACTAAGGACTTCTAGGTAGATAAAGAACACTCTCAGAACGTTGGTCTCTGAAGCTGGATAAGGAATGGCAGAAGATGAAAACGAGGAGACAAAGCTGCCCAGGGAGCCATCCTGCAACCCCAAAGGGCTGGGACTCACACTGCAGAAACATTAATGAGACTCTCTAAGGAGGCTTTTTTAATTTTTAAATTAAATGACAGCACAGCACACATGAGGAGATCAAAGGACAACACTCAGGAGTCCATTAAATCTTCCACCAAGTGAACCCCAGGGACTAAACTCAAGCTGTAGTCCCCGTTGCCATCTCTCTGGCCTAGGAGACACAGTTTATACAATCAGGTATGAACTACAGGAACTAAGCAAAGGCTTCCTCTGTTAGTTGTTTTTTTTTTTAAGATTAAAATAGATGGAACTTACTTCATGGGGTCTTGGTGTTTTGGTTAGAGGATAACTCATGGTGACATTTTCTATGATGTATAAGAAACTTATTTCCACTCAAAGGATCTAAAATCCTCAACATTTCTTTGCAAGGATCTGATGATTTCTAGAAGGAGCTGATGATCGATTTGGCTCTGTCTAAACCTTAGCCACTTCTATTATTCTCGATTCTGTTGCATCTGATCTGTTCGGGAGTGACATTGCTATTTGCCTCCCAAGAAAGCCCTCCCTCTAAGTGCTTTCTCAGATTCCCATTCTCAATAACCAGGAACAGCGCCGCAGAAAAGTTGGCTTCGAGAGGAGTAAGGAGTCAAAGGCCTGGACTAAAGCTGGAAATGGCAAATGACTAAACAGAAGTTAAACAGAGATATGAATGCTAATGCTAACAAGTCAGCTTCGGGGACATTGGCCATGGATGTTGATGTAAAGTTGGTTGAACTACAGGCTCTGAACTGAGCAAGCATGTTCTCGTCAGTTCCTGGAAACTGGGAATGTGGGTCACCCATCATCCCAGGCTCCCTTGTAACTAGAGTGCTGTCACGTGGTCAGCTCTTTGCTCGTCAGGCTGGTGAACTCGGCTCACCACTTAGGACTTGGCTCAAACTGGCAGAGATCTAGAATATCACTGCCGTGTCAGGTGGCAAGGATCTGTCAAAAAAGATCCACTTCTTTGGGCATCACACGCTGAAGATCAGTGGAGACAACAGAACCGGCAGCATCCACACTTATAGGCATTTGGAGTTCAGTGGTGGCGATTCTAAGGCAGAATTCTGACACTAGAGAAAAGTAATTGCTTGCTTACAGAAATGGATTAAGACTTGGCAGACAATTGAATTGGAGCAAGGAAAACAGATTTGTTTCACTCAGTCCTCTGACTTAAACCTATAACATCTTTTTATCTAGTAGAATAATATGAACATTGTTACTTTGGCCCCCTAAACTTCAGAACTTAGCCAGGCTAAATTTCAAATTGAGAGATTCATATAATTTAATGTCACCCCACAGCAGTTAAATAAGTAAGGATATAGAGCAGTTGGTGGGGGCAAAAGGGGAACCTAGATCCTCCTAGGTGAAGTGGGTGGAGCCAGTGTGCACTGAGGGGACTATTGTTTTCCCTGAACTGATTCAAACAGCTCTTAACCTTCTTCAGTTCTTAGAAGTGCTGTGACCTCCTCCTGTGGAGCAAGCCCCTCATGTCCTGGCCTCCTTTTTCACTCAGATCAAGTCTGATCTGCCAGTAGAATGTTCTTCTTGACAAAGAACACAGTCTCCGCTCTTTGCTCCTAGAAATTTCATCTGGTAAGCTGTAACCCTGCACTGTGGCATTTCACACTGACTCATGCTGGAAGCACCACACCTTACCAGCTTGTCAGAGAGGCTGCTCTGACACTTGCCTGCATCTTTAAACATCCTCCCAAGAATGGTTGGAAATTCTGATTCTCCTACTACTTCCTCTTCCCAAGTATTGGAACTGCAGATACGTGCGGTCAAAAGCAATTTATGTGGTGCTGGGCTCAAACCCAGAGTTGTAAGGTATATGCTGGCTAGGCACACCCTGAGGTGAAAGTGTTATATACTCACACAGCTTCAAGTTGCATCCATATGTCAGTGAGTTTTCAACTTACATATCTTGTGTAGAACTTGTGTCCCAGTTAGCTTCAGCTATCAACTTGATGCAGCTATGGGTCAGACGAAGGAGTCAAGATTGTATTACATCTCTACGGGGAATTGTCTTGATCGTTGATGGATGTGGGAAAGCCCAGCCTACTATGAATGATGTCACTTTGGGCAGGTGGTCCGGAATTATATCAGAAAGCAAGCCAAGCACCAGCAAGGGGGAGCAAGTTAACTAACAGTCATCTTCCAGGGTTTCTACTTCCGTTTCTGTCTAGAAGTTACCAGAAAGTCTAAGGCAAATAAACCCTTTCTTTCTTCTTGTTACTTTTGGTCATGGTGTTTATAACACCAACAGAAAGCAAACTAAAATACCTTGTATCCACCCCAAAATCTTGACATTAAACTCAGTACTTCCTTCTCCTTTATCTTCTTATCCAAGAAACTGCAAGTCCGGTCTGTTTTGCCTATATATATATATATATATATATATATATATATATATATATATATATATATATATGATATAGTTGAAATATATCAACTTTCCTTACCTTTGGTTCTTTTCCTGGAATTTAAACTGCCTACCATGGTTGTATTCCGCAGAAAAAGAGTAAGACTCTATCATTTATTCTTGCTTCTTCTTGTGGTAGATTCTTCTTGCATTTGGAATCTTCTTTGCTACTTAAAATATATTGTGTGATTATCTTGCAGTGACTTGTTGTATTAGTCTAAATTATCCAGAGAAATAGAACTCATTGTGTGTATGTGCATGCGTATGTGCAATGGGTAAAATCTAAAATTCTTAAACTGTAGCACGGTTCTGGCATGATCAAGTTCCCAAAACTGCCCTTCCACAGCCCCCTGTGATTCAGACATTGCAAGCTTTCCATCTTTCCACACCTAATGCCCGAAAACTCGTTCTGCTACATGCCTGAAACAATCATCTCCCCAACTCACATATTCCCCCTTCCAGTCATTTTAGAAGGCTTCTTAGGAAAGTCTTTCTGACTTCCGACACTATTATCAATCTTGATGCATTCGTTTGACTTAGGAAAGAAATGGCTGATTTCCAAAGGAAGAAGACAGAGCTACGTGCCTTTAGGCCACGGAAAGCCATATACAAAGGGCATGACCAGGGTACCATGGCACAACACCTCAGCTCAGTTATCTGGAAGACTGCTTTAGAAAAGAAGCGAGTTCTGAATGTGAGCTCAGACCTCGTTGGAGTTACAAGCACCGTCAGATACGGTTATAACTATTCCATTTAATTTCTGCACCTTCTGCTTATCTTCACATTGTTCATAAACTTAAAGGTTCTATTAACCCTCCAGCCTCAATGCTTCTAATGTGGTGTGCATATGTTTTCAAGCACTACAAGTATGTGCTTTGTACATTTTGCAAAGAGGAATGTGGCACGCTGTGTCCTGTCACTGAGCTGCACTCTGCTCTCTCTGTCCAGAGGGATAAACAAGACCGTTTTGCATTTGATTTTTATGATTCGGTTTGTCACAGACATCAAATAATGGGGCTGAAAGAGATGTTACATGGATGGCAAAAGAATGTCCAGAGCTATGAATAATATTTCTGCAAAATCTCAAGCCAAGTAAAATAATAAACAAACCTCATACCACTTCTGGTCCAGATCCAGCGGTTAAACTGCTATATCACAGAAATTCTGTTTTCAGAGTTCATGAGAATTCCACGCACTGACAACCTAAGCAACAGTTCCCTAGTTCCTCATTGCTTGCCACATAAGGAAGAAAGAGCTCGGACCCCTCAACTGCACACAGCATGCTTCACTTGCATGTTTACATGCCACAAACTTTTCCTAAAGCCAAACAAAAATACTGTGCAAAAATGTCATTTTGTCGGCAAGTTGGATATTTGCGTAGTAGAGTTTTCTCCTATTCTTCAGAGTAATCAAGCAAAACGCATGTAGAATGAAGTGGATATTAGATCCATTGGAAAATAAACATAAACTTACTTTTCAGTCCGTAAAAAAAAATAATAAAGTTTAAATATACTATCTTTCATGCGAAGTGGGATGTCACTGGCGCACGATCAGGCAAGCACTTCAGCAAAATTTCAACATTTTTCTAAAGACAGGTAAAATTCAATCAGTGTGGTCAAAATGAGATTTAATAATGAGAGTTAAGCAAGAAAAACTAAGTTTCAAATTTCTTGTTCTTAAACATTTCTGGCTCTTTCATTACTTGAGGTTTTAATGTGTCTTGGATTATTTATGAATGTTAATCACACTCATAAATTTGGGTCATGAGATAGCATTTAGAGGAGATTAAGGAGACTTTCCCACTAATCCCAAATAATTTCATCAAGATTGGTTTCCTAACAAAGCACTGGTAAGTATTTGATTGGCATTTTAATTTTTACCTCCAAAATTAAGATTACAGAAAAAAAAAGTAACCAACAAGAGTCTGTTAAATTGAGGCCTCTAAGAACATACGAAGTGTCCCGACATGAAGTCCCTGAGAACTGGGAAACAGCTACTCATTTCCTTGTGATCACATTCAGCAATTCTCCCTCTGGGATTCACAAGGTGTGGCTGTGAGACAAGGGGTGTGGCTTCAGGTTCTCCAGTCTTCTAATGTCAGCTACTCCAACAGCCGCGATGAGGATGTTTGATGATGAAGACAAGGCATCTCCGTGAAGACTTCCGCCACAACCTGGAGGAGCTGTGCAGCTTAGGAAGTTACCTGTTGCACAAGGATGCCCAGCAAACTAGGTGCTTACACTTCAAACACACAGATTTCCTTTCTGCTGTCTGTTTTCCCAGCTCAGGCTACAAAAAAAAAAAAAAAAAAAAAGAAGAAGAAGAAGAAGAGAAAGAAAGAAAGAAAAAGAAAAAAAATGAATTTTTCTTTTCATATTTTCATTCTAAGAGCCCAGGAAAACAATGCCATCTGAAAATCTGAAACAGGCCTATTATTGGGCCTAAAGCTCTACCCCTACTCTGGCAGACACAGCACAGCCACCCAAGACCATGACCCCAAGAGCCAGTTTTGCAAAGGCTTTTGTAGAATGGAATCTGTACTTTCTCCCCGGTGACTGTTCAGCTTGGCTTTGAGGACATAAGGAAAACCGAAAGAGCCCCTCCATGCTCTGCCTCCCCAGCTGCATTCTACAAACTCCCTTCCAGAGGCTCCAGAGCTGCCAAATTCTATCCGTGCTCATTCGCCTTTCCCCAGCCCGGTCCTGTCGCAGAGTCACAGCAAACCTGAGCCCTGAGGACCTGTTTCATTTTCACCGGCCTTCAGA